>NW_026652278.1:159868747-160348456 GCF_009828535.3 Hylobates moloch
GGAGTCTCGCTCTGTCACCCAGGCTGGAGTGCGGTGGCGCGATCTCCACTCACTGCAAGCTCTGCCTCCCGGGTTCACGCCATTCTCCTGCCTCAGCCTCTCCCAGTAGCTGGGACTACAGGCGCCCGCCACAACGCCCGGCTAATTTTTTGTATTTTTAGTAGAGACGGGGTTTCACCGCCGTCTCGATCTCCTGACCTCGTGATCCGCCCGCCTCGGCCTCCCAAAGTGCTGGGATTACAAGCGTGAGCCACCGTGCCCGGCCTATAGTTTTTATTGTACATGTCTTTCACCATTTTGGTTAGGTAAATTCCTAATTATACTTTTTATACTATTATATATGGCGTTGTTTTGGTAGCTTTCAAGAATGTTTATTATTAGTATATAAAGATGCAACTGGCATTTGCATGTTAACTTTGTATCCTGCTACTTTGCTGAATTTGTTTATTAGTGTTAATAGGAATTTGTGGAATCTTTAAGATTTTCAAAATACAAGACTGTACAAACAGAGATGATTTTACTTTTCCTTTCCAGTTTAGATGCCTTTTTTCTTGCATAATTGCTCTAGCCATAACTTCTACTACTATGTTTAATATAAGTGCCTTGATCCTGATCTTAGAGAAAAAGCTTTCAGTCTTTGAACATGGAGTATGATATTTGCTATGATCTTTTTACATATGATATATATGTTGAGGTAGTATTCTTCTACTAGAATTTTTTTAAGTATTTTTTATTCTGAAAGGATTTTAAATCTACCAGATGTATTTTCTCAATCAATTGAGATAAATTTTTTCTTTTCATTCTGCCAATCTGTATATTACATTGTTTGATATTTGCATTTTGAAACATCCTTGCATTCCAGGAATACATCATACTTGTTCATGGTGTAAATTTAATTTATTTACATTTAAAGTAATTACTGAGGAGGGGCTTACCTCTGCCATTTTGCTATTTGTTTTCTATATACCTTATAGCTTTTTTGTCTCTCATTTCCTATATTACTGTCTTTTGTTTTTAGTTGCTTTTTGTACCGAAATGTTTGACTTCCCTTCTCATTTCTTTTGTATATACAGACCATCCTTAACTTATGTTTGGACTTACAATTTTTCAATGTACAGTGAGTTTGTCAGAATGTATCCATATTATAAGTCAAGAAGCATCTGTATTCTATAACTATTTTTTGTGGTTACCATGGAAATTACATTTAACAACATAAAGTTATAACACTCTAAGTTTATACCAGCTTAACTTCAATAACATAAAAAACTCTACTAACTTACACTTGTTTCACACCTTTTTTAGTTATTGGTGTCACAAAATTATATCTTACTACACGTGTCCAAAAACAAAAATTAATTATATTTAATGCATTTGTTTTTTAAATTATGCAAAATAAAAATACAGATTTACAAAATTATAACACTACTAACTTTTTGACTAATGATTTTTTTAATTGTTAGTCTCTTAAATCATGTAGAAAACAAAAAAAAATGGAGTTACAAACTAAAGTTTAAATAGTACTAGCTTTTATAATTGCCCAGTATATTTGACACCTTTACTGAGATGTTTATTTTTTCATATGAATTCAGGATACTCTCTAGTGTCCTTTCATTACAATCTGCAGAATTCCCTTTACTGTTTCTTGCGGGGCAGCTCTAGTGGTAATGAGCTGCTTCAGTTTTTCTTTAACTTGAAATGTCTTAATTTCTCCTTCACTTTTGAAGAACGGTTTTCATAGATATAGGACTCTTGGTTGACACATTATTTTATTTCATTTTATTTGTAGCCTTTTGAATACATTAGTTCAATGCTATCTGGCCTCCAAAGTTTCTGATGATAAATCTGCCAATAATCTTATTGAGGATCCCTTTTATGTGACAAGTTGCTTATCCCTTGTTACTTTTTAAATTCTTTTTTTTTTTGAGATTTTGATTAAAATGAGTTTTACTGTGAATCTTTTTAAGTTCATCCTACCATTATTTCTTCAAATATTCTCTCTCTCTGTTCTTTCTTGATCTTTTTTTTTTACTGAGACTCTCACAATGCATTTTGGTCAGCTTGATTGTGTCCCTGTCCCACAGGTTTTTTTGACTCTTTTAACTCTGGTCTCATTCTTTCTGTTCTTCAAACTCAATAATTTCAATTGTTCTGTCTTCAACTTCACCATTTCTTTCTTCTGCCTGTTCAAATCTGCCTTTGAATTCCTGATAATTTTTAA
This sequence comes from Hylobates moloch, assembly GCF_009828535.3. NCBI lineage: Eukaryota > Metazoa > Chordata > Mammalia > Primates > Hylobatidae > Hylobates > Hylobates moloch. Next base: position 159,870,966 of record NW_026652278.1, read on the forward strand.
ATTATTATTTATAAAATTTATTGTATTTTTCAGTGCTAGAATTTTTTTGATTTTGTACTTCCATTCTGTTTATATATAATTTTCTGGTCTTTTCCCACGTATTCCTTTAGTTTTTTGAGTATCTTTAAGACTGTTGTTTTAAAGTCTTTGTTTAATACAGCATCACATTTTTCAGGGATAGTTGTTGTTGTTTTATTTCCATTGAATTGGCCTTACTTCCTGTTTCTTTTTATATCTTAGAATTTTGTTTTTGTTTTACACACCAGACATTTGAAACTAGTATTGTAGCGATTCTGAAATTCTACTCCTTCCCCAGAGTTTGTTGTTTTTTTTTGTTTTGTTTGTTGTGCTTTGGATTATCGTATGCTATCTGTCTACTAAAGATCAGCCTGAGGGGTAAAAACTTAATGTCATTTCAGATTTTTTTTTCAGTCTTTGACTTTCCCTGGTGTGCATGATATCTTTCTAATTTCACCCTTATATGCACTTTTTGGAGTGTCCTAGTCTTTAATTTTTGGCTATCAATAATGGGAAAAGAGAAAAATGAATGTGGGAGGGAAGAAAGCACACTTGCCTTTTAAATCTCCTGGAAGTCTCTGAGGAGGCAGGGAGGTCGAAGCAATGAAGGGTGTGCAACAATGACCGTTACCTTTGTGTTTATATCTCCTTGGTTAGAAGCAGCAATTAGTAATCCAAATATGGATCTCTGATATTTGTAGAATAGGATCTTTATTGCCTAGATGGCTCCAACAAGCTGTGCAAGCTCCTCTAGGAACATGTGCAGGCTGCCTACCACGGGTCTGGGGTAGAAGAGTGGATAACTGTCGCTGAGCTATGAGCTAAAATCCCCTGAAACTAACTGCAATTTGCCATCCAATTCTTGTGCTGGAAGTTTCAAGCTTTCAATAGACCTGAGTTTCATAATTGTCACATCAGAGAGATTCTGCTATTGCATGGTTGTCCGGATAGGAAGACAGGTTCCTGGTGTTTTCTGCTCCACTATCATCCCAGAATCATCTCTTCAGGCTTAATTGGTTTTTGTTTTCTTTTGCTTGTTTTGATTTTGAAAAAAAAAATACTTTTCAAATCAAGAGTTAATTCTCAATGTTTTCAAAGTTTATCACAATGATAATATAATTCAGAAAATAATGTTTGGTGATAATAGAGCAATTTTCCTAACATAAAAAGGAAAGCTAATATTCCTTGCTAGGCAGGGATGATGAGGTGGGATATTTGTAAAAAGAAAAGAGAGAATTGTGACAGGAATGAGAGCCTCTGATTATTGTTCCCCTTTTAATGATTACAACGTGTACTGGAGATGATAAATTACCTAAATAGGTAATATTGTGAATTTTAATACAGAGATTTTTTTCTCACTTATATGAAACTATTGAAGAAGGCAACCAGGTGACTATCCTTCCCTAAAATGGGGCAGTCAACCACAGTAGAATAAAAATAACTACCTCGCAGGTCTAGGCAGATGTAGGGCCTATGTGGTCTTCACGATGGTTGTCCTCATATCAACAAAGGGATGAAGAGAGCCACAGATTTGCCTATATTTAAGGAGATTCCAAAGTTGTAAAGTTGTAAAGTTGTAAGCAAGGAAAACTCATACCAGAGGCTGCACTGTAAACAGATCAGCTTAGGGGCAGCTAGAGAAAACATCTGAGCCTCTGAGGATCACTGGTGCCAGTAAGATCTAATGCAGGGCGGATTCAGCAGGAGGAAACCACCAGCTCCCCTCAAGCACCCACTTTGCATTGTTTGTGATATGAAAATAGAAAATAAGAAAGACCACACATATGAAAAAGCAGAGGGAAAAAAATCACATTAGCATTGATTCCTTTCTCTCAATATAAGAAGGATATATGAGGTCCTGTGGAACTCAGATCATTTCTGGTAAGAGAAGAAAGAAATTGCAGGCAGAAAAATACTAGGTGGAGGTGAGAGAGTGCTTAACTAGGAGTTAAACAAGAGATTGAGCTTAAAACTAGAAGTAACTTCAGTAGTAAGAATAAATTTTTTGGCTATCATTTTAAGAAATGGAAAAATAAAGAAACTTTAATCTCTATATATTCAATTTTGATCCTATGTTGAAAAGTGGCCATTCTTCTTTCCTTTTCCTCTCCTTCCCTCACCTTTCTCTCCCCTTTCTCCTCCTCTTCTTCTCCTCCTCCTTTTCTTCTTTCTCTTCTCTAGCTCTCCCTCCCCATTATCTGTCAAGTTATGTATATATTATACATTCATATATATGCCCTCCCTCCCCCTTATCTATCATGCTGTGTATATATTGTACATTCATATATATGCATGTACATAATCTATTTCAATATCTATGTATAATTATATATAATGTACGTTACATATGATTGTATAATTTATGTGATGATGTTATTAATAATTAGTTAACAAAGATTTGTTTATGTAGTAAGGTATATGTGTGTTTGTGTATATATATGTGTATGTACATGTGTGTATATCTATTTATATTCTTAATATATATCTTTATATACATATATGTATTTTTTATATTTCTATGTTGTATGCATACACATATACTCCTAAAAACAGGGTTGATGTAATATTTCAATTTTTACACAAAATGAAACCAAGAGCTCTGAGATACCAATATATTTCGGCTTTGTCCTATTTTAGTGCATGTCTAAAGTCTTTTACTTTGAAATCCTTTTCACCCTATCTGTGCTATGTGGTAAAAGCGGCACTACCTTCTGCCTCTTCTTTTGATAAAATCCCATCTTTTAACTCATTTTCTATTTTTAACCCATTAAGTTTGGCTCTGAGAAGCTCTGTCGTGTAATCTTTACTCAGCACAAGATGTGCCCATGGGTTTACTGCTGCCGGCCCTTTCCTCATCTCTTCTCATCCTCCCCCACTCTCAGGCCTGCCTTCAACCCTGTGACTCTTCCCACCTAACAATCTGCCGCTGTTATTGTATCTGTAGCCTCCTCCACTGATGCAAAAGAGGGTCACAGCCCACGAGAATATGCACTTCTGCACTTCAGGCACAAACAGCAGCTGTGCAAGGCGCACCAAGCAGGCTGTGGAAGGCTTACTCTATCATAGATTTGCCTATAATATGCCTTCCTATTTTAACCCCGAGGGATTCATTTTTGTCATTTTCTTATGCATTTTCAAGCAGTTTTACTAGTGAGAAAGTTAATTATGGATTTGTAATAATATTTTGCGAGAATGAAAAATAGCATTTCTATGAAGATTTTTCACTTCTAAACTGCTGTAAGCTTTCTATTACCCCTACAGCTTTCCTTCAAGAAGCTGCAAGGGTTTTCATTTTGAAGTTAATCTTATTTTAGCCTCAGATGCTCTCAATTAGCTGCTGTCTTTGTTTCATGAGAAATTGCTTTTGATTAGCAGATTTCTTTGTTTACATGGTTGCTCAGACCATATTGCCACAGAAGAGCTAATTTGCTACCCAACTGCTTCTCTCCTACATTAAAGATGGGTAGAGTATTACAGAGGATTTTGCCTGTATTTAAGCTATTACACAGTAAAATATGCCTAAAGTTGTATCAGATAGAGATTATTCTCTTATAAATCATATTGCATCCTTATGTAAGCTTAAATTCAGTCACCAATTCTTAAAATAGGGGGAAAAAGTGAGAAGGACATTTTATAACATTAATTATAGCTATAACATCGAACATTAAAATACTGTATTTTTAAATAATATTCGTAAATTCTAAGTATCAACCTCCTACATTTAGGCTGTTGGAGAAATGGAGTCTCCATACGGAATCTTTTCTTCTCCAAAAATGTTTATGATTCAGATGCAATGGTCAAAATATAAATAAATAACATCACAAACCAGAGTTTGTCATATGACAAACAAAAAACGCCATTGGGCTAAGACAAAATAGATTATGCTTAAACATTTATTATTCACCAATGTTTGAGCAAGTGCAAATATAAAAACAATAAAGCCTTCTTAAATTAAGAGTCCAATTGGTATATTTCTGAAATTATCATCTCTCTGTTCATTTGTTTGCTTACTAATTAGTAATATACATATATTTCAAGTTTTAGAGTTATTTATTTTGTGTGTATGGTGCTCTAAATTTTTGCATTAATATTATTTTTAATTGATAAATCATAGTTGTATACATTATGGGGTACAAGGTGGTGATTTGTTATATGTGAACAATGGAGAATGACTAAGCCAAGCTAATTAACACATATAACACCTCGCTTAATCTTTTTGTGGTGAAACATTTGAAATTTAGTATCTCAGTTATTTTAAAATATGCACTACATTATTTTTGACCAGAGTCACTTTGCTTTGCAATATATATCAAGTTTTTAAGCTAGTTGAATTTATTAATGTTTTCCCTCTGGATATTTATTTATTTTTCCCTATTTTTCATAAATTAGTTCATCTCTATTTCAATCTATTAGAAAATGTTAACTATTTACATTAAACATCTCATTAAATAGCATGGTATTTGAAGGGTCTTTCTTTCCTCCATGTTTTTTTCCCTTCCTTCCTTCCTTCATTCCCTCCCTCCCTCCTTCTTCCTTCCTTCCTACGTTTCTTCTCCTTCTCCTCATTCTCCTTGTCCTTCTCCTCCTACTACTTTTTTTCTTCTTTCTTTCTTTTTCTTTCTTTCTTTCTTTTCTTTCTTTCTTTCTCTTCTCAAAATAATAGGCAAGCAATCCTAATATTACATTTATTAATTTATATTGTATACCCATTACTGAAAATATAAAATTATATTCCAAAGAGAAATAGCTTCTAAAGAAATCAAACTGAGGTATGAGAACTGCTTAGGTATGTGTATTGAACTGGACGTGTAGTTGTTGCTACATAAATGAAAACTCTTCTGTTGTTGACTCTATTGTAGTGTAGGTTATCAAATATTTAATGGTATGGGTCCACTTTAGCTCAGATAGTCTAGTCAACTACTTATATTTCTTTTTCATAAATGAGATATTTTGGGACATTTATGCATTCCATTGCTTTTTTATATCCAAAATTTTCTGTCAAAAAACCCTTCTCTGTCCCTATCTAGAAAAATATAGATGGCAATGTAGAGAAAACCAGTCTGAGCACAGTTATTGAAACTGAGTGGAAAAATCTGCATTGGAATTGTTGGAAAACTAAAATAAATAAAAATAAATAGTTCACTTCATGATAAATATTTCAATAGATGTTTTAATATGATGCCCCAATACAAGAAATACTTGATGATGTCTGTAATAGTGAATGTACTTATAGATAATATAAATTGACTTTAATGGAATATATATATACATTTTGCTAGGTATGAGGATTTGTGGTTTGAAAATCCATCTGTATTACAACCCTTCTTTGATTAGTATATGCAACTTATATTACAATGAGAAAATACCCTCTTCATCCCACCGTGTCTTCAACAAAGAAAAAGTTTATTGTTTTGATATTTGCCTAGTGAATCACCTTTTAAATAATTGAGAATCGTAACCTTAAATTGAAACTTCCAATTGAAAAGCATTTTAAACTTTACTTAGGAATACAAATTATTCATTCTTAAATTGAGTTGAAAATTTATCTGTATGGATGTCATGGGTTTTGTCATTGCAAAGTCTAAGCAAAATTGAAAGAGCATGAAGTTTCTCCTTTCTTCTCTCGCCTTTCTATATTTCTTGCCTATTTCTTGAGACCCTAATTCCTGTATTCCCTGTATTGTATTCTACATTTTTAGTAGCATTACCCTCCCGATATTTAATGTGGAATTTTAGATGCTCAGAAGAACAAAAAGTCAATTATATAGTTTTAAGCACTAACAACCAGTCTAGGTATAGTACATTTTATATTTGAGTTGGGGTCTTTTGCCTTCAATAAGACTGCAAGGGCTGTTTGTAGTGTTCATTTATAAGGCTAAACCTAGTCTTTGATTTTAACCTTTATTATATGTCACATATATGTGGACTGAAGACAGAAAGAATAATACTTAACAATGAAATTAAAATAAAGAAAATAAAAATAGGATTTAATCTCTCCACATAGGAAAAATTGTTAAAAATTTGGTGTGTAAACTTCTTATTTCTTTTTCCAGTAAGATACAAACACAGACTCAGACACATATTTATGGTAAAACTGGCTTCAAGGTTGTTATCTGTATGTCTAACACTGCAAATTTAACAAGATAACATAAGTCACCTTTAGGCTAATAAATATTCATAAACTATATTTTACCTTGAAGGACTATGTTATTATTTGGAATGTAACAAAGTCCCTAGAACAGGACTTCTTATTTGTACAAAAATACTATTATTCTATGCATTGCTGCTAAGAATGTCTTTACAGCTTATTCGTGTTCCACTCCTTTCACATATTTACTTCAGAAAAATTTTCAAAGTAAAAACACAGTTGTAAATCAATATTAAAGCTATATTTTTATCCCTTTGTAAATAATTTTGGGGATGATTTGAAGATAATTGCACATTCTTATTATAAAGTCAGAATTTTTCCACTGAAATAATTCATTTTACCCTTTAAGTTTTGGTCATTTAGTACATGGTTACTTTAAAGAAGAGATTATGAAAGTAATTCCTGGATTTTCATGAAAGCATAATTCCTACACCAAGTTACAAAGTCCCATGCTTGAGTAAGAGTTTCTTCTTTCAATATACACTTTCCTATTCCAGAATACATGCTGTTAAACCCTTCTTTTTCATCAGTAGAAACAGAAATAGATCACATAGAAAAGAATTGCTTGATTTTATTTTGCCTCTTGTGAATCCACTCTTATGCTTAACCTCAATTACAAGGAAGTCATTTTTAAAAACATAATATCTTCCTTTAAAATTTGAACCCAAATGTAAAGAATTTTTATTTTATTTCACATAATATCTTTTGCTTATATCTAAACTAACATACAGGTTGAGCTGTATTGAACAAACCAACATTATTCAGATTAAAAAATAACTGAAATTAGAACACAATCACTTCATTTTAAATAACTGAGCAATTCTCCTTGGTTGTGAACGTGTGTGTGAGAGTGTTTCTAGAGATGGAAGAGGAGGGTGTTCATGGGGAGAAAGAAACAAAGAGAAAGTAATACCATACATGAATTAAAAGTGTGTGCATGTGTGTGTGTCTGTAAATTATTCAGTATACTCAACAGTTAGAAACATAAATTTAAGTGAAAATTAAAAGTTTAAATATGTTCTAGGTGTAAATGTAATGATTAAGACACAAATAGAAGCTGATAAAAATGCAATTGGTGCATAATGGAAAGAAAAGCAATAAAATAAATTAGTTCACAAAGCTGCCTGTGCGTTCCAAAGTCACATTAGATTCCACGTGCAGCTTTCTTGAACGCTCATATTATCTCTGCACTCTCCATTTCCATCATGAAATCACATATGATGACCAATATTATCTCTGATTCCAGAAGAAGAAAGGTTTGATTCCTTAATAAATTAAACTGATTCCAAAAATGATGAATAAAAATGAGTCTTACCTCCATAACAGAGCAATGAGTATAACAAGAGAGCTCTAAGGCGGCAACTGCCTTGATGTAAGTTGGGTGCTAGACCAAACATTGGGCTGAGTGAGGGAAGATAAGTTTCCCTGAGACAAAATTGAAAAAATGTTGCCCTGAGAAAGTGGAGTAAATATTGAAAAACCAAACAAAACAAATCTACAATACAAAATAAACAAAATCAATACAATCAAAAAAAAGAAAGAAATTATGTTATTTTCTAGTAGAGTATATTTATTGAACAAATGGAAATGAGTGGCACATTCATTATACAGGAACTGTAGCTTCTTCTTGATAAATGTGGAACCAAACATAAACAAAAATATCACAATCCCAAAGCTGCAAACCACTACCAGGAGCCTGCACCTGGAATGCTTTGACTTTGAGGGACATATTAGCACAGAGCAACCACAGAACTTTGCTGTTATAGAGGCTATGAGACTATGAGATATGGGAAATAAACACGGAACTATTTTCCTGGAGGTAAATGTACCTTTAGAAATGACAGAAATTAAAATAAGGAGTCTAAGGAAAAGCTCTATTATAGAAGAAAGACTGAACTCTTAGAGATCAAACCACTATCAAGATTTAATAAGAAAAGAGATGAATGTTTTGTTTTCATATCAAAAAGCATGATAAACAGTCCCAACACGCTTAACAAAAGAGGTCAGCAAAAGGATTTGAGTACCTGTGGATTCGTTAGTAAGATACTACCTTAACCCACATTGAGACTATAATAACTGAAATCTCCCAAAAGAGAAATTGTATTTATAAAATGGTTGAATTATACTCTGAAGGCTCTTGGGCTTAGAAAATTATTCTTGATAAGAAGAAGTTGAAACTAAACAAATAAACTTAACAAGAAGACGAGAGAAAGGTAGACAGATCTTACAGTAGAAGTATGGGAGATCTGCATGAAATAGATTCATAAATTGAGAAAAAGGAAGGACATGGACTATGAAGAAGTAAAAATGCCTGGAAGATGGGGAATGCATAGGTTAAGACTGAAATGGTAAAAGAAGATATGGTTCAGAGAAGGGGAGCCAAGTAGGATTATATCAGAGTCCAAAGCTAATTTAGATGATGGAGCAACTATGAGAAGATATGTTCTGGAAGGATCTATTCCATCATCAAAAGCAGACATCTACTTATAAAAATATGACAATAGGTGAATTACTCCCCAAACCACACTGCCTTTTTCTCAAATTTAAATCTATTAATTTTATTTCCTTTGGTCCCTATATTCCTGACACCATAATGCTGAGCAAGATGTGACCTCAGCCTTGAAGACCCTCTACTTTATTATGAACAATGATCCTTTCTTGATAATTACTTGAAAGAAATAATTTCTTGAAAGTGATAATTTCTTGAAAGATTACAATATTTTTATAAATCTAAGTTACAATATATAACAGTCTCCACTGCTGCTGTGTCCTGCATAAGGGTTTCTTAAACCTTCGCTGAAGAGTGAAAACCCAACTATTTGTCTCTCTCTTTATTCTCTTTTTTTTCCATTGGCAGATATTGGTAGAACGCCTCCAGCTTGGACATGATCTTGCATGTTTTCTCGTCTGTTCTTTTGTTCTTACTCTTATGTCTATCCAAGCAGTCTAAACGATTCTCAACTCAGATTTCAGCATAGGGGGAACAGATGGTGAAAACAAAAAGGTCCCATGCTCACGATTTTGTCAAGTTTAAGCATGTATCACAAACGATGCCCTTCTTGGCCCAATCCCGTGTCTCAGAGCAGTCTGCAATGAGAATTCAGGCAGAATCCACACTTACCAATAAAATAACTCTTTCTATATTAACTTGGCAACTCTGTTGTGCTTGTATTTTCCCAAGGGTTTTCATAGAAGGGATGTCTGTGGCCTAAGGTAGGATTTGATGTTCTTTGCTCTTCTCACTATAGGAATATGGCTAATTTACTATAATCGCTCATTTATTTTTCTACATTTAACATCCTGATTTATTTCTTCTCAAAGAATCTTCAAAAATTACTGATATTTGATTAATTGTCTTAATCTAAATATTCTTTGGAACCATAGGACTAAATTAATCCTAGTCAAGAAATTTGAGCTCTATTTGTAGGTACTCATTTTACTTGTCACTTTTAGATCTTCTTTCCCTAATATAAATGTTTATTTTGCCCAGTTCAGATGTAAATTTTAAAAATTCCATGTATTTATTATAAAGTCCACTCTTAAAATGGCAAAGTAAATATAAAATAAGTATATTTGATGGTGAAATAAATCAGATTTCAAAAAAATGATAAATTTGAATGTAACAGCTCCAGTGAATTTAACTAAAAATAACTCATGTCTTTAGCAGAGCATTGAATTAAATTGTATTTAAATAACCAATTACTACTGTATGACAATCGAATGACTTTCAGCCACAAATAGCTTTTAAATTGAAAAATAAAACTAGATACCAAACATAAAAACATGCTAAACATTGCCAATAAACAAATACGTGAAAAGTTAAAGTTACCAACGTGATGTGTGTAATCTAGGCAAGTTTTAGTATGGTTATTGCTATGTCAAAAACAAAATCTATAAATTACATATTAAAAACTAAAGCTGCAAAGGTGTACATTAAACTGGCAATGATTGTCCTATCTGGTGATAGAAATCTTGGTGATGTTTTTTCTTCTCCTTCTCTTTCTTTTTCTCTTTCTCCTTCTCCTTCTCCTCCACTTTCTCCTTTATTCTTCTTCTATTTTTAAACTGATGATAGTGTGAATTGTTTTAGTAATTAAAAATATATACATTTTAACATCAAGACAAACAACAAAAAATAATTATCGCATTACCTTTGTGCAACAGAAAAAAATTGGGGATATTATCATTGTTTTGGGTTGCTTTTTCTAGGTTTGGTAAAATTCTTAAAACTTGCATGCCTAGGCTTTCTTCCTCTTTAAGGTGTGAAGTGCTTTAATTGATCAAAGAATATAAAGAAAGAAAAAATATCTCAGTGCATGGCTTTTAAAAATAAAATTAAAGTAATGATAGCACAATCTATGCATTTATTGATTTTTTCCTCAAATTTACTAATTGCATGTCAGGTGCTACACTAGGTTCCTGGAATTCAAAAAGGTATAGCTACATCCCTGCTGAAAGATCAGATCCAACCAGCCTTTTGGATGTCTTACTACTCAACAATGAACTGTTAGTTTCATCAGCAGTGTATTTGTCTTTATTAGTAAAAAGAGGCTTCTTTTTCTCTGCTATATTTATTTTTAGAAAATATACAAGTTCTCTATTTTTATTTAAAAGCAAGTTTTTAACATTTTATTTTTTATACTATAGATATTATATGTTCTTTAATTATGCTATTGAAAACTTCATGTCATTAAACATAAAATTGAGTTTAAACCATGTATCAGGATATAATTTTGAACATCAGCATACATCTTCTTCCCATCGTTTTTCTGCCTTTCCCTCCCCATCATTCAAGCAGATAATCATTGCCTAAATCAAGAAGAATGTACACCAGTCCCTCTGGGTTTTGGGTTCCAAAAGTACACACAATTAGGAAGATTCTAGAAAAGATGTGTGGTTAAGTACAAGAAGTTTCAAGGCCATGAAAATGTCTTGGCCAAATAGAGTAAAGAACATAGCTTTATCACTGAAGTGTGAGATTCCACAAAAATGGGAAATGAATGAGGAGACAGGATTGGGCTGAGAGTAATGCTGGCAGGAGTTTAATACTGAAATTAATTTTATCATTTTAAATAGCCTCCAGTTCCTCTACCTTGTTTCCTTTCACTAATTGATATCTCTAACTCTCAGTACACATATTGTGCATAGGAGGACACCAACCCAGCTCTAGAACTGGACACAGGATCAAAATCAGACTATTGTGCATTTGTAGTGCCACTGACTGGCTCAGAAATGGTTATTGGCTCAGAAATGGTTATGATCTCAGCCAGGTGAATAACAAACTACCAAGAACCTTTGTTAAAACAATTGTCAAAGAGAATTTCTCTCTCCATCAGGATAACTTTGGTAAACATAAAGAGAAAAAAATCTGCCCACAGATTCAGCCAAACAAGAGGAGAGCATATCTGAGATGGTGAAAGAAAGTGAATCAATCCTGTATTATTTTCTGATTCAGTCACACCTATGGGAGAGAAACTGGTTTTATGCACTGGTAGCAGTGAGAAAACAGAAACCCAGGGAGAAGATAACTCTGTTCTGTCTGTATTCTGGCAGAGTCAGAAAGTGAAATAGGTAAGTAAACACACAGAGAACCATAGAGCCAAAAATGCAATGCCAACTATTAAAATGAGCATCTCAACAGACTCCTTCAAATCTAAAATGCCTGTGCAATAAATTCATAACTCTGGGAAAGTGTAATGACAACAACGGATGTGGGCTGGAAACGAAAAATAAACTGCAGAAAAAACAGTTTACCATCGTTGTACACGTGAGTTGACTAAGATTCATATACAATACATATTGTGTAGCCTATCAGGTTGAATGAAATTCTGAAATACTTCGGAAGTTTAATATTTCTCTGAGGGCATTTAGCATTTCACATAAATAGTTTCGACAAAGTTCTTTCTTGAGGCACGAGATAGATTAAATGTTCTTTTGAGATTCTTTTCAGATTAATGGTTCAATAGTATTTGCTTTTATGTTCAGTATAAAAGTTAGTGTTTATACTTCAAAATCAGTGGCCTTTATGATTTCTAATATTCTGTGACAGTATTATTATTTATGTAGGAAAAAACTTGAGTCTCCTTAAGCACAGCATAATAAAAGTTATGCAGTATAGAAGAATTAAATTTTCTTTTTCATCTTTGGTCACTATTGTTTTAGATAGCATGGCATACTTGTTCATAGCTCATCCAAAGCAAAATTGTGTAGCAAGTGAAATCGGTAAGCTTTTGTTGACTCTCTTTGTTTAAATAACAACTAGGCATCTATAATCACCATGGTGACTTTATGCTCTCTTCATTCTGACAAGGGCATGTGATATATTACATCACAATTAAGAGTCTGAAAAGACACAGAAAGACAGATCACAGTCCATACTTCCAGTTGTTAGCTGTAAGACTGGGAAAATTATTAACTCTGAAATTCTATGTCTTCATAAGTAAATTTACATAAGGGTTATTTCATTAAATAAAGTAAAAATATGTAAAGTAGACACATTTTAGACCCCTTTTAATTTCATATACTTCTTAATCAAACTTTGCTGAACCTAAACTAATTCATTGAATTCAATATTAGATTAAAACAAAATCTCAGACTGAATCTTTTTTAAATAAAACAACCTAATATAAAAAAAACAAAATATTTCAAAACAATAACATAATGTTAAATGCTTTTTAATTACATTTAATCCTCATAACATTTCTCATGGGTTAGTATATTTCTGTTTTCCATATGGGAAAACTGCAGCACAGTAAATTTAAGTAACTTTGCTTAAGGTCACACATTTAGGAAGTACCCAAAATAGGATCTAAACACAGGCTAAGTCCAAAACATTAATTCTCAACTACGCTTTGCTATAGTCGTAGTTCTACTTATAATTGATATGACATTGAGATGAACCATGTATTTTCTCCCTGCTTCAAAATTCTTGTCTGTAGTATAAGGGACTGGGACAAAGTAATCTCTAAAGCACCTTCTGGTTGAAGAATTTCATTCTATAAGACAATAACTAAGCATGTGAGTGATTCATTAATTATTTATTCTCGCTCGCTGTCATTCTCGCTCTCTCTCTCAGCCAAGCCATAATTCCTATGTAAAAGGCATATAATCTACTATGATTCACTAATTCAAGTCTGTCTGTCTTTTCTGTTTCAAGGGTCATTATACTCTTCATTATTTAGAAGAAAAGTTGTCTTTCCTTAAGTCTGTTGCTAAACCTGTCCTCTCTATAATAGGTTCTCAGCCAATTACCTCTTTGTCTACAATACTCTCTTTTCTGCAGTTGCTCTTTCAGTTCTTTCACTGCTGACAACCACATGAATCTGGGCATTAACATCCCACCTTCCCTGCAAGGTGCTGCTGGTCATAATGACATCAGTGAAGGATGATGTAGGAAGTGATGGGAAGTGAAGAGCTGGCAAGTTAAAGGGAAGTGCCATCTCTTCACTTCCCACCATATGAGCATCTGGTCTGTGCAAGAAAATTTACTGACTTACAGATATTAAGATAATTTGTACCACAGGGAGTGCTGTGAACTGACTTGGGTCAATTGTGAACAGAAAAATTATTCACAAGTTTGTTTTAATAGAATTCAATAGATTCGTAATTAGAGTTAGGTGAGTCCTATAGCTTCCTCCCTCCCCGACCTCCCTCACAATCTCAAAATCAAATGAAATTTTATAAAAGCAAATTATGCCACCATAAATAACATTTTTATCAAATAATCTCCAAGTATTCATATTGTTTTCTATGGAGGCCCATTGAAACTTTAACTCATTGGTTTTTGTTTGTTTGTTTGTTTGTTTGTTTTGGTGCTAACAATGACCTTACGTGAAATGAGCTCTTGAAATAATGGTTATAATAGTTTACTAACTAATTCAGCTAACTTCTTATGATATTTGACAGCACAATCTTCCAAGGGTACCCCGTGGGCCGTGAATTGAAATTCAAATGGTATAGGTTGCAAGGTTCCCCAAATTCTAATACTCTTGCACATTCAAGCATCAAAGTATTAGTATATTTCTAAGCAATCAATACATCTGGGAACATTACTTATTCCTCAGTAAAAAGTAATTTCTCATTTTTTTTGTTAACTAACAGTTCCTTTGTGCATGTGAGGGTAATGTAGCTTTAGATATTTAGGGCCTTCTAAATAACCTAACCACCCCTGGAGTATGAACTGCTGATTAGAATACAGCATATGTTAGCAAACAACAAACATTTGGCAGAGGCTTTGAAGTTTTATGTTTTGTCTACAGCTTGGGTCTCATCTAGTTGTCATAGGATTCCCTCACTAGCCTATTCTTCAATTAAGAGGAGTCACAGATAACTGTGTCATCTCTCTTTACAGAGCATATTTCAAGATGAGAAGTAGGGACAATTGTTCTTTTTCTTTAACTTTCATTTAATTTGTTTATGACATAATAAAGTAGATAAGTACATGTAGATAAACTGTGAAAGACCTTTACATGAAGTATATAATTAATACAACAGGGCTTTAGTGATGATAATGGAGCCAAACCATGGAAGACTGAGGCTGACAAGTCACAGATGTTGAGGAATCTAAGAGCTGTAAATTAAGAAAGATGTTGAAACAATCAGATAAAATTTAGATGTTGAAAATTACATTTATAAACAAGAATAACTTATTCAATATAGTTCTTTATGTGCTCTATGTAATTTATAAAAATACATTTTGAAAGATTAAAATCATTTCTTAAATTATACTAAGTATTCTTGTAAGCCCACCAGCCAAAGCACACTGGAGACACAGCCAGAGTTAAATAAATTATTTTTATTTAGCCTCTTTAACAGTTTATTAACTAATTTATTCAACAGTTAAATAAATTATTTTATTTAGTATTTCAGAAGAGGTCTTAGAATTATCTCACAAAATGGAGTGAGGAGACACTTTTATTGGATTTAGTTTTGCAGTGAATGATTCTAAGGAAGGTAAAGTGAAGACAAGCTGTGTTTTGGATGCTGTCAAGCAAACAGGGCATTTAGCAATTAGATAGTTCAGCAACATTTATTTAGGAGATGAGATCAATGAAGTTAGACCAGAGTGTCATTGGTTCAAAAAAAAAAAGAAGCAATAACTCAAAAGGAAGGGTTGTTATTCATTTTACAGTCATGGAGGGTTCATTGGAGAAGCATTGTTTATATAGCCTTGTTGAAGTCTCATGGTTAACATTGCTTTATGTCCTGTTAGGAATAGCACAACCTGTTTATCAACAGGGGTGGTTTTCACTTTTGAATATTTATGCTTCTCCCTAAATGACTCAGGATGGCCATTTACTCATTCTAAAATTGTTTGCTAGAAACTTATTATATGTGATCCTGCCCTTCAAAGGATGTTTACTCTACCAGGGAGGAGAAAGGTATTGATGGCAATTATTGTAGTATATTGGCAGTGGGAGCATTCAATGAGAGCATTATTGCTGCAAACTGACCCAGGCCAATTTAGTGGTTCAGCAAGTCACGGTTGCCCTTGGTAAGATTGTTAGGCTAATAATGGATAGACATCTTTAAGAACGGCATATCCGGCCGGGCGCGGTGGCTCACGCTTGTAATCCCAGCACTTTGGGAGGCCGAGGCGGGCAAATCACGAGGTCAGGAGATCGAGACCACGGTGAAACCCCGTCTCTACTAAAAAATATAAAAAATTAGCCGGGCGTGGTGGCGGGCGCCTGTAGTCCCAGCTACTCGGAGAGGCTGAGGCAGGAGAATGGCGTGAACCCGGGAGGCGGGGCTTGCAGTGAGCCGAGATTGCGCCACTGAACTCCAGCCTGGGTGACAGAGCGAGACTCTGTCTCAAAAAAAAAAAAAAAAAAAAAAAAAAAAAACCGCATATCCAAGTGGAATGCCTGAGTAAAAGTAAGTCTAAGGCCAAATTTCTTCCAGCATACAAACATTACTAGGAATCTCGAAAAACAGTCATATACTTATTCTACATCTCTGAGAATTTCCATTTGCTGACCAAGGCACCATAATTTAAGCATTTTGCACAAGGATGACTTGGAAGTAGGTGAGAGAATCCATAAACAGAAGACCAGCCAGAGTTGTAACTCTGTGAAGTGGCAGATCCTTTGTGAAAAGGAGGGAGGCAGAGCCAGTAGGACTCTGTACCTTGAATAGTACTCCAACAGCATTGGTTGGGCCAGATTCTACACATTTCCATGCACAGCTTGAGATACATGTATGATATTTTCTACCTGTTAAAACTCTGAATATTCACTTCACCATAAAAATATTCTAACATCATTTCTACTAATGAATAAACTAAGGTGCCAGATTTATTAACCAAGTTTAAACAATAGATTGCATTAACTACATTGATTCTGACTCCATTGATTCATGATTGGAGTAAGCATAACACTATAAAAGCATTGGTTTCTGATTTGATTACCTTAAATACTAACTAACCATGCCTAGGTTCTAGATTACAGGAAATATATACATACACACACACACATATGTAAAGCACACATATATACACATATACTCACATGTACATGCACATATATACACATATACAAATGCACATATATACATATATACACACACATATATACACATTATTTCTCTCTTACATGTGAGAAAATTGAGGCATAGTAAATTTAAGTAACTTTGCTGAAGGCCACACATTTTGGAAGTAGCCAAAATAGAATCTAAACACAGGACTGAATAAGTCCAAAACAATAATTCTCAACTAAGTCCTTTGTGCTAGCTGTGTATATATGTGTGTACAAATAGATATATGTCTGTACATGTGTGTATATGTATATATGTGTTTTTATATATTCAAATGTACACATATTTGTATATAGGTATGTATATCTTTATGTGTATAAGTGTGTGCATATACATATAAAATATGTGTATACTATGTACGCACATGTAACATATATAACCTTGTATACACACAGAGAAAAATATATATATACATGTACATACACAAGCTCTATAATTTAGATGTCTCTTCACAACTTACATAATCTTATCTAAGACTGTGTTAGATAGTCTTTTCTTAGATATCTTTGATACTTTTCGAAGTTTTCAAATAGATATTGACCCTAGTTTCAAAATCCCAGAAAAAGCCTCACCACAGGTAGGCTCCTTCTTCCAGTCTCTGAAATCTCTTATTCTATTTTCCATTGAATTTTCTCTTTCCTTCATTTGACCTTTCCTTTAACAAAGCTTAAGAGAGAGGACCAATGCCCTTCAAAATCATCAAACCAGTACTCCAGGTAGTTGGTACCAATCAATGATTGTTAGGAATCAAGATGAAAATCATTTTGATTATTGGTAGAGCTGATATGATCAAATGAGTATGTAATATTTCAAAAATGTTTGTAAAATAATTCTTGGATATATTAAACTTTAATCTATTTCTGTAGCCTAAAATATGGTTCCAGTGTGCCAGTATATTAAAGAGCTTTACAAAACACATACCCTGGGCTTCCTTTGTAAAAAGTAAGCCAAATGTGTTCCTCAATGAGGAGCGCGTTCTAAGAAATCTAAAATTTATCCCGCATAACCTTTTAAGTAAAAACCTTTAAAGAATATTTTCCCCAAGTTCTTTTGGCTTTTTGTGAGTTTCTACTACCTTTTATGCTTGACACATTTTCACTATGTGTTTGCTAAGTTGTGCTTTAACATGTTATAGATTCTTCCATTCAGCTTCCAGTATGGGCTGCCTTTAAAAACAGCTGTGCTTCATCATCCTTTCTTTTGTCCAGAGAATACTAAGTGGTAACCTGCTGTCATGCGGCTGCCAGAGCAAATTAGATGCTGTGATTCCTGTGTAGTGCCCCAATTACAAGTAAGGAGGGCACTTACCGTGCAGTACTTGTCTTGATGTAAGGGAGTCATAGATTTCAACTGAAAAATAGTTGTCCCTAAGAAGGACACTCGTATCTGCCTACACATATCAGATACCATTTTGAAATTAGAAAACAGAAGGGTTTTTTTTAATAAGTGCCTAGCTTTTTGTAAATGTCAGTACATATAAGTTATCAAAATGCCAATTACAGGAGAGAAGTTTGTATAATATTTTGAATTAATTTAACTATGACCTTGATAGAATATTTTACACTTGAATCTTTACATTGTATTAGGCCACCTTTTTTTATCAAATGGAATGACCTGGTTAATTCTACTTAAAATATTTTAAAATATATATTTACTTGCATGACACATATTAAAATGTTTATATGCATAGATACATGATGAAATCATACATAATATATACTAATATGCATGCATGCATTTTAGATTTTGGACAGATACTTTTATCTTGTTTCCTGTTCTCATAAGAACATCTAAATATTATGTTTCTACTCTTGCAGAAATCACCAATGAATTCAAATCCACTGTTTCCTTTTGACGGTTGGCTGTTTTGTTTTACAATGTTTTGTTTTTGTTGTTTTGCTTCATCTTTGCAAGGCAGTAAATAAATAGCTAACGGCTATATAATATGCACCAGGAACTATCATAAGGACCTTTATGTGCATTTTTAAAATTTTATTTTCCAGATAACTCTAAGATTGTGCTTATTTTTCTTTTACAGACAAAATTGGAGATGGGAAGGTTAGATAACTGGTACTAGTACTGGTACAGGATGGAGTAAAATAAATCAGAATTCTAGAGCCATGATACATAGTCCTGTCTGTCTGCTTTCTGATGACATCTCCTTGTACAGCACCTAAAGAAATGGGGGAACAGGGGCATTTTCTGATTCACCTTCAACCCGATGCTAATTGATAGAGAAGGAACACTTGATACCTCCTACACATCATCTAACTTCATGCCATGATCTATTCCATGCTGCATTCTCTTTCTGTACTTTTGTTCATGTTGTTGCTCTTTCCCTTCCCCCATCCCAGCCTCTTCAGTTGATGCCCATTCTTTAATTGTTTATTCTAAGGCCTCTTTTCTGAGTTATAAGCCCCTTGATCATTCCAGACTACTTGGATCTCAAACTTTCCAAGCTCCTTTGCTCTTACTGACTGAAACATTCAGGCAGCAATTAGTAAAATGCCACTTGTCTTTTTAAAAACAAATAATTTCAATTTTTTATTATAGATTAAGGGGTACATGTGCAGGTTTGTTACATGGATATATTGTGTAATACGCAAGGTAGGAGGTATAAACGACCCCATTACCCAGGTAGTGAACATAGTACCCAATAGTTATTCACCTATTAAAAGGTATAACTTAATTTAAGATTTTACTTTTTATGCTCTGTGGCTATGAAGTAAAAAGCATATTTTCTCTAGCTATACTGTAGAATTGGTCTTCTGAGTCCTTATTCAGTATTTCTTATATGTGGATTTTTTGCCTCTCCTTCTAGACTGAATGATTTTCTGAGTAAAGACTGTATCCTCCACATTTTTTAATGCTACAGAATTTTAGTCCAACAAGAGCATAATAAAAAGTGTCCAAAAGTATTTGACGGATTGAACTGAATGCAGTACTCAGTAACCTTAGGGCCAGTCTGGCGCTCCAGACACTAGATTGCCCTACTTGTTATGCCACTAGGATTGACATTAAACTTTGCAAGCACGTACATGAGCAGTTCAAAATAATTCCCAATATAACTCAATTCTGATGATATTTGGCACTACTGCACTTTCCAGAAATTGATGGAAAATGTCAATTCTTCCCTGTGGTAGTTTTGCCAATTTCAACTAAAGTGAAAAGTAGATGTGTTGCTGAGGAAAAGACTAATTTCTTCCAGAAAAATGAATGGGCTAATGAAGAAGGTGGTTTGCTTCCGAAAAACATGCACCCTCAAAAGGATACAGTATAATACTGATATTAGACTGAGCAGATGAACATTGAAATATTTTCATTAATTAATTACCAGGCTGAATTCAGTTACTTTGAACAATTTAGAATTGCTATAACTTTGAGTGTAAAGTAAAATTCGTTTTGGTAAATTTAGGGGGAAAAGTCAAAAAACAATTTATTCTGCAAACCAATAACCTTTGGAGGTCTATTATGTGACAATCAATCCTTATGCTAGGCATGGAGGATTCAAATTTAATAAAGAACTAGTACTTGCAATTAAGGAAATGAAGATCCCATAGAGATAAAAAAATAAGTACAGTTAATTGTGATCATTGGCATAAAAGGAGAATTTGTGATCTGCACAAAGCTTGAAGCTCTAATATTAACCTTGGAGTTCAGGCAAAGAAGGCTACACAATTGTGAGCTAAGGTTTGCAGAATAAATAGAGGTAGAGGAAGATTATTATTTCAGCTTTGATATCACTATTGCTATGCAAATAATATATACTGTGGAAATATAGGTTATACAAAGTGGAAGTGGGAAGAAAATAGAGTTTGTAAGACTTGGTGTGGTAAGATGCATAGTTTAAATACCTTAGATAAACATTTAAGAAATTTCTTCAGAAAAGTGAGAGATGTTCTTATATTTTAAACAGACCTTCCAACAGGATAACTGAGCAGGAATGGTAGTGGAGTGGAAATGTTGGGCAATACAAGCAGGAAGAACAGTGAGAAGACATTTCTATCAGTGAGATACCACTGGCTGCAGATAATGAATATTAGATTAGATTGGTCAAGGTTGAATGACCTCAAAGAATTTTACTGTTGCCCTCCCACTTTTAAAACTCCAGAATTTCAACATGTATGCTATATTTAAGAAATTAGATAATTAATACATGGCTAATGGAAAGAGATTAAGCTTGTAGCAGAATGTTCTCTCAGGACATTCCAGTAAGAAATACTTTCTAGGGAAGTTAAATTATGAGCAAAGGTGACTTTTTTAAATTTGTGTTTGTAGAAGTGATTATACCCATATCTCCAGTCCTGCTCAAATCTCTAAGGCACTGATGAAGAGGTTCTGCATTCAACAAAGCCTGGAAAAACATTTTCCTGCATTTCCCACTTCTTTCTCTTTATCAGTGGAGATGAGTCCCGCCAAGAATAACTTAATTCAATTCTCTATGCAGAGAGAATGAGAGCAGGACACTGATTTAATTTTTTTAGGCCAAACTGCCTTGCTGGCAGCTCCTCCAGCATTTGCTCTGGATTCAGTGTGAGTTGCAAAATGTTACTTGCAGTCCAGTTCTCCTGGTAGCCTTGCACTGACTCATTTCTCCCAGCTTTCTTGTTTGTAGTTTTCAAGAATAACTGTAGGATGTGCTGGGAATGCAATATCCTGAGATAAAAGGAGATTGGAGAGAACAACCTGGGCTCTTTTCCAGTCCTCTCAGAAATAGGATAATCTTGAACACCTTAACCTAGTGTTTCACAGGACCCCAGGGTATAAAACCCATGCTGGGCTGTTTTGGGGGGTCCCTCAACTGCGGCGCAAGGGAAGCACGCACAGATGAGGCTGCATTGATCCCAGGAAGCTTTCCTGAGCCTTGAGGGTTCAGCTTGCAATGAATCACAGGCTTCCGTTGCCCCTTGCTGCCTATCTGTAAGCAATAAATCCACTTATTTGTATGAATAAGTTCTGTTTTGCCGGATTCAGACAAGCTGGTAACCAGTGCACAGTGATAAATTCCCAGTTCCCACTGATCTCAAATGACATAAAGATGATTCTTAAATATAAACAAACTTTAAAAATTAAATGCATGTGAATATCTACTTCAACGTTACCTTTTTGGTGGTTTGAGAAAATTTCAAGAGTAAATTTTACTCTATCAGTTTTCTATAACATTTTTCTATGTCTCTGACTCTATGTTCATGTAAAAATTGATATCCTGGTTGATTCAGGAGGGGTTCTTCTAATGTCTAGCTTTGCTGTTACTTTTTTATGTGATTTTGATATCTATCCAAGTTTTTTATATTGGTCTATCTATATGCCTTGAGACTTTCTTCACATGAAATTCTTTTGTAATAATGTTATGTGAATGATGGTATTACCTCTGAAAACAAATCAGATATTCTAAGTTAAGTCTAGGGTCAACAGTATATTTGCTTTGAGATTGGGGGTACAAATATTTATAATTTCTTAATCTGAGTTTTCTCATGTATGTTAGATTTCTATGCTACTATTAAAATTTACCAAAAACTTAATGGCTTAAAACAACAACATGCATTTATTATTTTACAGTTCTGGAGATCAGAAGTCCTAAAATGAAGGTATCAGCAAGGCTATCTTCCTTCCAAAGATTCTTAGGGGGAATCCGTTTCCTGGCCTTTTTCAGCTTTTCCAGGTAGCCTACTGTCCTTAGCTTCTAAACCGTTCTCCCATCATTCCAACCTCCACTTCCATCATCACATCTCCTTCTGTGACTCTGGCCTTCCTAGCTTCCTATCACAGTGACACTTGTAATAACATTAGGCCCAACCAGATAATCTAAGACAAGGTTTCCATCTCAATATCTGTAATTTAAACAATCCATGAAGTCTTTTTTGCTATGCAAGGTAACAGTCACAGGTTTCAGGAACTAGGACATGGGTATCTTTATATTTATGTGGGGGTGCAGGGGGTGTCACATTTTTTGTCCATAACAACATCTTCTAGAATTGGAAAACTGATACTTTTCCTACTTATTTCTATGGCTTGCCATTACGCTCAAATAAAATAATTTATGAGAAAGCTTTATGCAATTCGTGAAGGTGTAATTTACTACAGAAGAACTCGTCCTATTGATCCCACTTCATGTTTTTTCATTTACTACATAAAGTATTTTTCCTTTATATTTGGATCATTATATGAATCGATTCCAATTCTGTGATTCATACAACTTCTTGTAGTACAGTGTGTTTTACCATAAAATTGTGACTTCTCCTATTTCCAGAAAACCTTATTAAGAACATGTTAATAAAGGATACATATGAAGTCACAGTGTAAAATGCAGTATTGCTGTAGATTATTTTAACACAGAAAATGTTGATGCAGCAACTGAAATTAGGAAAGAAGAAAAGGAAAAGATTGTCATTTTTGCCAGAGTTCCTCTAGCCATCAGCCAGTGCCACAATATGATTTTCTTTATTTTTCCAAACTACATAAGCAAACAATGCAATAAAAATATATGGACACCCTTTGGTATATATTAGCATTGTTACTTCTTTGTGTAGTAGCCTTATAATCAATTTATACTCATATATATAATATATGTATATAAATCAATTATATACAAACAAGTTTGAAATTACATAGATAACTAATTTCAAGAGAAGAGATGTTTGCCTGTTTGATTCACATGTACACTTATATAATTGTCTGATAGATAATCAAGACCATCTGGTTACATAGCAATGTACCTCTTTCAAGTTGTTTGTGTTTGAGTTCAAAGAAACACAAAGGGAGTGTAATATTTTCATTGGTTGCCTTCACATTATAAAATTAATTACAATGTCTGCCAACTACCTGCATATGGATGATCATCTTTTGTTTGTCAGTAATTTAAAGCAAAATTAATGGTCCATAAAATAGGTGACTAGTTTAGCTCATAACTCATACAGAAATTTTTCATTTAGAGAACCATTATATTATGAAATAAAGAATACTTATTCTTTATATATATATAGAATATATAAGTAACTCTTGCAACTGAACAACAAAAATACAAATAGCCCAATTGAAAAATGGGCAAAGAACTTTAATAGACATCTCTTCAAAGAAAAAATAGAAATAGGCCAGGCGCGGTGGCTCACGCCTGTAATCCCAGCACCTTGGGAGGCCGAGGCGGGCGGATCACGAGGTCAGGAGATCGAGACCATCCTGGCTAACACGGTGAAACCCCATCTCTACTAAAAATACAAAAAAAAAAAAAAAAAAAATTAGCCGAGCGAGGTGGCGGGCGCCCTTGTCCCCCCAACACCGGGGGGCGGAGGAGGAGAATGGAGTGAACCCTGGGGGGCGGAGCCTGCAGTGAGCCGAGATCACGCCACTGCACTCCAGCCTGGGTGAAAGAGTGAGACTTCTTCCTAAAAAAAAAAAAAAAAAAAGAAAAGAAAATATAGAAATAGACAAAAAAACATAGGAAGTAATTCTCAATCCCATTGGTCTCACTGGGAAACCATAAATTTAATCCACAATGAGGTACTACTACACATCTACTAAGATGGATATAATTCTTTTTAAAATGAAAAAAGTAATGGTGAAAATATATACAAATACATAAAATTGTTCAGCCAGTATAGAAAACAATTTGGTGGCTACATAAAAAATTAATTAGAATTAACAATTAACCCAGTAATTCCACTTCTAGATACATACCCCAAAATTAAAAACAGGTACTCATACTTGTATATGTATGTTCACAGTTTACAGTGCAATATTCACAATAGCCAAAAGATAGAAATGACCCAACTGTCCATCAGCAGATGAATGGAAAAACAAATTGCAATATATAATCTTAATGGAATTTTATTCAGCCATAAAAAATAAATGAAGCATTAACAGATAACGCAATGTGGGTTAACCTCAAAAACATCTTGCTTAGTGAAGGAAGCCAGCCAGTAAGATCACATATTGCATGTGATCTGAGATATGACTTATTTGAAATATCCAGAATAGGTACATCTTTAGAGACAGATTGATGTTTGCCAGTGGCTGGGGCAGAGATTGGAATTCAGGGTAACTGTTTAATCAATGCAGAATTTTATTTGGGGTAATAAAAATGTTTTGGTACTATATAGAAGTGACAGTTACATAACATTGTGTATGTTCTAAATGCTTTTGTGCACATTAAAGTTATCAATTTTATGTTACATTAACTTTACCTCAAGAAAATCCCACTTTACCTCCATAAAATAACCAAGTGTGATAATGGGCAAAACTTTTGAAGACAATTTATGGAATATATATATAATTAAATATATATTATGAAATATAAATATATTTTCCATTCATAGATACATATGTGAATAGAAAACGTGTACATGGTAATATGTAATATTATTAGTTATCAGACAAGTGCAAATTAAACCACAATAAGATATAATTATGCACTTGGTAGAATAGCTTTAAAAATTGACAATACTTAGTGTCTGCAAGTGGAGCAACTGGAATTCTCATAGATTCTACAAAGAAAAAAAACAGTACCCCACTTTAGAAAACAGTTTGGCAATTTTATAGAAAGTTAAACACTAAGTGGCATCACAATTTTAGTCTAGTATTTACACAAGTGAAATAAAAACTTACATTCTTACAAAACCTACCTGTATTTGAATGGTTCCAGTTTATTTTTAAAATAATTACTCCAAACTAGAATCAACCGTAATGTTCAAATGTTGAGCTAATAAACAAACTACAAGGTATTTAAATGAGGCAATAATACTCAAAAAGGAAAAAAAAACTCATATGTGCAAGAATCTCAAATTTATTATGTTAAGTGAAAGTAGACAATCTGAGAGTCTAGTAAGATTATATTTCTATGACATCATGGAAAAGGTAAGAGTATAGAGATAGAAAACATACCAGTAGCTAACAGAGATTGAGAGTGTGAGGGAGGAGTTGTCTACAACAGACATGCAGGAATTTGGGGGTTAGAATCACTTTAAATTTTCATTATGGTGATGGTTACACTACTATATGCATATATCTGTACTCACAGAACTGCATTAAAAGTGAATTTTCTTTGTATGTAAATTGTACTTTTAAAAAGCTCATTTAGAAATTTGAAAATCTTTCATTTAATATACACACTCATCAATTGTTCAGAATCTCCCCATCAACACCCCAAATCTGGATTCCATTTCCTTTACTGTTCTACAAATCCTACATCTTGCTTATCAAGTTGATTCACTGAGTGGCATCTCTCAAGCATTTCTGTCTATTTCAAGGGTGACTTGAGTTTATTGCAGTCATTGTCATGACTTCTCACTCATATGAGTGTCAATATTCAGCAACTATTGAACAACTAATAAGAGCCATGTGAAGTGATATAAAGATGTAAAAAAAAGTATAGTCACACATCCCTCCAAATGGTTCAGTCTTCTGTTTGAAGGCATACAAGTAGCCAGGTAATTTCCATGCAGTCAGTGATACCACTGATGTTCAAGTTGTGACCAGGTGCTCCAGGAATGTAAAAAATAAAAAGGTGGGATAAGGCACGCAATCCACATTAGATGTGGTAGAAAGGGTGAGTTCTGAATGATGTATTAAAGAACATATACTTTACATCACTAGAATAGATTTGCTATTGTCTATAATCCTCATGCCTATGTTAAATATACTTATATGTGGCTCCTGCAAATTCGAAAAGCAAGGTGCCTGTGTGCTTCCTAATCTGGAGACGTTCTCAGACAGCTGCCTTAGCGAACAAGGTGATTGGTCTTCTTTGTGATTTTGCAGTTAGCTTTTGATAAACTTCCAGTTTATTTCATTAATGTAAACACTTCAGAAACTAGTACATCTTCTTAAATAAATACTTGTCACTCATCGACATATAAAAACTTATAGTCACTAACTTGCGTCGCTTTTTATTTCTGTCTTGATGACTTAGAGATTCCTTATCATGTACACCACATGCTTCCATTGGAATGAGTTGGTCTGGTATGGGAAATGAGTTTCTAACAGATGAGGTTTTGAACAATTTTGCTGCCACTTCATTTTCTCAAATTTATTTACATGATATATGTTTTTTGTTTTCTTAAATATCTTATTGGTTTAACCATCATTTTTGACATTGTGCTGTGTTCTAGACCAGGGTAAAAAGTCAAAGAAAGCATAGTTTCCATGTGTGCCTTTAACTGTGGTATTGAATTTGATCTTTTAATTCACTGAATAAATAATGAAGTAACCAAAAGAGAGAATATAGAAAGAGAAGTCATTGAATATTAAAGTTATTCTTATATATATAAAGATTATCAATTATCATTTCTGTGAGCCATTTAAATAGAGCTATTCAGAGTAATGCTAGACAGAGATAATTTATAGAGCTGTAAGGGAGAAGAAAACAAGGCATGAAAAAACATGATGTTGGTAAAGAAAAAGGAGTAAAATGGAGGCAAAAAAAGGAATAGTAATGTAAATGGAGGCTGAGTAAGGACAGGGCTCATAATAAAGTTCAACCCTACTGAACAAAGGTCAAGTGAACAATGATTTCAAGAATGTGAACTGTTACTACTAATAATAACACAGAAAAAGAAAATGTAACGAGAATTTTAAATGAGCCATGGACATTGACAACTAGTCTTTGTTGACCTTAGCAGGAAGAATTTCAATAGAGTATTTGTATCAAATTGTTGGAATTAGTGAAGTGTCAAAACATTAAGCCTAAGCTGCATTTGTCAAAGATGTATATACTCCATGAATATGTAAAATTATATAAAGAACCACACCAAGATGTAATTACTTGATTTATAAGAACATTAATCAACATAAAAAAAAATCATAAAGTTTCCTTTAAACAAGCAGATGTGAAATCATGGTAAAAAAAGAGGTCCAGAGTTTTTTAGTTATTTCATTGAAAACAACGCCATTCCTGCTTTTTAAAGCTCCTCCCTTTTCCCCATGGAGGTTTAGAGCCTGAAAATTCAATTTTCCCAACTCACCTACCAGGAGAGTTTTTGTCAGATTCCACAATGAATGGCCAAATGTAGACTAGGATGATGGAAAAGAGAGAAGCCATTATTCTTCCATGGCAGCTTTGCAAAGTCCTGTGGAAAACAGCAGACATAAGACATTATGATTTATCTGCAGCTTTTGCATGTGTCCTGAGAATAACTAACATTGGTACTGTTGGCAGCGGATGTCATCAGTGGTGGCTTATAATAGTTCTGAACTTTCTCCCAGAAAATACCCAAGTGGGTGCTAGAGAACTTTGAGTCCATCCCTGCAATTCCAGATTCTCTGTCCTGTATTACTCTAGCTTCCAACTGTTTAAGCCTCAATTTTCCTATTTTAAGCTACTTCCTTCTCAAAACACCTAAAGAAGCTTTTGTTTTCCTAAATAAACACCAACTGATAAAATATGTATAAAATGATATTGCTATATTTAGTGAATAAAAATGCTCCAAATTTCAATAATACATTTATTACTTAGGTAAGGCAAAATAGTGTTTACTTATAGTATTCAAATTACTAGAAAATTTTTAGATTTTTTTCTTCCACAATGACTGTGTCCTTCAATGAATTTTCCCCCATAGAAATAAAGAAAATACAGGTGAACTGAAAGCATTCTCGATTTTGCTTTCATGAGAAACTCCCTTTTTAATTTCCAAATTTGTATTTTCACAGTCTGGATTTTCTTGCAATTGCCCAAATATCCTTACAGCAGCTTGCTCTTTTCATTATAATTAATGTCTTCCATGAGTTGAGACTAGAAAAAAAAAACCTGTAAAATCTTATTGATGAACATATCTAAAAATTGGTTCATTAAAATTCAATGAGTCTTTGTTGACTAATGCCTAATAAAGTAGACATTAGTTAATTTAGCAAAACCATAGCACCTGCAATTTTTTACTTTTTTGAACTCCAAAGATGTTATTTAATAGTTATTACATACTTTCCTTTCAAAAGAATATTTAAAATAATGTGGCAATTAATTGATTATACTTGGAATTCAATTACTACTACTAAATGTATGGATACTTAGTGTGAAATAACTGTTAGCGAATTAAAATATGTTACATTTTCACTTTCCTAAAGTCCTTCATCATTGGCCACTATCCTCAACTCTCAAAAAACCATTTCTGGCAGTGAATACTTTATTATATCACTGTTTAATTACTTTGGATATGATTTCCTAGAGAATTATTATTGATTTTGTTTTCTGGCATAATTGTTTCTTAATAATATAGATTATGATGGCTGGTAGCTGACTTTATAAAATCTTTGGGTATTTGCCACAATTGAAACCTATTGGAATATTAAATATTCTAATGGATGCAATTTTATTTTCTTTAGTAACAGATGAGAATGATGATGTAGTCTGTTAGATTCTAAAAGCAGAGGACTATATTGTGTTCCCTTTTGTATATTTAACGAAAAAAATAGTGAATTCTAAGAAGTTCCTTATTAAATGTTGCATTACAAATGGATAACTGATTTTCAAATATTTTAGCCAATTACAGAAATAGTAAAAATATTTATCTTCTCTTTTAATTATGTTTTCTAGATTAAATAATGTGGCCCATGTTATACAAATTAATAGATTATCTACTGCTACCTCCTGATTTGCTATTACTAATGCTGAGCAATATCCACAGCCTCCTTAAAAATACATATTGGAATTGAAGAAAATCCTAAAAGTCTCCCCAATAAATATGGGTAAAAAGCATTAACCCTCATATTAAATAGGGAAACTTAGCTTGTTCTATATTCCAGAAATACAGCTGAGAGAAGAAATGTAAAGTGGGAAAAGCAGAGTCTTCTATTTAGAATGTAAGCTGTAAGGTCTCCATGTATGTCTGTGTGTTTAGCTATATAGGTATGTATGTATGTTATGCATATGTGATATTTATCTAACCGTAGATGGTATTAAAAATTAACTTACAAAAAATTTTAAAACGTTCTATTCAAATTGGTTTAGAGATAAATAAGTGCTTATATAAATTAAATATTCCAAACACTCCCAGAAACATAGAAAGTAACCCATATACTTTTTTAGTTCATGTATTTTGAGTAAATCTTTAAAGACTAATTTAATATTGTTGGTTTAATAAAAACAGCCATGTTTTCCAAGATATTAGCATTAGTACAGTATGAGCATACATCGTTGTTCTACTTGGTTTTACTAGCCAAAATTATAAATTCATCCTAAGAAAAAATATACAAGTAAAGGTGCAGTAAAAATGAATTTCTTGAAATCCAGTACTTTATGCATGTTAAACATATAGTAAAACAATTGAAAAAACCTATGCATTTAACTTTTTGTCGTTTGTGTGTGTTTTATACTTGTCTCACATGCATGCATGTGCTATAAAAACAGTCAACAGGTAAGAAACTGGAGATGGTGGCTAGCTTTGATTAACATTATACATCTGTCTAAAAAAAGTTCCAGATAATTTCTGAGTAAGATAAACTATGGAAACCTTAATTACCAAACGTAAGATCCAGTTTATATTCTTTTGACTTCTTATTTTTATATGGTATAAGGGTATTAAAGATATTTAGTTCTGGCAATAAACATGTACTTTTTGACATATCGAAAAATTATACTGTGAGAAAATTCATACCAATAAAATTGTCAGATAGTATAACTGTAAAGTTTGCTAGTAATCTACAGAATTCTGGTAAGCAACAGACAACTTACAAATGTCTACTGCCTAACTTTCTCTGTTAAGGAACGATTACTAATAGTTAAAATTATAATCAACATATGAAAATAAAACTACTAAATATATAAGGGCAACAACTTAGTACAAAAAGTATGAAAGGAATATGAATGTAGTTTGACAAGAAAAAGTATATAAGGTATTAAGAATGTGTTTAGGACAATAATTCGTCCTAAACTAAAACAATCGGTTTTTCCAGAATGAGAAGAAAGAAAAATACACGACAAAAACTGAATATATATGGAAAGTTAGAGAAGGTTTGTGAAAAAAAATTATTTGGCCAAATTGGCAAAGATTGAACTCATTTATTTACAACATTTAAAAAAATTAAGTTTATCATCAAAAGTGGATTGATGCAAAACAAAAATTTGTCTTTTTTCTGTTCAAATTATAGCTTTATTGGATTACTGTTCTGATTACAGTATTATCTTAATAAAATGACTGTGAAAGGTTTTATTTACCATTTAATTCATCTGCATAGGAAACCAAGATTTCTGTTCTATCAGATGAATTTCCTGTGCTTTATGTTAACCTTCATCATGTTCTTAATTAAGAGCATGCAGACTGCAGTTTTCAAAAACCAATTTTTAACATATTTTTTACAATTTTGTCCTTCCAAAATCAAATCCTAAATAAAAGATTGTTGTTCTTTAATTGACATTGAGATTCCCAAGAGGTCGCTGAATAACCTCAAACAATTTATTCTTTTGTTGTGTAAAAGAGAGATGTTACAAATTATTTGGTTTATTTGATATGTTAAATTGCATGAAAAGTGTTGTCAAATAAAAAAGATATTCAGCCTACTCTACATGATATTTGTCCGGGCAAATATTATTAATACAGTTATTTCAGAAATTGTACAAAGTTCATAGAAATTTGTTAATGCTATACCTAGCCATGACACATCATAGTGAGGGGTGACAGCATGCTCGCAGTCCTCACAGCTCTCGCTCGCTCTCCGCGCCTCCTCTGCCTGGGCTCCCACTTTGGCGGCACTTGAGGAGCCCTTCAGCCCACCGCTGCACTGTGGAAGCCCCTTTATGGGCTGGCTAAGGCCCGAGCCGGCTCCCTCAGATTGCAGGGAGGTGTGGAGGGAGAGGCGCCAGCGGGAACCGCGGCTGCGCGCGCCGCTTGCGGGCTAGCTGGAGTTCCGGGTGGGCGTGGCCTTGGCGGGCCCCTCACTCGGAGCAGCCGGCGGGCCCTGCCGGCCCCCAGGCAATGAGGGGCTTAGCACCCAGGCCAGCGGCTGCGGAGGGTGCACTGGGTCCCCCAGCAGTGCTGGCCCACCGGCGCTGCGCTCGATTTCTCGCCAGGCCTTAGCTGCCTTCCCGCGGGGCAGGGCTAGGGACCTGCAGCCGGCCGTGCCTGAGCCTTCCCCATCCGCCTCGGTGGGCTCCTGTGCGGCCCCAGCCTCCCCGACGAGCGCCGCACTCTGCTCCACGGCGCCCAGTCCCATTGACCACTCAAGGGCTGAGGAGTGCGGGCACATGCCGCGGGACTAGCAAGCAGCTCCATCTGCGGCCGGTGGGCGGGATCCACTGGGTGAAGCCAGCTGGGCTCCTGAGTCTGGCTCCCGCCTAGGCCAGCCCAGAAAGGGGCTCTCACAGTGCAGCGGTGGGCTGAAGGGCTCCTCAAGTGCCACCAA
This sequence comes from Hylobates moloch, assembly GCF_009828535.3. Lineage (NCBI taxonomy): Eukaryota > Metazoa > Chordata > Mammalia > Primates > Hylobatidae > Hylobates > Hylobates moloch. Next base: position 159,902,989 of record NW_026652278.1, read on the forward strand.
AGTGGGAGCCCACTCAGAGGAGGCGCCGAGAGCGAGCGAGGGCTGTGAGGACTGCCTGCATGCTGTCACCTCTCAAGACCACCAGCCCACCGGGAGGAACGAGCAACTCCAGACGCGCGGCCTTAAGAGCTGTAAGACTCACCGCGAAGGTCTGCAGCTTCACTCCTGAGCCAGCGAGACCACGAACCCACCAGAAGGAAGAAACTCCGAACACATCCAAACATCAGAAGGAACAAATTCCAGACGGACCGCCTTAAGAGCTGTAAGACTCACCGCCAAGGTCTGCAGCTTCACTCCTGAGCCAGCGAGACCACGAACCCACCAGAAAGAAGAAACTCCGAACACATCTGAACATCAGTAGGAACAAACTCCGGACACGCCGCCTTTAAGAACTGTAACACTCACCACGAGGGTCCGCGGCTTCATTCTTGAAGTCAGTGAGACCAAGAACCCACCAATTCCGGACACAATAGTATAATGTTACCAGTAATAATTTCAATTGTTATGCCACAAAAATAACTGGAAATATAACCTGTGATGTCATAAACCAAATATTTTGTTAAACTCTCATCAGATCTTTAACCATGGCGATTTAAAGCTATTTGTCATCAAGAAATAATTTTAATTTTATTCCGATTCTTCCCTAAAAGTTCTTGTAATTAACTACTAGCCAAAGTGCTTCATTTTTAACAAAATGTGACTGTCTCAGAAACCACAGACAGAACTAAGACAGTTAATCTGGAATACAGGCTTCTCATGGCATTGCTGAAATAACTCTGAGAACACACCACTAGACTGTGTACGGACTTCTAGAACTACAGTAGAGAAACTAATCAGTTCATCAATTAGTTAACCCAAGATAAAGCAGAACAAGAACTAGTTACATGGGACTGAATGAACTGATGAAAAATGATTGTGATTTTTATGCTTCCTTGGTATATAGCTGGTTCTTTAAAGATCTAGGTTCTAAATATATAATAGACCCCATTTGCTATATTTATGAATACCAGATAATTATGTATTTTAGACTTACTACATCTCCCTAGCCAGCAAAGCTTCAAGGAATTGTGAGAGTTAATTCAGTTTGTCCATTGGGAATCCTGTGGACTTGCATCTAGAATTCAAATTTGAATTTCAGTTTTGAATGTCATCACTTACCTGAAGGACTGCTGAACTGGAAATATGTAAACATTCTGTTTCAGAATAGTGATATGGTAAGTGTTTACTCCAAAGATTTTAAAAGTTATGTTTCACTACAATCTTTATTCCCTTTTCATATTTTCTTTTAACTCTATTTGATTAAGGAAACACCACAGTGCTATATGAAGTCTCTAATTGTATAAAAAGTTGATAGAAATGCTCAGTCAGTATGTCATCGTCGCAGAGAGATATATTTTAAGCCTCTAAGAGGCCAGCGAATACCAGATGCTCTCATTTTGTATGTAATTTTTAGTTTCTACAAGACTCGCCCATTTATGCAAAAAACTTCCTTATTAGGATAACTACAAAGAAATGAAATATTTGTGTGTATCTAACTTACAAAAATAGAGCAGGCAAAACTAGTTAAATATCACGTATGAATTTGAATCTTATTATAATGTTTATTTGCCGTATATTGTCAGTGAGATCATGTTTCATTAACTTGGTGCCACTTTTCTACCTCTAATGTCTCTGAAATCTTTATATAGAGATAGCAATGTAAAAGTCAAATTGGAAGTGTTACTCTTTCTTAGTCTTACATAATAGTGCATTTAAAACCCAATGACATCTTAGAGTCAGTGAAGTCTGCTATTATTCTGAGACTTTTCAGGAGCAATTGCTATAATATTAATAATAATAATTTTTAAAACCTCCCTGGGTTTGGGAGATGAGGCTTCTTTTTTCCAGCCATGATGGGTTCATACGGAATTTATTTATCCTTCTGCTTCAAACAGTTAAACACAGAACAAAGTATGTGAGGCAAGTGTTTGTAGACGTTGGACAATAAATAGCACAAGGCAGTTCTCTCTTAGGTGAAGTATCAGTTAAGCTGTAGAGTTGTCCCATTTTACTGCCTGGAGAGAGTTCATAGGACACAGCATAGGGAGAGTGAACCCAAACATATTCCTGCAGGCTCCTCAATTGAGGATACAGAGTTGAGAATTTGGGGAGAACAAAGTAGCTGGAATGCACAAGCCAGAGAATTGAAAAACAGAAAAGAAAGGCACGAACAGGAGAAAGATACAGAGAGAGAGCTCCAGAGACTACTTACCTATTCTTCAGCTGATTGGTAATCCACACATATGTATTTACTGAGATGCCTGGTTGGCAGTGTTGGCCATTGGAGTCCAAGGAGGCCAATTTACCTTTGCCTGTAAAGGGTGAAGACTAATCCACAAGTCTCAAAGCTAGGAAGATTGGTCACAGTGGACTAGGGAGCTGGTCAATAAAAGATTTAGTGGCAGGGAAAAGCTATAAGGTCCTTGATAGGATATTGGTCTTGGGAAAAGGAGATTCTGAACTGGTATTGTGTGCTCAATTAAAAAAAAAAAGTTATATGTTAATGTAGTTAAAACTATTTGGGACACAATGTTTGACTCTTAGAAGATATATACAATACCACATGGTATGGTAGCCTGGTAACAATGAGAAGCAGTGGGGGGCTGTGGATTAACGAAAATGTCTAGACCTCCACAACTGGTTTTAGGGACCTTCTGGTAATTGGGGCAGAAGGTGTGGTCAGTGATGCTAGATGAATGGATAAAAGCCTCCAGAAATAAGTGAAAATTATTTAACTAGTTAGCACTTTGATTTGTTCAAGTGTGTCATCACAGTTATGGGTATACTCCTAGATTTGAGTGATGTTATATTAGGTAATTTCTTTGGCAGACCTTATGAGAGTAAGAACTGAGACTTTTTATAGGAATAATTAGGTTTTCCTTAAACTTTGATTTTAAGTTTGGGGTACAAGTGCAGGATATGCAGTTTTGTTACATAAGTAAACATGTGTCATGGGGGTTTGTTGTACAGATTATTTCATCACTCAGGTATTAAGCCAGCCTAGTACCCATTAGTTATTTTTGCTGATCCTCTCCCTCCTCCCACTCTCCATCCTCTAGTAGGCCCCAGTGTCTGTTGCTTCCCTGTATGTATCCACGAGTTCTCATCATTTAGCTCCCACTTATAAGTGAGAACAGGCAGTACTTGGTTTTCTATTCCTGCATTAATTTGCTAAGGACAGTGGCCTCCAGCTCCAGCCATGTTCCTGCAAAGGACATGATCTCATTATTTTTCATGGCTGCATAGTATTCTATGGTGTATATGTACCACATTTTCTTTATCAAGTCTGTCACTGATGGTCATTTGGGTTCATTTCATGTCTTTGCCTTTGTGAATAGTGCTGCAATAAATATAAGTGTTCATCTGTTTTTAAAATAGAACAATTTATGTTCCTTTGGGTATATACCCGATAACAGGATTCATGGGTCAAATGCTATTTCTGCCTCTTGGTCTTTGAGGAATGTTCACACCATCTTCCACAATGATTGAACTTATTTACACTCCCACCAACAGTGTATAAGTGCTCCTTTTTCTCCACAACCTCGCCAGCATCTGTTATTTTTTGACTTTTTATTAATAGCCATTCTGACTGGTGTGAGATGGGTACCTCATTGTGGTTTTGATTTGCATTTCTCTAATGATCAGTGATTATGAGCTCTTTTTCATATGCTTTTTGGCTACATGTATAGCTTCTTTTGATAAGTGTCTGTTCCTTCTGTTCCTGTCCTTTGCCCACTTTTTAATGGGGTTGTTTTTCTTTTTCTTGTAAATTTATTTAAGTTCCTTACAGATGCTGGATATTAAACCTTTGTCAGATGCATAGTTTGTAAAAATTTTCTACCATTCTGCAAGTTGTCTGCTTACTCTGTTGATAGTATCTTTTGTTGTAAAGAAGCTCTGTGGTTTAATTAGATATCATTTTTCAATTTTTCTCTTGTTCCAGTTGCTTTTGGCATTTTCATTATGAAATCTTTCCCCGTGCGTATGTCCTGAACGGTATTGCCTAGATTGTCTTCCAGGGTTTTTATAGTTTTCAGATTTTACATTTAAGTCTTTAATCCATCTTGAGTTAATTTTTGTATATGGTGTAAGTAGGGGGTCCAGTTTCAATTTTCTGCATATGGCTAGCGGTACCACAGCATGGCACAGCTCTTCTAAGAAAGCATGGCCAGACTGCTTCATTCATATATATATATATACACACACATACATATAAAGCAGTCTGGCTGGGCACGGTGGCTCACGCTTGTAAATATGTATATATATATATATATATATACACATATAATATATATGTATATAAAACTATAAGTTCTAGGGTACATGTGCACAATGTGCAGGTTTGTTACATATGTATACATGTGCCATGTTGGTGTGCTGCACCCATTAACTCGTCATTTACATTAGGTATATCTCCTAATGCTATCCCTCCCCACTCCCTCCACCCCACAACAGGCCTGTGTGTGTGATGTTCCCTGCCCTGTGTCCAAGTGTTCTCATTGTTCAGTTCCCACCTATGAGTGAGAACATGTGGTGTTTGGTTTTTTGTCCTTGCGATAGTTTGCTGAGAATGATGGTTTCCAGCTTCATCCATGTCCCTACAAAGGACATGAACTCATCATTTTTTATGGCTGCATAATATTCCATGGTGTATATGTGCCACATTTTCTTAATCCAGTCTGTCGTTGTTGGACATTTGGGTTGGTTCCAGGTCTTTGGTATTGTGAACAGTGCTACAATAAACATATATGTGCATGTGTCTTTATAGTAGCATGATTTATAATTCTTTGGGTATATACCCAGTAATGGGATGGCTGGGTCAAATGGTATTCTAGTTCTAGATCCCTGAGGAATCGCCACACTGTCTTCCACAATGGTTGAACTAGTTTACAGTCCCACCAACAGTGTAAAAGTGTTCCTATTTCTCCACATCCTCTCCAGCATCTGTTGTTTCCTGACTTTTTAATGATCGCCATTCTAACTGGTGTAAGATGATATCTCATTGTGGTTTTGATTTGCATTTCTCTGATGGCCAGTGATGATGAGCACTTTTTCATGTGTCTCTTGGCTGCATAAATATCTTCGTTTGAAAAGTGTCTGTTCATATCCTTCACCCACTCTTTGATGGTGTTGTTTGTTTTTTTCTTTTAAATTGGTTTGAGTTCTTTGTAGATTCTGGATAGTAGCCCTTTGTCAGATGAGTAGATTGCAAAATTTTTCTCCCATTCTGTAGGTTGCCTGTTCACTCTGATGGTAGTTTCTTTTGCTGTGCAGAAGCTCTTTAGTTTAATTAGATCCCATTTGTCAATTTTGGCTTTTGTTGCCATTGCTTTTGGTGTTTTAGACATGAACACTGCTCAACAAAATAAAAGAGGACACAAACAAATGGAAGAACATTCCATGCTCATGGATAGGAAGAATCAATATCGTAAAAATGGCCAGGCTGCTTTTTTTAAAAGGTATCCCAATCCAGTTCCTCCTAAGTGAGACCTCTAGGCAGGCCCCTAGGCAGCTCCGACAAGTGAGTTCAGGCTGGCCACAGGTCCGTATCCCACTGTGATGGAGCTCCCAGAGGAAGGATAAGGCTGACATCTTTGTTGTTTTGCAGCCTTCTCTGGGGATACCTCCAGGTACTGGAAAATCAGAGGCAACTAGGGACTAGAGTGGACACTCAGTGAACTGCAGCAGCCCTACAGAAAAGTGGCCAGACTTACAAGAAAACAAAAACAAGAACAAAACTCTATCGGAAGGCCAGAAACTTCAAAGATTGAAGGAGGGTAAGCCCACAAAGATGAGAAAGGATCAGCACAAGAACACGGAAAACTCAAAAAGCCAGAGTGCCCTCTCTTTCCGCCAAATGACTACATGACCTCTCCAGCAAGGGTTTAGAACTGGGCTCAGCCTGAGATGTCTGAAATGACAAAAGTGGACTTCAGAATATGGATAAAAACGATCTTCACTCAGCTAAAAGAGCACATTGTAACTCAATGCATGGAAGATGAAAATCATCATAAAACATTGCAGGAGCTGACAGACAAAATAGCCAGTACAGAGAAGAGCATAACAGACCTGATAGACCTGAAAAACACAATACGTTAATTTCATAATGCAATCACGAACGCAAGTATTAATAGCAGAATGGATCAAGTAGAAAGAATCTCAGAACTTGAAGATTGTCTTTCTGAAATAAGACAGGCAGACAAGAATAGAGAAAAAAGAATGAAAAGGGATAAACAAAACCTCTGATAGATATGGGATTATGTAGAGACTGAATCTATGGTTGATACACCTGAAAGAGATGGGGAAAATGGAACAAATCTGGAAAACATATTTCAGGATATAATCCATGAAAATGTCCCAAACCGGGAGGCCAATAATAATTTTTATTGAGATTTCAGTGTGTATTACTAGCTAATTCCATATTTCTTACTTAGCTCTTCCTGTTGAAGCATTGTGTTAGCTTCTCATTGTCATCCAGGAGTTCAAACAATTAAGAAAATCAAAGTGGATTTTGAGGGATAGGATTTAATTTTACACAAATAGGTTAGAGTTACCAGATAAAATTATGAGTGCATTTATTACTTTACAACATTTTGATAATGAGGTAGAACCCTGGAAAAGGGAATTTGCTACATTGCATAATTCCTAAGATAAATTATTCACTTCAGCTGACCCATTATCTTTATTTTCTTGTCACAGATGTCTTTTAAAAAATGTTCACGATCTTATATTTCCTCAGCTAAAATTCATGCTACAATGTAGATATATGCTTTCATTTTTCAAAAATAGCATTACTAAGGAAAATTTACTAAAAATATTACCATATAATTCACCCTTTAAGTGTTCAATGATTCATATTTAATGGCTTTTTAGCGAATTTATAGAGAAGTGCAACCATCACCACCTTCTCATTTTAAAGCATTCATATTACTACAGGTATTTCCTTGAGTCATTTTCAATCAATACCCATTACCACACTCTGTCCCAAACCCTTATTCATCAATATACTCTTTCTATAAATTTTCCTCTTCTGCAAACTTCACGGAAGTGAAAATATACAATAGTTTTATTTTTGTATTTAGCATTTTCACTTAACAATGTTTTTTTAAGATTCACTGACCTTATATATTGAATCAGTAGTTTTGTCTTTTTTATTACTGAATAATATTCCATTGTATTGATATATTTTGTTCATCTATTACCAACTGTTGTATATTTGAATTGTTTCCGCCTTTGGAATATTATAAATAATGCTTTTATGAGCATTTGTATGCAATTATTTTTATGAGGATGTTATCATTTCTTTTGGATAGATCCCTACCAGTGCAACAGTTGAGTAATATGAGAAGTTTGCATTTAAGTTTTTAAGAAAATACCCTCCCACCTGTAATCTCATCACTTTGGGAGGCTGAGGCGGGAAGATCACTTGAGGTCAGGAGTTTGAGACCAGCCTGGGCAAGATGGCTAAACCCCATCTCTACTGAAAATACAAAAAAAGAAAAAAAGGTAGCTGAGCATGGTGGCACACACCTGTAATTCCAGCTACTGTGGAAGCTGAGACAAGAGAATTGCTTGAACCTGGGAGGTAGAGGTTGCAGTGAGCTGAGATGGTGCCACTGAACTCCAGCCTGGACAACAGAGACTCTACCTCAAAAATTAAAAAAGGAAAATGTCAAAGAGTTTACCCAAGTGGCTATACCATTTTAAATTCCATATCAAAGTAGGAGGGGCTCTAGTTTTTCTCTATAATAGCCAATACTTAGTATTGTCTTTTTTATTATAGTCATTCCAGGGGTGTATAGTTCTATGTCACTGATTTTTTAGTTTATATTTCTCTAATGACTAATGATTTATCTTTGCCCTTCCACCCTGCGATGTTTCCTGCCATGTTATGATGCAGCAAGAAGGCCCTCACAAGATACCAGGACCCTTGTCTTGAACTTCTCAGCCTCCATAGCTGTAAGCTATTAAATTTCTCTTCATTATAAATTTACCCAGCCTCAGATATTTTTAATAACAGCACAAACAGACTAAAACATGGGGATATTTATTTTATGATTTAATTTGTAATTCAATGCAATTTAATGTATTTTTTGGTCAAATTAATCCAGGTTTGGTTATTAGCATATTTTTTACTTAGCTTCATTGTCTCTTTGATATATTCCCATTGATTTTTTTTTTCAATCCTTCTTACTTTTGGTAACTACAAGATATTTCAGACTCAACTTGTTTATTTCCTGGCCCAGTCCTAGAATCAGACATTTATCCATGGAGCCCTGGCTAACTTTATTGGATAATGGTATTAGAAACCAAAACCAGGGCACCAGCAATGCCCAGGTCTCTACATATTTCTATATAAACCATCTGTATCTATATTAAGCTAAGCATTAGTTTATACTGATGTCTCTAACTTGAATTCACTAACACATGCATGAATCATTTTAGACTTGTCTTGTTATTTATATTTATATCTTTTCACTCCAGCAGAAACATGAGGCTCCCCCAACTTTCAACATCCATTTATTTAATTGTTCAATTCCAGTATACATGTATAGCAGTCTCAGACTTGTTAACCTACGTGCCCATAGGAAGCAAATTTACCAACTGGACTGTAGCATTTACATGCATTTCCTTTTGCATTTAATCTACATACACATTCCCAAAGTTACGTATGTCTCCATCATTTACCCCAGCCCCTTCAGAGAGAATGTTTCTCATCTTAGCGATATAGTTAGATTCTTTGGTCACAAACATTATTTATTCCTAATATGCCTCAACCTCATAAATATATATTTTTTGTTGCATACATTAAGGTTCAGTCTTTGTGCTGTAAAGTTCAATTGGTTTTAACACATGCTTCATGTTATGAATTCAGTGTTACAGTATCACACTGAATACATACATACATGCAGAATAGTTTTCCTTCCCTAAAAATCCTCAGTCCCACACTTCATCTACTCAACCCTACCATCCTTTCCCTAAACCCTTGACAAGCACTTATCTCTTTACTGTTCTTATATTTTGTCTTTACCAGAATATTATATAATGGGAATCATCCAGTATGCAGTTTTTTCAGGTTAATTTATTTCATTAGGTAATATTCATTTAAAATTCATGTATTTTTTTGTGGTGGCTTGATAGCTCATTTATTTTTATTGTGTATAATAGCTCATTGTATGGGTGTACCACAATTTATTTGTTCACTCATTAGAGGTTATATTGGCTGCTTCCAGTTCTTGGCAATTCTGAATAAAGCTTCTACAAATATTGACATGCAGGATGCTGTGTGGACATAAGTTTTCAAATCAGTTAGGTAAATACCTACGTGCATAATTGCTGAGTTCTATGGTAAGGCTATGTTTGGTTTTAAAAGGAACTGTCAAACTGTCTTCCAAAGTGGCTGTACTATTTTGCATTCCCACCAGCAGGAATGCAAGTTATTGTTGTACCATATCTTCACCAAGACTTAGTCAGCTTAAAAAAAGAAATAAAGTGCTATAAATAAAATAAAACTTTACATATCTAATAAAATTTTTCTAGTGATATCTGGCTTTAACACATGCTTCATGTTATGCTGTTTATATTTGCAATTCCCTAATAATAAATGACCTTGAGCATCTTTTCATAGACTTATTTTCTACCTACATATTTCTACATATTTTCTTTAGTGAGGTGTCTGTTCAGATCTTCTGTCCTCTTATTAATTTTTTTGTTTTCTTATTGGTAAATTGTCTTATTTTTCTATTTTAGATTTGTCTTTATTAGGTATGTGTTTTTGCAATTTTTTTCTAATCTATTTCTTGTTTTCTCATTTTCTTAACAAAAAATTTACAGAGTGAACATTTTTAATTTTAATGAGTGCCAATTTATTTTTTCATAAATTATGTTTTTTAATGTTAAATCTAAAATGTTATTGCCAATATTAACTTCAAATTATTTTCTGAACGTAATTTGAATGAGATGGTAGCATAAACCTATTCATAAATAAACTAAGCATTATATTGTTTTAGAGTTTATAAAGCAAATTGAAACAATACAAATTAAAATTTGAATCTCATCTAAAGTCAAAATACATTATTACAGAAAATCCATGTGAAATAATTCTTAATATTTTGAATACCAGATACAATTTCTAAAAACTAATGTTAAAGCAAAGTATGTTGTCACAGGATCTTGTTCTGAAAAATGAAGCAATATAGACCTGGCAATATTAGACAGAGCAAATGTAATAATGGGCTTCGTTCTTTCCTTACGTTATTCTTTTTAGGGAATCTCATCCAGGGCTATGACTTTAAATAGTATTTGTAGAATAGTGATCCCTAAGTTACAACGCCAGTGTTGAATTCTTTTTGAACTCCAAATTCTTGCAGACACCATGGTATTTACATTGTAATTTTTCTTTTTATTTATTTTGTTATTATACTTTAAGTTCTAGGGTACATGTGCAGAACATGAAGGATTGTCACATAGATATACATGTGTCATGTTGGTTTCCTGTACCCATCAACTCATCATTTACATTAGGTATTTCTCCTAATGTTATCCCTCCCCGATCCACCCACCCCCTGACAGGCCCCAGTGTGTGATGTTCCCTTCCCTGTGCCCATGTGTTCTCATTGTTCACTTCTCACCTATGAGTGAGAAAATGTGGTGTTTGGTTTTCTATCCTTGTGATAGTTTGCTCAGAATGATGGTTTCCAGCTTCATCCATGTCCCTGCAAAGGACATGAACTCATCCTTTTTTATGGCTGCATAGCATTCCATGGTATATACGTGCCACAATTTCTTAATCCAATCTATCATTGATGGACATTTGAGTTGATTCCAAGTCTTTGCTATTGTGAATAGTGCCTCAATAAACATATATGTGCATGTACCTTTATAGTAGCATGATTTATAATCCTTTGGGTATATACCCAGTATTGGGATCACTGAGTCAAATAGTATTTCTAGTTCTAGATCCTTGTGGAATCACTACACTGTTTTCCACAATGGTTGAACTAGTTTACACTCCCACCAACAGTGTAAAAGTGTGCCTATTTCTCCACATCCTCTCCAGAATTTGTTGTTTTCTGACATTTTAATGATCACCATTCTAACTGGCATGAGATGGTACCTCATTGTGGTTTTGATTTGCATTTCTCTGATGACCAGTGATGATGAGCATTTTTTCATATGCCTGTTGACTGCATAAATGTCTTCTTTTGAAAAGTGCCTGTTCATATCCTTTGCCCAGTTTTGATGGGGTTGTTTGTTTTTTTCTTGTAAATTTGTTTAAGTTCTTTGTAGATTCTGGATATTAGCCCTTTGTCAGATGGGTAGATTGCAAAATTTTTTTCCCATTTTGTAGGTTGTGTGTTCACTCTGATGAGAGTTTTTTTTTTCTCTCTCTCTGCAGAAGCACTTTAGTTTAATTAGATCCCATTTGTCAATTCTGGCTTTTGTTGCCATTGCTTTTGATGTTTTAGTCATGAAGTCTTTGCCCATGCGTATGTCCTCAGTGGTATTGCCTAGGTTTTATTCTAGGGTTTGTATGGTTTTCGGTCTTACATTTAGGTCTTTAATCCATCTTGAGTTAATTTTTGTATAAGGTGTAATGAAGGGATCCAGTTTCAGCTTTCTACATATGGCTGGCCAGTTTTCCCCAACACCACTTATTAAATAGGGAATCCTTTCCCCATTGCTTGTTTTTGTCAGGTTTGTCAAAGATCAGATGGTTGTAGATGTGTGGTGTTATTTCTGAGGCCTCTGTTCTGTTCCATTGGTCTATATATCTGTTTTGGTACCAGTACCATGCTGTTCGGTTACTGTAGCCTTGTCATATAGTTTGAAGTCAGGTAGTGTGATGCCTCCAGCTTTGTTCTTTTTGCTTAGGATTGTCTTGGTTATGCGGGCTCTTTTTTGGTTCCATACGAACTTTAAAGTCGTTTTTTCAAATTCTGTGAAGAAAGTCAGTGGTAGCTTGATGGAGATAGCATGAATCTATAAATTACCTTGGGAAGTATGGCCATTTTAACCATATTGATTCTTCCTATCCATGAGCATGGAATGTTCTTCCATTTGTTTGTGTCCTCTTTTGTTTTGTTGAATAGTGGTTTGTAGTTCTCCTTGAAGAGGTCCTTCACATCCCTTGTAAGATGGATTCCTAGGTATTTTACTCTCTTTGTAGTGATTGTGAAAGGGAGTTCACTCATGATTTGGCTCTCTTTGTCTGTTATTGGTGTACAGAAATTCTTGTGACTTTTGCACATTAATTTTGTATCCTGAGACTTTGCTGAAGTTGCTTATCAGCTTAAGGAGATTTTGGGCTGAGACGATGGGGTTTTCTAAATATACAATCATGTCATATGCAAACAGAGACAATTTGACTTCCTGTTTTCCTAATTGAATACTCTTTATTTCTTTCTCTTGCCTGAGTGCACTGGCTAGAACTTCCAACTGAAGATGTTCTTTGAAACCAGTGAGAATAAAGACACAATGTACCAGAATCTCTGGGACACATTTAAAGCCGTGTGTAGAGGGAAATTTATAGCACTAAATGCCCACAAGAGAAAGCACAAAAGATTTAATATTGATATCCTAACATCTCCTACATAAAAATATGAGACATGTAAGAGTTTTCAAAGAAAAAAAAAATTCTGTATTTACAACCATAAGTTAAGTTCCAATTCCAACTACAATAATAAATAAGCCTTTTAATATTCTATTAGAGATATTCCACTAGAGATATTTGGTCAGAATAGTATTTGAAGAAATAAATTTTTAGCACCTCTCTGAGCAGGTATCTGGGAAAGGAAGAAACAGAGGTCAAAAAAGGACTCTGGATTGTGGTGATTCTTATGGTATTTAATTTTTTTTCTGTTTTTCAGCACTAAAGAACTTTTCATAGACCCACCTCTACCTTTACATTGACATTTCTTAATTTTTAGGAGAGATATATATATATCCATATATATATATCAATGTACAGAAATCATGAATGTGCCACTTGATAATATTTATGAGGCGATTTTAGTTATATAACTATCACTCAAAGAAAAATTATCAGCCACCCAGCTCTTAAGGTCTGTCTCAGACAATACTCCAAAGTATAAGCACATTTCTGACTTCTAGTCCTATGAAAAAACTTTGTGGAAATGGAATTATATAGTATGTATTCTTTCGTCTGTCTTTTTTCTTCAACACTATGCCAGTGAAATCTTCTGATTTTATTTTTTATCGCTGTAGCTTCTTTCATAATTGCTGACTAATGTTTTTATGTTTTCTACTATTGAAATTCAATGAGGTGTTTTGCAATTGAGTTTAACTAATGTGCTATGAATATAATTTCATATGTATTTTGTTATAAATATATACAAATTTCCTAATATGTATTCCAAGAAATGGACTCAATGACACTCCTGATATGCATATATTCATTTAGCAAATAATAACAATTTTTAAAGATGAATTTACCAGTTTACACTATCACCAATCTCCATTTTCATTCCTTTAAAGGCATGTGCATTTGAACTTGCATTGCTTTAAACTACGTTATACAGATAGCTACCAAGTTTTGCTTGTTGATACTAAAGCCCTACTAGAACAATTTTTAAAATTAACATTTTTTTAACATTTTTGTGTTTTTCATTACTTAAACTCAATACTGGTTCTTAATTTGTTCTTGTTTTGTTTTATATAGTAAGTAAATGAAATTTAGAAAATATATTAATTAGCTATTATAATAATGTTATTACAAAGAACCACAAAATCTCAGAGATGTATAAAAATCAGCACTTACTAGATCACAAATCTTAAGTTGGTGGGCAATTTGCTAATGTAGGGGGAGCCTGAATGGGTCTCTGCTGATCTTAACTCGGATTGAACTTAGGATTCTGCTCCAAGGGGACTGTCTTTCTCCTCCTGGGACCAATGGACTGGCCCAGAATATACTTTTCATAACAACTGCAGAGGCTCAGGAGAACAAGCCCAAACACATAAGTACATCCCAAGTCTCTGCTTACATCACAAATGTGAACATCCCAGTTTCCAAAGCAAATTAGGAGTCTAAAGTGGGAGAGCTCTGAAAAGTTATATGACAAGGGATATGATATTTACTCCTTTTTACTGCAGAAAGAGGGAAGAGTTGAAATAGTGACAGTTTACAATTCAAGGTGGAAATTGGTATTTTTAATAGTTTAAATGGTCACAAGTACATTATTTATATGCTATTTTTTAACTATGTTTATTTTTTAAAAAATAGAAAAATACCACCATAACACATTAAATGAATATGATGTTTCCATGTACATAGATACACACATGTATACATAAGTTATGTATATATATACACATATACATACATATATATGTGTATATATATATAAAATCACTTGTGCAGATTCTGAAAAAAATTAGTTAAGACACCAGGCTCCAAATATTTGAATTAAGTGACTATCCTATCATGTTTTATTCAAGACGTAAGGCTTCATTATATAAGATTTTAGAACTGACTCTTCATTTTGGCTTTCAGCTGCGTATTCAAATATGTACCGCTGATGGTGCTTCCCTTGTGACTGATATGATGATGATGAGACTAAGAAGTGTCTTTCAAGAAATATTGTCTGACAGTTTCTTGATTAAGATGAGCTTTAATTAAGATAAATAAGGCTGCTTTTTCGTCTGTTTGGCATGATGAGCCCTGAATTCTCAGAATAATGTTGAAAGTATTTTAAAAATTCCATTTTCTTATTGAGAACACAAATTAGATTTAGAGTGTGTAGCTTGCCCACCTGCACTGTAAGCATGGCCCTGTTAGAAAGCACTGATGCTGCAATTTCATTATAGTGATCTCTCAATAGAATGGACTTGCTGAGTACAAAACAGCATACAGGGATGCCAGTCAGCAAGATTGGTTCCAGAAAAAAGGAAAAAAAAATGTTTTTAAACAAGGTTAAGCCTAATTGGTGCTGATATGCTCTTCATTTATTTGACAATGTTATCATCTTTTCTGTATTAATTCATTCGTATTCTCCAGAGCAATCACACAGTACATTAAACTTTGACTTTCACCACTTGTACTTGATAGGAATAACTTTTACTAGTATCTGTATTAGTTTTATGTTGCTATGTAACAATTTGCCATAAATGTAGGGTCTTAACACAGCAAAAAATTAATAACTCAGAGTTTCTATATGTCAAGACCAGGCACGGGTTAAGTAGATCTCCTGTTCAGGGCATCCCCATGCTGAAATTCAGGTGCTAGTTGGAGCGGTTATCTTACCTGGGCTCAGGGTCTGCTTCCCAATTCATTCCAGTTAATTGCAGAATAGGTGCCTTGCAAGTATAGTACTGATGTGTCCATTTTCTTGCTATCTATAGGCGAGGCATTGCTCTTAGCTTCTACAGTATCAACAGTATCAATTCATATAGTCACGACTTTATCTGTGAAAGAAACAAAGAATACAAAGTATGATTTCAATTCATAAAAAGCAAAGAGTAAATTTTTAAATCCCCATTTTAGAGAGCTTAATCTTTAACAGCATAAAGTTTATGATAGAACTTACTATTCCAATGTTAGATAATGTGGACAATGTGTCCTACTGAATTATGTGTGATACCTTTTTCTGACTGTTTTCAAGGCATAGGCCCATTGTTGTGTTTTTCATAGTTGACTTGAAAAGACAGAAAAAAACATGAGAGTAGAGACCTCATAAGTTCTTCTAGCTGAAGTTACCCAAACTCCAGCACTTTGGGAGGCTGAAGTTGGTGGATCACCTGAAGTCAGGAGTTCAAGATTAGCCTATCCAACATGGTGAAACCCTGTCTCTACTAAAAATACAAAAATTAGCCAAGCGTGGTGGCACACACCTGTAATCCCAACTACTTGGGAGGCTAAGGCACAAGAATCACGTGAACCCGGAGAATGGAGGTGGCAGTGAGCTGAGATCATGCCCTGCACTCCAGCGTGGGTGACAGAGTGACAGAGTGAGACTCTGTTTCAAAAAAAAAAGAAGAAAAAAAGAGAAAAAGAAAGAAGAAAGAAAGAAAGAAAGAAAGAGAAAGAAAGAAAGAAAAGAAAGAAAGAAAAAGAAAAGAAAAAGAAAGAAAGAAAGATGAAATGACACAAATTCTGCTACCCAGGGATAAGTCTTAGCAATGGCAAAACTTCAGAGGGGAAGCTCACATAGAAGCAGGTTAGTTCTAAAGAATCAGCGCTGTAGCTTGCACTAGCCAGAGATTGCAGAAAAGTTTCCACATCTGCTGATAACTTTATAAATTTTACTGATGGACAAATAAAGTACAAAGTGGTTTAATTATCACTTTTGTGTGAAGTGAGTCTTAGGACAGTCTGCATAACCCTTGGAAAGAGACAATCTCAAGAATGAGTTTATTGTGAACAGGTAATAGAATAAAAATGTAGTTGACTTGTAAACTATAGAAATGCAACATATTTTATTTATATGAGTAGTGAACTTAAATTTATATGTACTATTATTCAGTGTCTTCTGTGATATGCTTGTGTAAGATAATCTTTGAAATATACATCCCTCACATCTCTCATCTCTGCCATTTGTTTTTTCTTACAATGGGAAATTCCTTTATTGTGTTTCTTCAATCACCTAAACTTAACTTTAATATAAATACAGGAAAGCGTTAAGGTAGCTACAAAGAAATCAATTGCTTGCTTTTTGTACAAAGAGCTTAGAATAAAAGCCATAATTATAGCCCATTTAATGATTTGAGGAAGGCATTTTCATTCCTATGGAAAAGATACCAGCTTTTAAAACCCCAGCTGCTCAATAGGATTTCTTAGTATTTATAGATCTCTGTTAATGCAACTCCACATAGAGAATCTGTGGAAAACAAAATGACTTAATTAATGTTACTCCATAAATTTTCTTATTTTTTTAATACAGAACTTGCCCTAAGTATTCTTTCATCAGTCTTTGACATTGTTGATTATGCCCTTCCTTTGCCTTTATAGTGCATTCTCCCATTTTTCTAAATACATATGTGGCCATTTCTGAATATTTTTCAATAAATGTTACTTTCTTAACATTTAAATATTGATATGCTTTAGAGCCTACCCATAAGCCCACTCACTCCCTTTATATATCTTCCAGCATCATTATATATGTATTTTTTCTCTTAATTTATATTTCTAGTCACGGTATGTCCCCTGAGGCCCAGACATTTATAATTAATATTAGAATGTCTAATAAGCACCTCAAAATCAATATGCCCTAAATTAGTTCCTCTCCCATGATTTCCTTCTGAATAAGTGATAGTAGAGACTCATAACTGCTTCAAAAGCAAACACTTTTCATTCCTTCTTTCCAGGAAACCAAACAATTAGCAAATCCTATCCATTCCAGATTTAAAACATTTTTCATGTATGTCTACTTCACTGGATCCTACCCAAATCCAGATCACTAACATCTTTTGTGGTATCTAATGGACATAGCTGGACTTTCTACCTTGCGTATGATCTCTACAAAATTCATTCATCATCACACTCTCTAAGATACAGATGTGAGCATGTGACTCATTTACCTAAAAGACTTCATTTATTCCCCATTTCCCTTCAAAGTAAAATCCCAAAACTTAGATATGGGAAATAAATGGCAGACAGGAGGCAGGTCTAACTTGCGGCACCCACTCAGCCAGAAAGACCAGCGTGTGGAGGCTCACATCATGAACTTTTACTCCGAAAATGGGAACATACCAGGAAAGCCGAAGGAATCCACAGACACTTTGAAGGAGGTGGATTGCTCTGCAGGCTCTGTGGGACAGTGGAGGAACTGTGAGTCGGCTTGCCTTTTCAGCTGGGAGGCTTGTGGCCTGGGGCAAGTTCTGAGCCTGGGGTAGCTCACCAGCTACCTGGAAATAAACTCACTGCTGTTCAGAGAGCATGGTGGGAGTGAGACTGGCCTTTTGGGCTGTGGGCTACATAGGAGCTGGGTGAGGCCTGTGGCTGCCAGCTTTCCCCCATTTCCCTGGAGACCAGTGTGACACAGAAGAGGCAAACATAATCCTCTGTGAACATAAATTCATTTGCCTGGGAAACACAACCCCTACCCCACAGCAGCCACAGCAACCCTGCCCAAGGAGAGCCTGAGCTCAGACAATGCCTAACCCTGCCCCCACCTGATGGTCTTTCTCTACCCTACCTGATAGCCTAAGACAAATGACATAATCTCTTGGGACCTCTGTCGCCCTGGAAAATGCCTGATCCTCCCTGTACCACCGCAACTGATGTGCTATTGAAGGTGACACCTCCTGGCTGGAAGTCAGCCACATAAAACCAATGCACTTAACAAAAATACAACCAAGGATTCTCACAGAGTCCACATCACTCCCCTACTACCTCCACCAGGGCAGGTGCTGGTATCCACAGCTGAGAGACCTGAAGACAGATCACATACAGGACTCTTTGCAGACACTCTCCAGTACCAGCCAGGATACTGGTATCTAGATCCAGATGAGAAATAACAATCACTGCAGTTCAATTCTCAGGAAGCCCCATCCCTAAAGCAAGAGGTAGAGCACCACATCAAGGGAGCACTATGTGAGACAAAAGAATCTGAGCAGCAACCCTTAATCCCTGGATTTTCTCTCTGACATAGTCTACCAAAATGAGAAGGAACCAGAAAAATAATTCTGGTAATATGACAAAACAATATTCTTTAACACCACCAGAAGATCACAATGGCTCATCAGCAATGAATCCAAAACAAGAAATTGACAGAAAAAGAATTCAGAAGGTCGATTATTAAGCTAATCAATGAGGCACCAGAGAAAGGTGAAGTACAACATAAAAAAACAAACAAACAAAAAAAGATGCAGCATATGAATGGAAAAATCTCCAGTGAAATAGCATAAATAACAAACAATCACAACTTCTGGAATTGAAGGACACACTTAGAGAATTACAAAACACACTGGAAAGTCTCACCAATAGGATCAAGCAAGCAGAAGAAAGAACTTCAGAGCTCGAAGACAAGGCTTTCAAGTTGACAAAATCTGGTAAAGACAAAGAAAAAAGAATTCAAAAAAATGAATAAAGCCTCCAAGAAGTTTGGAAATATGTTCAATGACTAAACCTAAGAATAATTGGTGTACCCAGGAAAGAAGATAAATCTAAGAGTTTAGAAAATATTTTTGAGGGAATAATAGAGGAAAACTTCCCCCGCCTTGCTAGAGATCTAGACATCTTTACACAGGAAGCTCAAAGAACACCTGGGAAATTCATCACAAAAATATTATTGCTGAGTACATAGTCATCAGGTTATCTAAAGCCAAAATGAAGAAAAGAATTTTAAAAGCTGGGAGGCACAAGCTTCAGGTAACCTATAAAGGAAAACATATCACATTAACAGCAGATTTCTCAGCAGAAATCCTACAAGCTAGAAAGGATTGGGGTACTATCTTTAGCTTCCTTAAACAAAACAATTATCAGCCAAGAACTTTGTATCCAGCAAAACCAAGCTTCATAAATAAAGATACACTCTTTTTTCAGACAAACAAATGCTGAGAGAATTGCCACTACCAAGAAAGCACTACAAGAGGTGCTAAAAGGAGCTCTAAATCTTGAAACAAATACTTGAAATACACCAAAATAGAACCTCTTTAAAGCATAAATCTCACAGGGCCTATAAGAAGATAACACAATAAAAAACCAAGGTATTCAAGCAACAAATAGCACTATGCATAGAATAGTACCTCACATCTCAATATTAACATTACATATAAATGGCCTAAATGCTTCACTTAAAAGATACAGAATAACAAAATGGGTGAGAATTCACCAATCAAGTATCTGCTGTCTTCAAGAGACTCAACTGACACATGACGACTCATACAAACTTAAGGTAAAGGTGTGGAAAAAGATATACGCAAATGGACACCAAAAATGAACAGGAGTTGCTATTCTTATATCAGACAAAAGAAACTTTAAGGGAAACAGCAGTTAGAAATGACAAAGGGGGACATTGTGTGATAATGAAAGGACTAGTCCAATGGAAAATACCACAATCCTAAATATATATGCACCTAACACTGGAGCATCCAAATTTATAAAACAATTACTGTTAGACCTAAGGAATGAGATGGACAGCAGCACAGTAATAGTAGGGGTCTTCAATACTCCACAGATAAAATTGTACAGGTCATCAAGAGAGAAAGTCAACAAAGAAACAATGGACTTAAACTATACCCTAGAAAAGACTGGACTTAACAGATATTTACAGAACATTCTGTACATTCTATTTATTAGCACATGGAACATTTTCCAAGATAGACCATATGATAGATCACAAAACAAGTCTCAACAAATTTAAGGAAACAGAAATTATATCAAGTATTCTCTCAGACCACAATGAAATATATTGGAAATCAACTCCAAAACAAACCATCAAAACCAGGCAAATACATGAAAATTAAATAACCTGCTCCTGAATGATTGTTGGATCAACAACAAAATCAAGATGGGAATTAAAACATTATTTTAACTGAGTGATAAGTAACACAACCTATTAAAACCTCTGGGATACAGCAAAAGCAGTGCTAAAAGAAAAGCTCATAGTCTTAAATGCCTACATCAAAAAGTCTGAAAGAGCACAAAGAGATCATCTAAGGTCATACCTAAAGGAACTAGAGAAACAAGAACATACCAAACCCAAACCCAGCAGAAGAAAATAAATTTAATGAAGATTAGAGTAGAATTAAATAAAATAGAAACAAACAAAAGAAAAACAAAAGATAAATAAAACAAAGAGCTGGTTATTTAAAAAGATAAATAAAATTGATGGACCATTAGCAAGATTAACCAATAAGAGAGAGGATCCAAATAAGGTCAATTAGAACTAAAATGGGTGATATGATTTATACAACTGATGCCTCAGAAATATAAAAGATCATTCAAGGCTACTATGAACAACTTTACACACATAAACTAGAAAACCTAGAGGACATGGATACATTCCTGAAAATATACAACCCCCCTAGATTAAACCAGGAAGAAATAGAAACTCTGAACAGACCAATAACAAGCAGCAAGGTTGAAGTAGCAATTAAAAAGTTACCCGCAATAGAAGTCCAGGACCTGATGAATTCACAGCTGAATTGTATCAGGCATTCGAAGAAGAATTGATACCAATACAGTTCTCTATAAATCATTCTATGAAGCTAGTATCACCCTAACACCAAAACCAGAATAGGACATAGGAAGAAAAGAATACTACAGACCAATATCCCTGATGAATACAGATGCAAAAAATGCTCAGAAAAATACTAGCCAAATCCAAGGTAATCCATATCAAAAAGATATAATAAATGTGTGATATTATAAACCATAACAAAAAGATTATCCACCATAATCAAGTGGGATTCATACCAGAGATGCAGGGATGGTTTAACTTCTGCAAGTCAATGTGATACCCCACATAAAAAGAGTTAAAAACATAAATCACATTATCATCTCAATTGACACAAAAAAGCATGTGACAAAATCCAGCATCCTTTTATGATTAAGACCTTAAGAAAAATTGACAAAGAAGGGACATACCTTAAGGTAATAAAAGCCATCTGGGACAAACCCACAGCCAACATTCTGCTGAATGGGGAAAAGTTGAAAGAATTCCCACTGAGAACTGGAAGAAGACAAGAGTGACATTTTCACCACTTCTGTTCAACATAATACTGGAAGTCCTAGGCAGATCAATCAGACAAGAGAAAGAAATAAAGGGCATCCAAATCAGTAAACTGGAAGTAAAACTGTCACTGCTCACTGATGATATGATTGTATACCTAGAAAACCCTACAGACTCATCCAAAATCTTCTAGAACTGGTAAATGAATTCAGCAAAGTTTTAGGATATAAAATTAATGTACACAAATCAGTAACTCTGCTATACACCAACAACAACCAAACTGAGAATCAAATCAAGAATGCAATCATTTTTACAATAGCTGCAAAAAGAAAAAATAAATTAGGAAGATACCTAACTAGGGAGGTAAAAGACCTCTACAAAGAAAACTACAAAACATTGCTGAAAGAAATCATAGATGACACAAAGGGATACACAATCCATGTTCATGGATGGGTAGAATCAATATTGTGAAAAGGACCATACTGCCAAAAGCAATCTACAAATCCCTTGCAATTCCAATCAAAATACCACCATGATTCTTCACAGAACTAGAAAAAAAATCCTAAAATTAATATGGAACCAAAAAAAGAGCTTGCATAACCAAAGCAAGACTAAGCAAAAGGAACAAATATGAAGGCATCCCATTAACCAACTTCAGACTATACTATAAGGCTATGGTCACCCAAGCAGCATGGTACTAGTATAAAAATAGGCATAGAGATCAAAGGAAAAGAATAGAGAATCCAGAAATAAAGCCAAAAACTTAAAGCCAACAGATAATCAACAAAGCAAACAAAAATGTAAAGAGGGGAAAGGACACCTGATTCAACAAATGCTGCTGAGATAATTGGCAAACCACATGTAGAAGAATGAAACTGGATTGTCATCTCTCAACCTATACAAAAATCAAATCAAGATGTATCAAAGACTTAAATCTAAGACCTGAAATCATATAGATCCCAGAAGATAGCATTGGAAAACTCTTTTAGACATTGGCTCAGGCAAAGACTTCATGATCAAGAACCCGAAAGGAAATGCAACAAAAACAAAGACAAATAGATGAGACTTAATTAAACTAAAAATCTTCTTCACAGCAAAAAAAGTAATCACCACAGAGTGGGAGGAAATCTTTGCAATCTATACACCCAACAAAGGACAAATACCCAGAATCTGCAAGGAACTCAGACAAATCATCAGGAAAAAAACAAACAATTCCATCAGAAAGTAGGCTAAGGACATGAATAGACAATTCTCAAAAGAAGATATAAAAAGGGCCAAAAACGTGAAAAAATACTAGACAACACTATCAGGAAATGCAAATCAAAACCACAGTGCAATAGCACCTTACTCTGCAAGAATGCCCATAGTCATATAATCAAAAAATAATATATGTTGGTGTGGATATGGTGAAAAGGGAACACTTTTAAACTGTCGATGGGAATGTAAACTAGTACAACCACTATGGTAAACAGTGTGGAGATTCCTTAAAAAACTACAAGTACAATTACAACTTGATCCAGCAATCCCACTGCTGGCTATCTACTGAGAGGAGAAGTCATTATCCAAAAAGATACTTGCACAAGCATGTTTGTAACAGCACAATTCACAATGGAAAAAATGTGGAACCAGCCCAAATGCCCATCAATCAATGAGTGGATAAATAAATTGTGGTAGTTATACCATGGAATACTACTCAGTCATAAAACAGTACAAAATAATGGCGTTTGCAGACACCTCTATGGAACTGTAGACCATTATTCTAAGTGAAGTAACTCAGAAATGGAAAACCAAACATCGTATGGTCTCATTCATAAGTGGGAGTTAAGCTATGAGGATGCAAAGGCATAAGAATGATATAATGGACTTTGGGGACTTGGGGGAAAGCGTGGGTGGGGGTGAGGGATAAAAGAGTACACATTGGGTACAGTGTACACTCCTTGAGTGATGGGTGTACCAAAATCTCAGAAATCACCACTGAAGACCTTATTCATGTAATCAAACATGATCTGTTCCCCAAAAATTCATCGAAATAAAAAAATGAATATATGAATAAATACATAAACATTTCAAGGAACTGAAATTTCAGGAATAAAGTTCAAGGGAACTTTTTTATAAAACTTAAATAACTCTCCTGCCTTTTGTTTTGTTGAAGTCGAGTTTAATCTCTCTCCTACTGCAATTGTCTTGGCTTATATTTCAACAGTTTTGAATAGTCTGCCATACCTGTTTCTACCTCTATGCAGTGAAATGTTTCCTTTACAGCAGAGAAACATAACAATCTTGTGATGTGGCATAACTGTAACGACCCCATGATCATGATAACTATCATGTAAATAGCATGTGCCAGACAGCAATCTTCTAAGCTCTCTATACATATTAATAGATTTAATCTCTATAATTGCTCAGTAAAGTGAATTCATCTATTATCCCCCTTAATGGATGAAGAAACTGGAATATAGATAGACTAAGAACCTCCCTAATATACACATACATTTTTTTTTTTACCAAAGACTTTTTTAGGGCAGTTTTAGGTTCACAGCAAAATTAAGAGGAAGGTAAAGAAATTCCAGTGTAACTTCTGCCCTGTATATGCACAGCCTCCCCGTTATCAACAAACCTGATTAGACTGGTACATTTGCTACAATTGAAGAACCTATATTGACACATCATAATCACCCAAAGTCCACAATTTTACATTAGAATCCACTCTTAGTGTTGTAAATTCTATGGATTTGAACACATGCACAGTAACTTATATGCATCATTATAGTGTCATACATAGTATTTTGTATTAAAAGTACTCTATGTTCTGCCTATTCATCCTTCCCTTCATCCAACTCCCAACCTCAGGCAATCACTGAACTATTTACTGTTTACTGTCTCCATAGTTTTGCCTTTTCTAGAATGTCATGTAACTGGAATCGCAGTATGTAGCTTTACATTAGTCCTTTTTTATGTTGTTGTTGCTATAAAGGAATACCTGAGACTGGTGAGTTTATAAAGAAAAGAGATTTTTTTTGGCTTACAATTTTTCAGGCTGTACAGGACATATGATGCTGGCATCTGCTTCTGGACAGGCCTCAAGGAGCTTACAATAATGGTGGAAGGTGAAGAAGGAGTAGGTGAGTTGCATGGCAGCAAGAGAAGCAGGGGAGGTGCCACATATTTTTAAACAACCAGATCTCATGTGAATGCAGATTGAGAACTCACTCATCACTAAAGGGTTGGCATAAGCCATGCATGAGGGATCCATCCCTGTGATACAGTCACCTCACACCAGGCCCCACCTCCAACACTGAGGATTACATTTCAACATGGGATTAGAAAGAGACAACCAGACCATATCAAGACTTTTCAGATTGACTTCTTTCATTTACTAATGTGCACCTAAGGTTCCTCCATAACTTTTGTGGCTAAACAGTGCATTTCTTTCTAGCACTGAATAATATTTCATAGTATGGATGCACCATAATTTATCTATTCATCTACTAATGGACACCTTGGTTGTTTCCAAGTATTGGGGATTATAAACAAAACTTTTATGAACATCTGTGTGTAGGTTTTTGTGTGAACATAAGTTTTCAACTCACATAGGTAAATACCAAAGAGCTCAACTGCTAGACAATTAGGTAAGTGTATGTTTAACTTTGTAATACATTGCCAAACTATCTTCCAGTGTAACTGCACCATTTTGCATTTTTCCCCAGCAATGAGTGGGAGTTCTTGTTGCTCCACATTCCCATCAGCATTTGATGTTGTCAGTGTTGCACATTTTGGCCATCCAATAACTGTGTAACAGATGAAGTATCTCATTGTTATTTTAATTTTCATGTCCTTGATAACATAAGATGAAGAGCATCTATTCATGTGCTTATTTGACATATGTATATATTCTTATTTATATGAGGTGTCTGTTAAGGTCTTTGGCCCATTTTTTAATCAGGTTTTTGGTTTTTTTATTGTTGAGGCTTAAGAATATTTTGTATGTTTTGGATAACACTTCTTTATCACATGTGTCTTTTGAAAGTACTTTTTCACAATCTGTGGCTTGTCTTCTCATTTCCCATGATATACTCTTTTACAGAGCAGAAGTTTTTTATTTTAATGAGTCCAACTTACTGATTTATTTTTTCACTGATCCTGCCTTTAGTGTTGTATCTAAAAACTTATCTCCAGCTGAGTGCGATGGCTCATGTGTGTAATCCCAGCACTTTAGGAGGCCAAGGCGGGTGGATCACCTGAGGTCAGGAGTTCAAAAGCAGCCTGTCCAAGATGGTGAAACCCCATCTTTACAAAAAAATACAAAAGTTAGCCAGGTATGTTGGCAGATGCCTGTAATCCCAGCTACTCAGGAGGCTCAGGCGGGGAAATTGCTTGAACTCAGAAGGCAGAGGTTGCAGAGGGCCAAGATTGCCTCACTGCACTCCAGCCTGGGTGACAAAGCAAAACTCTGTCTCAAAAAAAAACAAAACAAAACAAACAACAACAACAAAAACTTATTTCTAGTGGTTTCTGGGAGGAGGCAAAGCAAGATGGCCAAATAGAACACTTCAGTGATCATTGCACCACAGGAATACCAAATTGAACAAGGAATACCAAATTGAACAAGGATCCAGACAAGAAAGCACCTTCATAAGACTCCAAAAAAAGAAAAAAAAATCAGCTGAGCAATCACAGTATATGATTGTAACATAATATCAAGGAAAGAGACATTGAAGAGGGTAGGAAAGAGAGCTTAGAGAGCTTTGCACAATATACACCACCCCTCCCTCAACTCCAGGCAGTGCCATGTGGAGAGAGAAGCTGTGTACTTGTGGGAAGAAGAGCAAAGTGAGTGTGGGACTTCACATTGGAACTCAGAGCTGTCACAGCAGAACACAGCACAGGGCAGATTTCTACTAGCACCTATGGAAGGAACATTTACACCAGCTGGAGGCCAGAGGTAAATTCTCCACCCAAGCAGAAAAAACTCCAGTCCTTGCTTCATTACCAAATAACTACATTGGCCTGGAACCCAGAATGAATTTGAGCAGCAGTCAGGCCACAAAGACTGAAGCCCTTGGAAAATTCCCGATGCTGCAATGGTCTCAGAGGCAGGAGATGTGAGGTGTGACCCAGTGTGACATCAGCTGTGGTGGTCGAAAAGTTTCTGCATTACCCCTCTTCCAAATCCAGGCCATTCAACTCAGGGAGAAACTCCTTCCACTTGGGGAAAGGAGAGGGAAGAGTACAGAGGACTTTGTCTTGCATTTTGGGCTCAGCCACATATAATAAAGCACCAGAGAGATTCCTGAATCCCCCAGTTCCAGGACTTTGCTCTTGGACAATATTTTTAGAACCACTCTGGGCCAGAAGGGAAACTGCCACCCTGATAGGACAAATACAGTCCCAGCAGGATTTACCACTCACTAACTCAAGTGGCCCTGAGCCTTCTATAAACATTAGCAGCAGCCTGACAATAGTGGCCACAGGCACTGGGTGAGCCCCAGTTCCGTGCTGGCCTGCAAGGTTTAGGTGCAACATTGTGCAGTGGCAGCCATGGTGGCCATAGGAGGGTCCAGATCACTCTTTCTCTGACTCCAAGCAGCCCAGTGAGGAGAGACTCCTTCTGATTAAGGGAAAAAGAGAGAAAAGAGTGAGAGACTTTGCCTGGTAACTCAGAGAATTTGCCTTTATGGTCCTCAAGTCCACTAAGGCTGTGCATTTAGGGGGGTCTGTGGGAGTCACAGTGTTCCTGGGCTAAGGGAGCTCTCTAGTGCTGAAACAGCTGCAAAGGCTTAGGTCACAACACTCAATTCCCTTTGAATTCTTGGAAAGCCTTCTCAAAGAGGACAGGTACAAAGAAGCTAAGACTGTGAAGATTTGATAAATACCCAACTCTTCAATACCAGACATTGACAAATGTCCATAAGAATCAAGTATATCAGTAAAACATTATCTCACCAATGGACTAAATAAGGCACCAGTGACCAATCCTGAAATGATGGAGATATGTGACCATTCAGATAAAAAGTTCAAAATAACTGTCTTAAGCAAGTTCAATTAATTTCAACATATTGCAGGGAAGGATTTCAGAATTTCATCAGAGAAATTTAACAAAGAGATTAAAATAATTTTTAAAATGAAGCATAAATTCTGGGAGCCAAAATGTTCAACTGGGAAAATGAAAAATAAAATGTATAAAAGTATTTCAACAGCAGAATTGATCAAGCAGAAGAAAGAATTAATGAGCTCAAAGACAGGCTATGTGAAAATATTCAGTTAGAGAAGACCAAAAAAAGAAAAAAAAAATGCAAAGGATTAAGCATGTCTAAAAGATCTACAAAATAGTCTCAAAAGGGCAAATCTAAAAGTTACTTGACTTAAAGAGGCTGCAGGCAGAGAGACAGAGATAGATCAGCATAGAAAATGTAGTCAAAGAAATAATAACAGAACTTTCCAAACGTAGAGAAAGACATTAATATCCACGTACAAGAAGGACAAAGGATACCAGGCAGATTCAACCTCAAGGCATATGATAAAGTTCAGAACGTGGATTCAAGATGGCTGATCAGACATAGCTAGAGTGCACCACTGTCATGGAGAGGAAACAAAGTGTTGAGAAAATAGTGGCTCTTCAAGTTTCACATCTTGGAGACCACATCAGTATTCATCAAAGAAGCGAGAGGATCCACAGAGAACAGAGAGGAGCAAAGTCACACAGCTGCCCACCCAGCACTGGCCTGGAGCTGGGAGAAGCACCCTAACATGGGGAAAGGGTGAGTAAGTGAAAGCCACTGGGCATCCACACTTTCCACACAGACTTTAGCAAATCTGAGCATGGGAAAGACAGAAGAACCCTCTTGAGCCCCGCAGACCTCTAGACTGACTCAGAGAGTGTTCTGGAGTTTTTAAAGAGGTACCGCTCAGGCCCATGTGGAGCCCAGCAAGCCTGCTTTCCCTATGCAGCCCAGTGCCAGCTGCTATGGCCCTGATAGAGGCCACAGTTGCAGTTTGAGGTCACTTCTCCAGCCCCTCAAAGCTGAGGTCACTGAGGTCAGTCTGACTCACTTCTCCAGCCCCTCCAAGCTTAGGCTCAACTGAGCTTGGGCTTGCTGCACTGCAACCCACACCCACCTAAATCCTGCAGGTGGGCACACATCGGCACTGCTCTGAGAGGAGACCGTGTGACCCCCCAACCCACACTGCTCTGGGACAGGCAAGGCCGGCTACTTTGAGCTTCCAACATAGTGACCCATTGCTGCCTGAACTCTACGGATGGGCCCAGCTCTGCATTCCCCTAGGCACTGCAGCGAAGGTAGACCATGTGACCCTCCACCTTGGTTGCTCTGAGCCACACAAGGCTAACTGGTTTGGATTTCCAGCACAATGGAAATCATTGTGATGGGTCACAGCTCTGCATTCCACTGCCACAAAATTCCCAGCGGTAACATACAGTGTTTAGTACCTTTGCATGTTCTCAGCAGGGAAGTTCAGCATTGTTTTGGTGGGAGAGAAGTACAAGCATGCAATGCGCCCCACAGCCACGAGTCTTCATTACCCCAGGTGAAGTGTACTGCCTTCTCCAGTGAAAAGCACACAACACAGTCACCCTGCTCCCTCCTGAACATTTCAGCTGTGGCACAGAACCCTTTTGAAAACTCAGTGCCCATAGGCCTGTGATGTTCCCTGGGGGTCCCACCACCTAATTGTTCTGCTTGCCCCTGTCTGACAGTTTGGCTGGTTATCTAGTGACCAGACTGATCCCCTCACCATAGCCAGCACCTGAACTCTGGTCTAGCCTGACCCGATTCCAGCCTATTTAGGCCTCAGCATGTGTGTTATAAATGCACAGTTGTGCATTTATAAGCCTGGGAACTCAGAAACTACCTGCCTCTTTCCAAATCTCCTGGCACCTGACCAATTCCCTCAGGGCCTGAGGTGAGGCCATCCTGACTATCCTACACCACCATGACCAACACCCACATGCACAGGCCCAAAGATGGAGTCATCCCTTTAAAAAAAAAAAGCAGCTGTTACTGCCACATAGAAGAACAGGTAAACCTTAAAGCTATCTGTATCAGCTTGAGTGACAAGGTTATGCACTAAAACCACTCCCACAGAGAGTTGCAAAACTGGCATTTCCTATAGCCCTCAACCACATTGCAGTCTGAAGATAGACTACAGTGAACTAGGAATCAAGAATCCTGCAGCAGGGGTGTGGGAGGAAAACAAATTAGATTCCTGCCTACCTAGGACAGGGAGTGGATACAGCCTTCTCACTCCACTGCTGCAGAAAACTCATTGCATTTCACCAGGAGCTTCTCCCAGAAACTTTCATCAAGGCTGGTGCCTGCACTCATCACTGGAATGTTTGTGGGCAAGCCAGGGGCTTCCAGCACTGCCCAGCTGTGTCCCAGCACCTGCATGAAACAGTAGCTCAGGACACCAGGCACTCTATTGTCCAACTCTTCACCTGAAACAACAGAGAGTGCCTCACAGTAAACAAAGGTCAGGCACATATTCACCTGCTTGTGTAATAGCTGGCTCATACTTGTAAACACCACCTACTATTCTATAGGTCAAGTCACACAACCCAACACAAAACTTGCTGACAGAAGTGCATAGGAATGTAGAATCAAAATGAAAAGACACTACCTAACACAGCCCTCAGCAAATGAGAAGGAATCAGCATAAGAATTCTGTCCCTGAAAAATATAAATGTTGAGGCATCACCAAAGGCTAACTAGCTCTTCAGCAGTGGTCTCTAACCAAAAAAGGAGTCAGAGAAATGATAGGTGGAGAATTCAAAGCACAGATTGTAGAGAAACTCAGTGAGCTCCAAAATAAGGTTGAAAATGGATGCAAAGAAACCTGTAAAGCAATCCATGAAATGAAGAGGTAAATATCTTAAAAAGAAATCAGTCAGAGCTGTTGGAACTAGAAAACTCACTTAAGTAATTTCAAATACAATAGAAAACTACAAAACAACCAATACACTAAACCAAATGAAAGAAAGGATTTCAGGGCTTTCAAACCCATCTAGCCAGACAAAAATACAGATTTTTTTAATGTACAGAGAATCTCAGAAATATGGGCTGATGCAAAGTGTCAAAACCTGTGAACTACTGGCATTCCCGACAGAGAAGGAGAAATAGTAAATAACCTGAAAAACATTTGAGGGAAAATTTTAAGATCATTCCTCTAATCTTGCTGGAGAAGTAGACATCAGGATATAAGAAATCCAAAGGCCTGCCAAATACTATACAAAATGAATTTCACCAAGATATATAGATACCAGACTATGTCAGATAAATGCTAAAGAAAAATATACTGAAGACAGCTAGAGAAAAAGGTCAGATAACATACAAACCGCAACCATTAGGCTAACAGCAGACTTCTCAGGAGAAATTCTCAACCCAGAAGAGACTGGGGGCCTATTTTCAACATTCTTAAAGAAAATAAACTCCAGTGAAGAATTTCATACACCACAAAATAATGTAGTTTCTTTAAAGGGTCTGTGTGCTATGTACTTAGGTGTGGTTTAGTGGCTGCCGATATTGTTATTTCATCTATGCGTTTAGAATTCCCTTAAGGATCTCTTGTAAGGCTGGTCTAGTAATGAATTCCATTAGCAATTGCTTATCAAAAATATTTTATTTCTCCTTTGCTCAGAAGCTTGGTTTTTCTGGTGTATGAAAACACCAGAATATGAACAGGGACTTCTCAAAAGAAGACATATATATGTACAACAAATATATTGAAAAATGCTCATTATCACTAATCATTAGGAAGATACAAATCAAAAATACAATGAGATGCCATCTCACACCAGCCAGAATGACTACTAACAAGAAAAAATAAATAACAGATGCTGCTGAGGTGGCAGAGAAAAAGGAATGCTTACACACTGCTGGTGGAAATGTAAACTAGTTTCAGCCACTGTGGAAAGCAGGAAGAATCAATATCATTAAAATGTCTATGCTGCCTAAAGCAATTTACAGATTCAAAGCTATTCCTATAAAACTACCAATGACAGTCTTCATTCTTCACAGAACTAGAAAAAACTCTTTAAAATTCCTCTGAAAAAAAAAAAAAAGCCTGAATAGCCAAGGCAATCCTAAGTAAAACTAACAAAGCTGGAGGCATCACGTTACCCAACTTCAAACTATACTACAAAGCTACAAGTAAACAAAACAGCATTTTACTGGTACAAAAACAGGCACATAGACCAATGGAATAGAATTGAGAGCCAAGAATGAAGGCTGCATATCTACAAAAACCTGATCTTTGACAAAGCTGACAAAAACAAGCAATGGAAAAAGACCCCTTATTTAATAAATGGTGCTGAGATAACTGGCTAGCCATATGAAGAAGATTGAAGTTGCACCCCTTCCTTACACTGTACACAAAAATCAACTCAAGATGGATTAAAGACATAAATGTAAAACCCAAAACTATAAAAACCCTGAAAGACAACCTAGGCAATAACCCCCTAGACATAGGAATGGGCAAAGATTTCATAACAAAGACACGAAAAGCAATCACAACAAAACAAAAAATTGACAAGTGGGATCGGATTAAACTTAGGAGTTTCTGCACAGCAGAAGAAACTATTGGTGAGTAAACAGACAACCTGCAGAATGAAAGAAAATGTTTGCAAACTAGGCATCTGACATAGGTCTAATATTCAGCATCTATAAGGAACTTAACCAAATATACAAGAGAAAAATAAACAACCCCATTAAAAAGTGGGCAAATTACATAAACAGACACTTCTCAAAAGAAGACATTTATGCAGCCAACAAGTATATGATAAAAAGCTCAACATCACTGATCATTAGAGAAATGCAAATCAAAACCACAATGAGATACCATTTCATACAAGTCAGAATGACTATTATTAAAAAGTCAAAAATAGATTCTGGGAAGGCTTCAGAGAAGAAGAATCACTTATACACTGTTGGTGGGAGTATTAATTAGTTTAACCATTGTGGAAAGCAGAATGGTGATTCCTCAAAGAGGTAAAAGCAGAACTACCATTTTACTCAGCAATCTCATCACTGGGTGTATACCCAGAGGAATATAAGTCATTCTACCATAAAGACATATGCATGCAAATGTTCTTTGTAGCACTACTCACAATAACAAACTAAATAACAAAGCATGAAATCAACCTACATGCTCATCAATGATAGACTTGATAAAGAAAATGTGCTACATATACACCATGAAATACTATGCAGCCATAAAAAGAGTCTTTTGTAGGAATATGGATGGAGGTAGAGGCAATTATTCTTAGCAAACCAGTGCAGGAACAGAGAACCAAATAATACTGCATGCTCTCACTTATAAGTGGGAGCTAAATAAGGTCTGTTTGAGGAGGAAGGGTGTGATGAAGGAGAGGAGCAGAAAAGGTAGCTGTTGGGTACCGGGCTTAATATCTGGGTGATATAATAATATGTACCACAGAGCCCCATGACACGTGTTTACCTATGTTACAAACCTTCCCATGTGCCCACAAACTGAAAATAAAAATTAAAAAGAGACAGGTATAATAATTATATAATGATGAAGGGTTCAATTCAGCAAGAGGATAAAACAGTTGTAAATATATATGCACTCAATGCTGGAGCATCCAGACATACAAAGCAAATATTATTAGAGCTACAGGGAGAGATACATTCTAATAAAATAATAGCGGGAGACTTTAACAGACCACTTTCAGCACTGGAGAGGTCATCTAGACAGAAAATCAAAAAAGAAACATCAGACTTAATATGTACTGCAGACCAAATGGACCTAATAGACATTTAGGAAGATTTCATCCAATGACTCTAGAATACACATTATTCTCCTCAGCACATGGAATATTCTCAAGCATATACCATGTATTAGGCCACACAGCAAGTATCAAAAATTCAAAAAATTTGAAATCGTATTAAGTATCTTCTCTGACTACAATGGAATAAAACTAGAAATCGATAACAAGAAGAACTTTGGAAATTACACAAACACATGGAAATTAAACAATATGTTCCTTATCAACCACTAAATCTATGTAAAAATTTAAAAAAATAAAAATACTTGATACTAATGACAATGGAAGCACAACATATCCAAAACCTATGGGATACAGCAAAAGCAAGACTAAGAGGGGAATTTCTAGCAATTTCCATCAACAGATACATCAAAAATAATAAAATTCAAATAAACAACCTAACACTGCATCTTAAAGGACTAAAAAAAAAGAGCAAACCAAACCCAAAACTAGTAGAAGAAAATAAATAATAAAGATGAGAGCAGAAA
Source organism: Hylobates moloch (assembly GCF_009828535.3). Lineage (NCBI taxonomy): Eukaryota > Metazoa > Chordata > Mammalia > Primates > Hylobatidae > Hylobates > Hylobates moloch. Next base: position 159,936,948 of record NW_026652278.1, read on the forward strand.
TAAATAAAATTGAGACGTAAAAAAGAATACAAATATCAATGAACTAAAAGTGGGGTTTTTGAAAAGATTTTTTAAAAATCAGTGGTCTTTTAGCCAACCTAAGGAAAAAAGAGAGCAGATCCAAATAAATAAAATCAGAAATGAAAAATGATACAGTATATCTGATCCCAAAGGAATTCAAAGAATCATTAGAGGCTATTATAAACAACTATATGTCAATAAACTGGAAAACCTAGAAGAAATGTATAAATTCCTAGACACATAGAACCTACCAAGGTTGAACCATGAAGAAATCCAAAATAACGAGACAGAAGCAGTGATAAAAAGTCTTCCTTTAAAGTAAAGCCAAGGACCTAATGTTTTCACTGATGAATTTGACCCCAAATTTAAAGAACCAATAACAATCCTGCTGAAACTATCCAAACACTGAGGAGGAAGGAGTACTTCTGAAGTAATCCTATGAAACCAACATCACCCTGACACCAAAACCAGACAAAAATATACAACAACCACAAAAAGAAAACTACAGGCCAATATCTCTGATGAACAAGGTTATAAAACTTCTCAAGAAAATACTAGCAAACTGAATTCAACAACACATTAAAAAGATTATTCATTATGTTTAAGTGGGATTCATCCCAGAGATACAAGTATGATTCAAGCTATGTAAATCAATGTGATACATCATATCACATACCGGAAGTTTTGCCTGCATTAAAAAATACAGTCAGGTAGAGTAACCTAAGTGTCAGCAGAAAAGTCACTGAGGTCTCTACAAGAATGGTTAAGTGGAGAGGTAGAGATCAAAAACCAAAATCAGATTAGAAACTTAAAGACTAAACAAAACAAGAAAACATAGCTCTGCTACTAAAATAATGAAAAATTGAGATAATTAATTACGTCCTGCTGCTGGAATTTAGTAGCTTAGAAAAAGAGTCCTGTGGCTATCAGTTTAATACCTCCTTTGTCTTTTGTTTATCTTAGAGAAAATATCATTTCAAAAGATAACAGGTTTTAAAACAAAGGAGAATTAATTAATTATTTGTTCATAATATACACTCAAGATATTTTTTAAAAACATTATTATTATGTGAAAAAATCAACTGAACAAAAGCCATCATTTTGAACAATGATAAAAAATCATGATAAAAATCTCAACAAATGAATAGTTGACTGCCCTCTTTCCATGTTTGCTGCCTATGTCTATAACCTACATCATCCAAATTGATAAAAATCATGCTAAACATAATTTATGAATTTCAGCTCTGACAGCCATGTTGAGTTACAGAAATATTCTGCAAATTTGTAAGTTCATACGTTCATACTTTGGTGATCTCAGGCCTTCTGGTGCCTCTTATACTTGGAAAGTGACTGTATAAATTGTACAAAAACTGTTCGTATTTCAACTATACAGCCATAAAAAATGATGCGTTCATGTTCTTTGTAGGGACATGGATGAAACTGTAAACCATCATTCTCAGCAAACTATCACAAGGACAGAAAACCAATCACTGCATGTTCTCATTCATAGGTGGGAATTGAACAATGAGAACACTTGGACACAGGAAGGGGGAACATCACACACTGGGGCCTGTTGTGGGGTGGAGGGAGGGGGGAGGGATAGCATTAGGAGATATACCTAATGAAAATGATGAGTTAATGGGTGCAGCACACCAACATGGCACATGTATATATATGTAACAAACCTGCACGTTGTGCACAGGTACCCTAGAACTTAAAGTATAATAAAAAATATATATATATAAAGAAATATATAAACAGTTTGGTATTTATATTTATATTTAAACAGCAAAAAACAGTACCTAAATTCTTTGAGACATAAGAGGAAAAGACATAAGAAAAAAGGCCAAGGAATTATCATAGAATATGTGTAATATCTGAGTCTAAAAAGTCAGATACATGAAATAACCAATAATTTAAAGATTCACAGTGCTTTCTGCCTGGATCCTGACACATCTATGGCTCTAGAATTCTTATATGCCCTGCACGCGATGGTTCACTCTCTACACCTGCTTTTTAGGTAAAGAAAATGAGCCACTTTTATACTTTGCTTATTATCATATTACTAGCCTTGTTATCCATAACCACATCAGAGTCTCCTGAAACTTCACTCTACTTTTCTCATGTAGTTTTATTATTCATACAAAGCATACTTTTTACAGCAGAATTTAATACTAGAATATATATGTTTGTGTGTATACATATATAGTATATTTATGTATATATATAGTATCCTGTGTGAAGAAAAAAATTTTTCTTCAATTAAAATACTTATTTTTCTGAATACAATGACCCTGAACAATATTTTCGCTTGATTTTTAAAAAGATAAGGTGTTTAAAATATATAGACTCTTAAAATTTTTGCAAACGTTGCAAAGGTGTTGCAGACTTTCTGTAGACATAAATCAGTTAAAGGTCAACAAATATTATGCTAATTTATATCATTTGTTTAGGTCAATGGTTAATAATAAATATATCCATAAGAAAGCTGCAAATTTGTTGTCTCTCCAAAGATACATGTTTTTAAAACAATTTTAAAATTCCAGCCAGAATATTCCAAAGTTCACTTTCCTTTTTCTCTAAAATTAGACTGGCAGCAAACACTGATGTGAGTTATGGAGCCTGACATCTAATTAACACAGTCTTTACAGGTTTAATGAGCAGTGATAAATTTCTATCCTTTCTTTGGCACATTTTAATTAGTTGTAATTATGAGTGGAGTGACCTGAAAAGATTGTTTTCCCACAGAATCGCAGTAAATTTGTATAATTTATATTTGCAGGGACAGAATGTGTTTTTATGACATGAAAAACCAAAAGGTTATTTAAGCCATTATAGTAGTCATATAAAATCTTACCTAAAGCTCAGATAACTAAAACACTGGACATTCATATTTTACTAACATCAGGGGAGATGCTTCATAAACACATTTATCAAGATCATTTCTCTAGAGAGTTGTTCTTTGCAACTTGTGTGCAACCTGAACTCAGATATTTATATATATGTATATATACATATATATACACACACACATACTATATATACTATGTTCACCTTATTAGTAAGGAAAACTATATAAAAACTATATACATTTCCTATAATTCTTAATATTATTTTAAAGAATGATATGACATGATATGCTTTAAGGAATAGAATAAAAGAAAAGGTCTTCAATATTCATTAGGAATAAAATGTAAAAGAAGGCAGATATTCTCCTTAGTGTTACAAAGATTCCCATGTAGCAGAAGAGAAAAACAAACAGTTCTCATAAATGCCAACATTTGGAGGACACCAGGTGCACACAATGGGAAAACCTATATTGCAACTGAAGCATCAGTGAAGACTCTGAGGAGTGATTATGATTATTGTGATGATGATGACATGAAAAATAATAATTAACACTCTGTGGTTACTTATTGCTGGACATTGTTATAAGAGTTTACACAGTTCTTCAATAACTGGTAATTTTTAGGTATGGGAGAACTAGTCAGTTGAATTTTCTCATATAAGATAAAGTTGCAGAGACCATGGTAAGTCTAGTGGATAGCAGATTATATTCAGTAATTTACATTTGGTAGAATACCCCCAAAATATACATTCAATCACTTTCAAAAAGAGAAGGCGTTTATTTTGGCCTTCCTTTAACATTTCTGCATTTCAAACATCTTTTAATGCCTACTAAACACCATCAATACCAAGTTTGAACCAAAGCTCCATTCCCTACAACTTTCAACTTCTGCCCTGTTTCCTACACTACAGTCTACTTCAACTATCATCTTTACAAAGGAATTAGTATCCCAGTCACCTTAGGATAATTGTATAAGCTTCCTATCCTCATAGGCTTCCTTCAGAGCAGGATCCTGCAATTACATTTCTGCCATTGTCAATACGACATACGTATTTTGTACCTATGAAATGTCTTCCTCAATCATTTCTGTAATTATTTATGTGAGATGTTATAGTGGATTTTACTATACAAATATGGCTCCAGCATAGCTTTCATTCTGCAAATTAATATATAATGGGACCTCGATATTGTTCCCAAGAATCCTCATGTATGTACCTTCATTTGAATGAGCAGGGGGTGACATGACTCACTTGTAACCAATAGAATGCAGCAGAAGTTACACCGCATGCTTTCTGATAATGGGTTAGAAAAAGCAATGCAAATTATGCCTTGCTTGCTGGAACACTCTATTTGCAGCCCTGAGCCAGTGTATAAGCATTATGACTACCCTGAGGCTAACAGGCCAAATAGTTCATCTGGAAAGATCCCATAGAGAGGTCACGTGACCACATTAAGGGAGAGAAATGCCTGGCTAGCCATTATTAGCTCCCGGGCCAGCCACCACGTGATTACAATTGCACATGAGAGCCTGACCCAAAACTACCCAGCCCGGTCCATCCTAAATTCCTACCATGCAGCTGTAAGCGATAATAAGTCAATTGTTTCAAGCTAATAAGTTTTGACATTATTTGTTACTTAAAAATAGATAAATACAAAGAAATTGTTGTATTACACTTTATAACAGGCTGTGCTGTGCTGTACAAGTGTTCCTGGGATCCTTTATATATTGCAGGGCCATTTTCCCACTCTTTCTACTTTCCTTTACTTCTTAGTATTATTGCCTAACAGAAATCTTCTGTAAAAGCTGTCTTTAAATGTGAACACTAAAAGGAGGATATTATAGTTGCACAGCTACTGTCTTGATTCAACTGCCGATAGATTCTAAGCATATTCCTGAGAATCAAAGGCTTTCATGGCCCAATCCCTGCTTGGCAGCTGTAATGCACTATGGCTTCTGGCAAGTCACTTAACATCTGTGGAATATCTTTTTCCTCAGCAAAAAGACAATAATACTTACCCATCGCACAGCAGTGTTGTATGGTTTAGACAGGGTTGCTGTCTGAAAATATGAAACACTGTAATTTCAAGATAATATTATAAACCTACTACCCCATTTTCATTTCTGACCATATGGAGTGGGACCTATGAGGATTTGATATCTAGTGTTCAAAGTTTTCACTATTTAAATTGTCACCTTACAACCTACTACATTCCTCACTAACCATCTAAATACTAAAAGAAAAAAATGGCTAAATAAAAATCCATGTGCTATCCTGAAATGAGTGCTCTTTTGGGTTTCATTTTCCTAACTTTTCAGGACATTTGCAAAGTTTTATGAGGTTTTAACAGTCTCAGCCTATCTTGGATCTGCAAGATAAATTTTACTCTACTTTTAAGCAGTCCATATCAGGGAACAATTTGCTATGGAAATCTAAGGTCCTGATTAAGTTTTAGTCAAATTGTCTTTAAAAAATCACATTAATAATTCATGCTCCATTGGTTATTGATATACATTATTTGGCTCAAAAACGTATTTCTATTAAAAAGGCTTGGATTATCTATACAGATTTTTTTTTTTTAAAAAACTAAGGACTTAGAATTAGGTAAATTAGTTCCTATTTATTTATTTATTATTTTTTGAGATGGAGTCTTGCTCTGTCTCCCACTCTGGAGTGCAGTGGCATGATCATAGCTCACTGCAGCCTCGAATTCCTCAAGTGATGCTCCTGCCTCAGCCTCTTGAGTAGCTGGGACTGCAGGTGCATACCAACACGCCTAGCTAATTTAAAAATATTTTTTAAAGACAAAGTCTCACTATGTTGTCCAGACTGGTCTCAAACTCCTGGGCTCAATTGATAAACTCCTTCCTGCCTTGGTCTCTCAAAGTGCCGGATTGACAGGCATGAGCCACTGCACCCAGGCACCATTTAATTTTAGGATAGTGCACATCATGGAAGGAACACATAAGAAATACTGAAAATAATGGTTTGATATAGTTTAAACAAACACTGTTTTAATATAACTTGGCCAATATTAAGGGAAGGGGAATTAATTCATGCCTTTATTGTACTTCAAACCTGTAATTAATTTAAATAACAATATGAACTAAATGTAGCAGTGTTTAAATTGAGCTGACTCTGCCCCCATGCCCACACTGGTGCTAAAAATAAAACAGAAATGTAAAATTGTCTTTTAGGTGAGAAATTAATTTTCATGTATTTTGTCATTAAAATATTTATAGTTAAAAAGAGTGAGAATTTAATCATTTTTTTCCTAATAGACAATGCCCATATTGGCTAATAAATAACCCATCCTTGGACCTGGGTATTTGCAAGAAAATTAGACTATTTAGGTTTGACTCATGTGACATTTGAGTGTTGTTAATCTCTCTTGTGTTCCATAATGTATTTTGTGTCAGTTTCATCGCAAATCTGAACTCTCTCCATAAGAACTATTAAGACATAGGTGGAATGCACTGAAATTTACCTAATAATCTACAAAAAAAAAAAAAAAAAAAATCAGCAGGATTCAGCATAGCTTTTGCTTGTTTGTTTGTTTCTGTGAAAAATTTAAGGTCTTTTGTTATTTTAAAAACCAAAATACCCTGGCCACGGCTCAGGACTCCCCAAGCAGGCAGTCTGCAGTCTTCTGCTGACAGATGCAGGAGAAGCTTGGTGTCCTCCATCTGTCACCAAATTTCCTCTACCTCCTGCTACTGTTCTACCATCACCAATCCGTGGACCATGGAGCTTCTACCTATGGGGCACCCCAGCACTTTTCTTTAAGATTAAAGCCAGAAATCCGTCCTCTGAAAGGACATTATGTCATAGAAGACTTTCACAGTTGGAGTTGGAACTTGAGAAACAGGATTAGGCGACAGCTACATACGGCCCTCAGTATGACAGGAAGCTCTACATCCTGAGGAAAATCAAACACATTGCCTAATCCCATACCATCTTCTTCATACAAACCATAAATTCTGGCTCTCATAATTCAAATCTATATTCACCACTGAGTAAACAGAAGTCTCAATTTTTATTGAAGAAAATCCTACATTAACTGCCGTTACTATCCAATTTAGACTCCCCTTAACACACCTAAGCAAATAATCAAAATCCCATTGCAAATTTCAGAAAAAAAGTTAATATGCTAAAGATTGAGTTAGGAAGTAGGATGATAAAGTCAAGAGATTCTTTATTTAGTTACAGGGTAACTAGAATTCACACAGTTTATCTATGAGGTGTTGTGATTATTCTCAGTAAAGTAAGTAATTTGAAGCTAGGCATTGAATGAAAAATAAGAGTTTAACTGTTTCAATACTATGGGTTTAGAAATCTAAGGATGCTAATGTATATTAAAATAATTAGTAAATACAATTATACTTTAATTGGATTCAACATAGATTGGAAATCTTTTTAATTTTAGCATTTTTGTTAAAGCAATGATCAACACTTTATTTTGAAGCTGGGGGTATTTGCAACACACGGAGTGAACACGTAAGAAATACTGGAAATAATATATAAATATAATTTAACCAAACATTGTTTTAATATAATTTGACCAATATTAAGGGAAGAGGAATTAATCCATATCTTTAGTGTACTTCAAATATGTAATTCATTTTCATGGCAATATCATCTAAATTTAGCAATGTGTAAATGGGGCTGACTATGTTCCCAGGACAACACAAGACCTTAAAATAAAACAGAAATGTAAAATTCTCAATGTTACATATTAAGCAACTCCTATTTTTATCAGCTCTATATTTATAAATTATTCTATTATTTACAATATAAATTTAAAATCATGGTTATGCCTCCCTAAGCCCTACTGGCTATGCAGTTATAAAACCAAACTCCATAATACTGCAGAACACTGTACAATAAAATATCTACACAATACTGTGCAAATAACATTTGAAAAATGGATCACATTTTTGATATGGAATAGGTTCTATACATATATGTTTAGATATACACACACAACATATATATATATACACACACATACATATACATACACATACTTATCTAGAGAATAAAGTAAATAATAGTGAGCTAAAAATAAAATGTAGGGCTTCCTCACTGTCAGTCTCACTTTCAGTGAAAATTAGACTGTCAGTTTTATTGACAAGTGTCCTGGAAACACATTAGTTTTGAATTCAACCAACTACAGTTTTTATCGGAATAATATCAAGTATATGGGAATGTCTAAGCATTTGGCTATTTAGTTTAAAGATCACAGTGGAAGAAGCTGTGACATTATATTAATTGCTGAAATATTTCTTGGTTCTTTAAAAAATAATGTTTTCTATATTTTAGAATTATTCATTAATTTGAGTAGTAAACCTCTAACATTCAAAAAGAATAAACTAATAGCCTGAAATATTTTCAGTAAAAATATGTTATATTTCATTTTGCAGTATTTGCCATTTCTATGTGTTCTTCCATCCAACCTTCAAAATGTTAATCCCAGTGTCTCCTCCTGGATTTTTTTTTCTAATCTATATTTCCTACTAAACTATGAGATACAAAAGAACGGGGGGCATTTTATCTTCTAAATCTGGCTCAATGCCTGGCCTTACGAAGAATTCAGTAGCTATTTATCCATAAATGAATATGCTTATTATATAGCTATTATTCTAATCTCCACTAACAGTATAGTCCATTTGATCAAGTAATCCTTTTAGAGAATTTGGCTTTTTATGAATCTTTAATTCATATAGTATGAATGTTGATATTGTTATTCAATCAGAAAATTACTTCGAACAATGTCTATTTGTTTTTTTTCCTACTTTGATCCTCCAGAATTTTACTCATCCTATTTTTAAAATTATAAATCTCACCTGCCTAATGCTTGTTGTAATTATCTTTATTGTGCTATCAGGAATAGGCTTAACATTTCTGGTTACTATAAATTATATAAAAGCAACACAACTTTGCAACTTACATTTGATGCACAAATTTGAAAATCAGTTATTTCTCCTGTATTTAATAATTAGAAGAACAACTACATTTTATGTTTTAGAGATACTTTGTTTGAATACAAGTACATTAAAAATATAGTATATTTCAAAACAGTAATATTATTGTCACAGATGAGAATATCTATTGGAAATAGTGATATAATTCTTGGCATACTCTAGCAATAGCTTATATTATGTTTAGAAAGTAATGCCCTGGTGGAAGTCAGCTGGCTGACCCACGACCTACAAGGGCACAATATAATGGAATGGGTGTTACATTTCAGAGCTAAGTATTTATGTTTGTAGGTCAGGCAATTTGATTTTGCTAGTCTTCTGAAGTGATCTAGCTCTTTGTCACTGACTCATTTTTGTTGAAATCCCACTAACATAATATTCGGAATGACTGTTTTCTCCAAAGAAAAGTACTATAATCAACCTAACCTGTGCTTGCTACCCAGCATGTCTATTTTTGATACAAGATGCATGAAGAATGATTATTATTGAAAGTCATCTTTAAGAAGAAAAACAAGGGGAGTTACTGATCTTCAAGACTATAAATCTGATAGCCTGATGACACAGCTTCTGAAGTAAAGTTTGGCAAATTAGGGCCTGCAGGCCAAATCCAGTCTGCTGCTTAAATATATACAGACAACCCAGATAGTAATTGTTTTTATATTTTACGATGGCTCAAACAATCAAAAGAAGAATAATATTTCCCAACACATAAAATTTGTATAAAATTCAAATTTCGGTGCCCAAAAATAAAGTTTTATAGGGACACAGCCATACTCATGCATTTAGAAAGTGGAGAAGACAGGCTTTAAAACAAGGCCAAATGACTCCAGCGCCTATAATCCTAATCACTGTGCTACATAATTACAAAATACATAATAAATATGTCCTGATTTTACATGATGGATGTTAAATTTTAAATTAGTTAACATTCAATAAGAATATTTCATAACTGTGCTATCAACATACTCTTGTTAGCCTTTATCTTTTATATGTATTTTAAAGTAGAGCTTTACAAAAAGTAAAATGTCCAAGTTATTTAAATTGTATCTAATTTTAATAAAATATTTATTGCATTCAACACTATCATAACACTAATTAAAGATTTTGGTTCTGTGCAAAGATTAGGTAATGGAAATTATACCCTTTTCCCTATTTGGTCTTGTTCTAATAAGTGAGAAAAAACATTTACACTTGTAAGTTATTTTCACCTCAGTGCTTTTAGCAACATTTGAAAGTACAGAATAAATGCTATAAATTAAATTTCCTACACAAATTGTGTTACCTAATTGTTACTGACTGATATAAAGTTTTAACTTCACATTTAAACATGCATTTTCTATATTCTCAGATGTATGTTTTAATGCTTTAATTTTCTCTATTTTGCAATTTTGGTAAAAAATAAAATCTGATTTTTATATAGTAAAAGTTGACATATATATATAGACAACTTAAATCCCAAGCTAGATGGTAAAATCTAAAAGTAAAAATAAATAAATATTGGTAACAATTTTGTTGCTTTTGTACTTTCAAAGTATTATAACTAAGATTAAAGTCACCTAAAAGTAAAAGATTAAAAACATGACTTTCCATAAAGAAAACATCTCTAGATACAATTAAACAATTTAAATCTAGAGGACAATAACATTTACTGAAGAAGATGGTTTCACTCAGTATTAATTCAGTAATCACTGCATTAACTTCTCTATTAACACTCACCTGTGTTAAGGTCTCTATTGTTACCGCAAATTGAGTGGCTTACATCAACACAAATTTGTTGTCTTACAGTTCTGTAGATGAGCAATTCAACATTGGTCTACCTAGCGTAAATCATGCTGTCAGCAGGGTGTGTTCCCTTTCGTAGGCTCTAGGGAAGAATCCATTTCCTTGCCTTTTCCAGCTCCTAAAGTTTGCCGCATTCCTTAGCTCAAGGCCGCTTCCTCCAGTTTAAAAGCCAGCAATACTGTATCTCTGTCTGCATTTCTTTCATAGTCACATCTTTCTTACTTCTCTTATGCCCCATTCCTTCCCTTTAGAAACCTGGCAATTTCATTGTGCCTGGCTACATAATGAAAGATAATCTCCCTATTTTAAGGTCAGCTGATTAGCAAGTGTACTTTCATACTCTACCTTAATTCCTCTTTGCCAATAACATAACATATTCATAAGATCCAGGTATTAGCATGTGGATATCTTTGGGGAGACAATTCTGTTTACCACCATAACTTATCCTTGGTTTCAAATTAAACCTTACTGATTCTAGATTCTTTTATTCAAGCAGCACCTATCAGTATTTATTTCTGTTTATTAATTTTTCTCTTTATTTTACTTTTATAGATGATGGATCCACAGATATTGAGGTAGTGGCAAATTCCATGATGGGACAAGGTAGGGTAAGTATAGAGTTAGTGATTGGCACTTAGCTGATCCTCTATTGTCTATCTCTGGACCTCCACAGCAATTCATTTTGAAAATATTTTCAACAGTGTTCAAGACACATAAATAAGGAATATTTCACAGTGACCTTAACTTAATGAAAAAGAAAGAGAAAAACTATTGGTCAAGTTTGCTAAGGTGACTCTATTGGCAAAATGTTGATGTGGGTCAGGGTCTAAAAGTGTGAAAGGTGCATTTGGGGACAGGAAAACATATTAACAACATTTTGAATTGTCATTTACATTGGTCAAAGTCAGCTTGTTAACATAATTCCTGTAATCAAAAGGAGAGAAATTATGAATAAAAGTAGTAGCATAAGATCAACCAATGTCTGACACAAAACACCCTAAATCTTCTGAAAAACTCAGAAGGTTGGAGAAACCCCACTGTCCTCGCTCTGAGAACGTGTGTATAAGCCAACCAAAACAGAGTGGATGTGCCTTCCAGAATGTAGAAAACAGTCAATTTAGATGTAGTCAGAGGGATTCAGCCAGCTCATCTATCTTCCAGGAAGCCTCTTGTCTCTATATGACGTATTACCATGTCTCAGCAAAGTTTCTCATTGCCCTCTCCTATAAAACTGAGGCAAATCAGAATTTGTCTAAAAATAGAAGCCACGGTGGATTTCAGTACATTAGACAACATATGGACAAAACCATATAATATTTTTGGAATTCTAGCTTCTTTTTATCTTTAAGCCTGTTCTCTTTCAGATGGATGTTTTCAAGATCCCCTAGCGGCAGGAACCTATCACACATACTTGTCTCTTCTGAGGTACTGCCTTTGGCACTATGCTGTTTCCTTTGACCTGATTAGAATTTATGACTCTGTTGTTCCCAGGAACACTGGGCCTTGAGATTTCCCCAAAGTCCACTTCTGTCTGCAGATAGAATGGACAGCCCAGTCTCACACTCCACTGGTCTATTGCTTACTGAATAAGGAGGCCTCCTATCAACACATCTCCTCAGAGAATGAAGCTGAGAAAGTAGAAACCCTCAGAGTGTACAAGTATCTTAAAATAAAAGAATCCCTGTAAAAACACAATTGTAAGAAAAAAGTCACCCAAAAAAGCCAGACCCAAAACATACTCTAGGAAAATTATTATACTTTATCACTTTAACAATATTTTAAAAACTACTCTAGGCCTATATGCAAACAACAAACAAAAAAACTAACTTTCAAAGAAACGACTAAAAAACAAAATCAGGTTGATACCATGCTTTTCAACAAGTTTCAGTAAAATAAAAGGGGATCCATATCTCAAAAAGCTCAAGAAAAGAAAATGTGTATCAAGAATTGGATATCTAGCCAAGCAGTCTTGTATATATCAAAGCTACTAAAAAACTGACAATGTAAGAACTCAAAAATAGGATATCCCTGAGCACATCCATAAAAGACATGGATAAAGTTGTCAGAAGAGTCTCCTCAAGTAGAATCAGCCCTACATACTTTCAAAAAAGAATTCCACCGAAGTTTAGAAATTCAGATAATACCAATCTATTTAATTTGTTTGATATATAGGAATCCATTACAATTGATTATATTTGTAAATTAAAGAAACACTTATTCCCATGGATACTGAAAATCATTGAGAAAATTCAATATATATTCATGCTAAAAGCACTCAATGGGACTAAATAGATGTTTTTCTAAGCTTGATTACCTGTGTATATGAGAATGTTTGTGTATTATATATATTGACCTCAAAGGGCAGCATCTTAATTAATGGAGAAAAACTGAGGACTTTCTTACCAAAAAGAGGAAAAGTAAGAACACTCACTATAATCATTACTATTTGATATTTTGTGGGGAGAATTTGCCAAGACAGTTATAGGAGAAAAAAAATTAAACATAAATGACTGGTAAAAAGGTATGTGAAACTTTCCCTAGTTTACTAGAGAAAACTTTCTCTAGTTTTACATATCTTTGACATGGTGGTATGTCTTAAAAGCTGAAGCAGTTATTGAACAATTGAAAATATAAACAATGAGAAAATTCAATAAGGTAACATTACATTTAAAAACTATAACAATCAGTATTCTTCATATATACAGATAATAACTAGTAAGATGTATTAGTAGAAAACCTATATAATGCATACATTTAAAAACATAAAATAATATGAAATATTTTGAGAAATGGGTAAATATGTATAAGAAAATTCTTAAACTATGGTGAATGTTGCAACTGTAAACTGGGAAAAAATGGGGGTTTTAGAAGATGATTAGAATGATTCAATTTCATAAAGCTAATTATCCCAAATTAATTAATTACCTTAGTACATTAAGACTCCAATAAAATATTATTGTTTTCCCCTGATACTTTATAAGTTTATTTTAGGTATATTTTTAAAACCCAATAAAAAAAATAATAGCCAGGGCCAGGCGCAATGGTTCACGCTTGTAATCCCAGCACTTTGGGAGGCTGAGCTGGGTGGATCATTTCAGGTCAGGAGTTTGAGACCAGCCTGTCCAACATGGTGAAACCTCATCTCTACTAAAAATACAAAATTAGCTGGGCATGGTGGCACTTGTCTGTAATCCCAGCTACTCGGGAGGTTGAGGCAGGTGAATTGCTTGAGTCTGGGAGGTGGAGGGTGCAGTGAGCCAAGATTACGCCACTGCACTCCAGTCTGAGTGACAGAGTGAGACCCTGTCTCAAAAATAAATAAAATAAAATAAAAGCCAGGAAAATCTGAAAACAAGGACATGAAGAAGTTCTAGCCTTACAAGACGTCACAGCCTACCATAAAGACCCTAAAATTCAAATGGTATAGTATTTGTCCTTTTATACAAAACTAGTAAAATACAAAACGAAGTTCACAAGTAATTTAAGTAACTATAATGACAAGTAGTGACCTTATATTCAAGCTAATGGGTAATCCTGCCATATTTTCATTAATGCTAGTAGAAGACTTCTGGGTCAGAGATGAAAGATAGTATATTTCTCACAGCAATAACTAGTCGCAGCAGCATTATTTGTGTCTATTCCTCAAATCCAAATTTCCACAAAACAACATAAAAATAGACAGATGATGTCTGCTCTCAAAAGGGGTTGGCCTACAGGAGGATAACCCTGAGCATAGAAACCCAAATCTTTTATAATAGAAAGCAAACATAGCAGTCCTTTGCTCCAAGGGGAGATGTTTATGTCCCCCAAATTTGTTTGCTATGCAAATATCCTTAAAAAGACACAGAAATGCAGGCACCTGCGAATAATTGTGTCTAAACAAATTAATGTGGGAATTTAATTTATTATAAATACAATGTCTTACATCTGTGGGCAACAAAGAATTGTTAAGTTAAATGATACTGAGGGAAGTGTATAACTATTGGTTAAAAGATATCATTGGTTCTGTAACTTACACTAAATAAATTCCTGGCCGGGCATGGTGGCTCATGCCTGTAATCCCAGCATTTTGGGAGGCCAAGGCGGGTGGATCATGAGGTCTAGAGATCAAGACCATCCTGGTCAGCATGGTGAAACCCCATCTCTACTAAAAATACAAAAATTAGTTGGGCAAGGTGGCACATGCCTGTAGTCCCAGCTACTCGGGAATCTGAGGCAGGAAAATCACTTGAACTTGGGAGGCGGAGGTTGCAGTGAGCCAAGATCATGCCACTGCACTCCAGCCTGGCATTTGATAGAGCGAGACTCCATCAAATAAATAAATAAATAAATAAATAAATAAATAAATAAATTCCCAACTCATTCGAGATCTAAATGCAAAATTGAAACCATTGATTTAGCTGAGGAAAAAGCACAAAATTCCTTGATACTGAGGGATAGATAAAGCCTTTCTTTGCTCAAACTATGGAAGCAATAAAGGAAAATACCAATAATTTTTAGTATATAAAATTGAAAAGTTTGTATAATAAAATATGACAGCAGTGGTCCTAACTGCTGCAGCAGCATGACTTACAGGCAAGGACTCCTGGCTCCTTGCTCAAGGAAAAAGTTTTCCACCACAGCATCACCTGGCAAAGTGGAGGTTTCCTGCGGTTAACAATACTGTGAAGCACTGCAGAATGACATTTTGATCAGCCACAGACCACATGTATTATGATGGTCCCATAAGATTAGAATGAAGTTGAAAAATTTCAGTCACCTTGTGGTATCGTAACGCAATGCATTACTCATGTCTTCGTGTTTGTGCTGGTGTTAACAAACCTACTGTGCTGCCATTCATATAAAAGTATAGCACATAAAAATATGTACAGTATATAATATGTGATAGTGATAATAAATGACTGTTACTGGTTTTTGTACTTAGCATTATTTTAGAGAATACTCCTATTTATTAAAAAAAAAAAGTTAATTGTAGAACAGCCTCCAGCAGGTCCTTCAGGAGGTATTCCAGAAGAAGGCATTGTTATCATAGGAGATGACAGCTCCATGGCTGTCATTGCCCGTGAAGACCTTCCAGTGGGAAAAGATGTGGAGGTGGAAGACAGTGATACTGATGATGCTGACCCTGTGTAGGCCTAGGCCAATGTGTGTGTTTGTGCCTTTGTTTTTAGTAATACATTTTTAAAGGTACACTTTGTTGTTTACTTATAGAATAATTATGCTATGAGGATAGACTTATAGAATAAGGATAAGAAAGAAAAAAATATTTTTATACAGGTGTAAAATGCATTTGTATTTTAAGCTATGTTATTACAAAATATTAAAAAAAGTTAAAAATATCTTTAAATCATATAAAGTAAAAAGTTACAGTAATCTAAGGTTAATTTATTATTGCAGAAAGAAATTTTTCAAATTCATTTATTGTAACCTAAATGTTCAGTGTTCATAACTTCTAGAGGTTTTTTATTTTGATTGGATACTGCATTCAGTATCAAAGTGAACTGAAACTATCAATGTGCCTATGTGATTTTTTAAATTCTAACTTTACTTACTGAGAGAACATGAAAGCAATGATATCTCATCTTGAATATCACTTCATAGTAACACAATTTCATTGCTAAATAATATGCCCACTCTAAGTTATCAGGATTCATTAGAGAAATAGCTTATTCTATTCTGTGTCAGGGAATGTTCATGGTGAAACTGAGAAATATTAGTGTAACAGAAAACAAAGGGATGCAAAAATCTAAGGAAATCATATAAAAAAGGCAGAGGGGTGGCTTGAAAAATGTTGTACCATTGTACAAAGATGGGACTGTCATTCTGCTGAAGCATTTTTTTAGTTTTAGTTTTAAATAAAATGTTTTAGTTTTAGTTTTAAATAAAATGTTTTATATACTTTTAATGATAAAAAGAAAAGTATTTGAAATAAAACACACAAATTCTCACACAAACACCTTAGAAATAATGGTAGCTCACACTCGCCAGGAATAAATTGTGTTGTTTATTATTGTATTTTAACAAAAAGGAAGGAAGGAAAGGAAGGCAGGCAGGCAGGCAGGCAGGAAGGAAGGAAGGAAGGAAGGAAGGGCAATGGATTAAAGAAATAGAAAGAAGACCAGAGAAAATTCAGTAAACTAATCAATGTTTTGTAGGGAGAAACAACTTCCTTTTAGAGATTGCCTAAAAGATTAAGGCTGATGTCTAGCCAGGGATGTCCAATATCTTGATTTCCATGGGCCACATTGGAAAAGGAAGAATTGTCTTGGGCATAAATACATAAAATACCTAAGACAAATGATAGCATATGAGCAAAAAAAAAGTCACAAAAATAATCTTATAATATTTTAAGAAAGTTTAGAGATTTGTGTTGGGGTCATTCAAAATTGTCCTGGGCCACATGCAGCCTGCAGGTCACAGGTTGGACAAGCTTGGTCTAGAGAGATCAAGATTGCTTTTCATAGACTTTAATAGCCATGCCCCTCCTTGTGAAAAAAAAAGAAAAAGAAAAAGGAAATAAAGTTATACAAATAAAACTGCATAAGACTAGATTGCATCTTTGTTCATTCACCAAATCTAGAACATTAGGTTGGTAAGCTTAAGAGAGGTAATTTAAAATATATTCAAAGGAATATTGTTCACATGTCATATTAAGTATATTCCTAGCAGGGATGGTGGAATCTGAGATTATAAAAGGCATAAAAATTGAAGTTTGGCCAGAAAATGCAGTCACTATATCAAGCAAATAAAAAATCACTGGGCTGAGACAAACCAAATCCTGTAGTAAAACAAAGAAAGTGATTTCTTTTTCTTTGGTTCAAAGAATGATTAGTTTATAGTCAAGATCAGAGGAAAGAGGAAGATAAATAGACAAAAAAGGAGGAAGGAAAAATAACATCTTAAAACCAAAGTCATCTCAAAAAAATATAGAAGGACTTCCCTCTTCATAACTAGATAAAGCAGAGTTTTGATTTTTACTATTAACTATGTAGCCTTCAATATTATTTTACCCTCAGTCAGCTCAGTTTTTCTCCTGTGAAAAATGTGAGTGATACTAATTCAAGCACATGCTAATGTGTAACAGAAGTAAACATCACAGTAAAACAGTACTACCATTTTACACTAAAAGGAGTGGCATAAACAAAAGTGGTATTGAGTTCTAGAGAAAATAGAGATTTCTTGAATTTATTCAAATTGTTTAGTGCTTTTGGAGGGTTTCCAAAAATTCTTTAATAATCTCTCCTTTATTAGTTTCTTACAGCAATCACAGGAAGTACATGAGAACAGAAATTCTTATCCTCATTTAAAAAAAAAATGCGTAAAGCTTCGGAAAATAACCTTAGGGAATACCCAAGATCACAGGCTAGTTAAGTGAAGTTCAGAATCATTTTTTTGACTTCATGGTTCTTCCTACTTTAATGTCCAATAGCCATAAAATGGACACAGCAATATTCAAATTCATGTTGACTTCTTTTTTCTCCCCCCTAAATCAACCCACAAAGATACTATCCAAGTTATTCTACTAATAAAACCCCATCTAGAAATCTTCATTCTGTCATCCTCCTACTACAAAAAAGAGAAGACTCAGTGACTTGGCCATTTAAAAGTTGATTGTTCTGCTTGGAGTAGTAATTTTAGCATGCATTGAACGGTTCTTGACAGGAGAATAAACTTTCCATGTTTAAGTTGTAGCAACTTTAGAAAAAAACAAATTACTTATGTAAATAAAAATTACCTATTTAATTTAAATTATGTATTTACAGAAGCCCCACATATGTGGTTTTGCTTTCCATGTTTCCTTGAGAAGAAAGTGTGTTCTGCTGCTGTTGGATGATATGTTTTGTATATTTCTGATAGGTTCATTTGACCTACAGTGTTGATCAAGTCCATTATTTTCTTATTTATTTTCTGTTTGGATCTCCCATCCATAATTAGAAGTAGAATATTTTAGCTTCCTGTTATTATTTAATTGCTACTTGTCTCTTTAGTTTTTTTCACCATGTGCTTTATATGCTTTATGTTATTTGTACATATATTTATAATTTATATATTTCTAATTAATTGTTGCTTTTATGTTTACATAATGTTTTCCTCTCTTGTGACAGTTTTTGAGTTAAAGTCTATTTTTGTGATACAAAAATGACCAGTAATGATGACCATTTTTTCATATGTCTGTGGGCTGCATAAATGTCTTCTTTTGAGAAGTGTCTGTTCATATACTTTGCCCACTTTTTGATGGGGTTCTTTGTTTCTTTTCTTGTAAATTTGTTGAAGTTCTTTGTAGAGTCTGGATATTAGCCCTTTGTCAGATAGATAGATTGCAAAAATTTTTTCCCATTCTGTAGGCTGCCTGTTTACTCTGATGATAGTTTCTTTTGCTGTGCAGAAGCTTTTTAGTTTAATTAGATCCCACTTGTCAATTTTGGCTTTTCTTACCATTGCTTTTGGTGTTTTAGTCATGAAGTCTTTGCCCACGCCTATGTCTTGAATGGTATCTCCTAGGTTTTCTTGTAGGGTTTTATGGTTTTAGGTCTTATGTTTAAGTCTTTAATCCATCTTGAGTTCATTTGAGGTGTAAGAAAGCGATCCAGTTTCAGTTTAGTTTTCTGCATATGGCTAGCCAGTTTTGCCAACACCATTTATTAAATGGGGAATCCTTTCCTCATTGCTTGTTTTTGTCAGGTTTGTCAAAGATCAGATGTTTGTAGATGTGTGGTGTTATTTCTGAGGGCTCTGTTCTGTTCCATTGGTTTATATATCTGTTTTAGTATCAGTACCATGCTGTTTTGGTTACTGTAGCCCTGGAGTATAGTTTGAAGTCAGTTAGTGTGATGGCTCCAGCTTTGCTCTTTTTGCTTAGGATTTTCTTGACTATGCAGGTTCTTTTTTGGGTCCATGTGAACTTTAAAGTAGTTTGTCCAATTCTGTGAAGAAAGTCAATGGTAGTTTGATGGGGATAGCATTGAATCTGTAAATTGCTTTGGTCAGTATGGCCATTTTTATGATATTGATTCTTCCTATTTGTGAGAGTGGAATTTGTCACAGGCCTTTTCTGCATCTATTGAGATAATCAATCCGTTTTTGTCATTGGTTCTGTATATGTGATGGATGAAGTTTAGTGATTTGCATATGTGGAACCAGCCTTGCAACCCTGGAATGAAGCTGACTTGATTGTGGTGGATAAATGTTTTTGATGTGCTGCTGGATTCAGTTTGCCAGTATTTTACTGAGGATTTTCGCACTGATGTTCATGAGGGATACTGGTCTAAAATTTTCTGGTTTTTTTGTTTCGTCCTTCTTTTTCTATTGTTTGGAATCGTTTCAGAAGGAATGGTACCAGCTCCCCTTTGCACCTCTGGTAGAATTCAGCTGTGAATCCATCTGGTCCTGGACTTTTTTTGGTTGGTAGGCTATTAATTACTGTCTCAGTTTGAGAACCTGTTATTTGTCTATTCAGGGATTTGACTTCTCCCTGTTTTAGTCTTGGAAGGATGTATGTGTCCAGGAATTTATCCATTTCTTCTAGATTTTCTAGTTTATTTGCATAGAGGTGTTTATAGTATTCTCTGATGGTAGTTTGTATTTCTGTGGGATTACTGGTTATATCCCCTTTATCATTTTGTATTGCATCTATTTGATTCTTCTCTCTTTTCTTCTTTCTTAGTCTGGCTGGCAGTCTATCTATTTGTTGATCTTTTCAAAAAACCAGCTCCTGGTTTCATTGATTTTTTGAAGGGTTTTTCATGTTTCTATCTCCTTCAGTTCTGCTCTGATCTTAGTTATTTCTTGTCTTTTGCTAGCTTTCGAATTTGTTTGCTCTTGCTTCTCTAATTCTTTTAATTGTGATATTAGGGTGTTGACTTTACATCGTTCCTGCTTTCTCTTATGGGCATTTAATGCTATAAACTTCCCTCTATACACTGCTTTATATGCATCACAGTGATTCTGGTTCATTGTGTCTTTGTTCTCATTGGTTTCAAAGAACATCTTTATTTCTGCCTTCATTTTGTTATTTACCCACCGGTCATTCAGGAGCAGGTTGTTCAGTTTCCATGTAGTTGTGTGGTTTTGAGTGAGTTTCTTAATTCTGAATTCTAATTTGATTGCACTGTAGTCTGAGAGACTGTTATGATTTCAGTTCTTTTACATTTGCTGAGGAATGTTTTACTTCCAATTATGTGGTGAACTTTAGAATAAGTGTGATGTGATGCTGAGAAGAATGTATATTCTGTTGCTTTGGGGTGGAGAATTCTGTAGATGTCTATTAGGTCCACTTGGTCCAGAGCTGAGTTCAAGTCCTGGATATCCTCTTTAATTTTCTGTCTCATTGATCTAATATTGACAGTGGGGTATTAAAGTATCCCACTATTATTGGGTGGGAGTGTAAGTCTCTTTGTAGGTCTCTTAGAACTTGCTTTATGAATCTGGGTGCTCCTGTACTGGGGGCATATATATTTTTGACAGTTAGCTCTTCTTTTTGCCTTGATCCCTTTACCGTTATGTAATGGCCTTCTTTGTCTCTTTTGATCTTTGTTGGTTTAAAGTCTGTTTTATCAGAGACTAGGATTGCAATCCCTGCTTTTTGTTGCTCTCCATTTGCTTGGTAAATCTTCCTCCATCCCTTTATTTTGATCCTGTGTGTCTTTTTGCACGTGAGATGGGTCTCCTGAATACAGCACACCGAAGTGCAGTATCTGGGCCGGAACGCACCGTTCCTTCCAGTAGTCTATCAAGGCTCCACTTTCATGATTCTGAGGCACTTATAGGATTCACTTCATTTGTTTCCTGTCTTTGGGAGATTACTGGTTTTTTCACTAGTTTATGTCCAATGTTTTAATTGTCATCATAACATATATTTTGTCCAATTTCTTATTGTTTCAGATAGAACTAAGCAAGACCCTTTTATTCTATTTTGTATAAAAGTTCCAGTTTAACATTTTTTATCTTTCTCAATATATAGATAGATATAAATATTAGATTAAGATATGTATGAACAGATATGTAATTTAATAGTAACAAGAAGAATGCCTTGGAAAGATGATACACCACAAGCCAGTTGTAGTGTGCATATATATTTATGTAGTTTTATGCACTACAACTGGCTTGTGCTGTATCATCTTACCAATCTATTTTTCTTGTTACTCTCAAATTAAATAGAGTTGTATTTTCACAAAATAATTTTGGTTTGAGAGAAGTAATGGTTATAGTTATGCAGAAATTTAATTTTTGCACCTTGTTTTTTATTCATATCAACTCTTTTCTGTTTTTTTTTTTTTGAGACAGAGTTTTGCTCTTGTTGCCCATGCTGGAGTGCAATGGCACGATCTCGGCTCACCACAACCTCTGCCTCCCAGGTTCAAGCAATTTTCCTGTCTCAGCCTCCTGAGTAGCTAGGATTATAGGCATGCCCCACCACACCCGGCTAATTTTGTATTTTTAGTAGAGATGGGGTTTCTCCATGTTGAGGCTGTTCTCAAACTCCTGACCTCAGGTGATCCGCCCGCCTCGGCCTCCCAAAGTGCTGGGATTACAGGTGTGAGCCACCGTGCCCAGCCCAACTCTTTGTGTATAGAGAACAATAATTCCTCAATGACTGAGAACTTGAAATATTCTAGGTATTTCAAATTTAAAGTATTAAATTTTATGTAATCCTCACAACTAAAATTTTTTTTAATTATTTATTTGTTCAGTTATTTATTTTTTTCTCAAGAACAGGGTCTGACTCTGGCCCAGTCTGGAGTGCAGTGGCATAATCATAGCTCCCTGCAGCCTTGAACTCCTAGACTCAAGCAATCCTCCCGCTTCAGCCTCCTGATTAGCAAGGACTACAGGCTGGCACCACTAGGCCTGATTTTTTTTTACAATTTTTGGAAAGATAGGGATCTCTCTATGCTGCCCAAGCTAATCTTGAGCTCCTGTGCTCATGCAGTTTTCCTGCCTGTCTTCCAAAGCACTGAGATTATAGGCAAGAAAAAAAAAAAAAAAACAGTAACAATCCAACAAACCAGAAGCATAGACAATTTAAATGATATGCTCAAGATTATCGAGTAATACATACCAACATTTGGACTTGAACTCATACAGCATAACTCAAAACCTTATCCTTACTCTTTGTTGCTATATTTACTGCTTCTGTATCAGTTGTTCTCAACTCTGACTGCACATTATTGTCATCTGGAAGAACTTTCAAAACACACTAGCTCTCAGGTATAATCCCCAGACTTTCTGAAATAATTAATTTGTGATTGGTTTGACATTATTTTTAAAACCCCATAGTTATCAGAATATACATGTGGTACTACATGATGTATATTCTGCTCTACATGACAATGGCTTGTGAAATAGACCGACAAAATATACAAGTGATTGCATGAAGAATCAAGCATCACCCAATCAATTTATTGAAGTACGTATGTACCAAGACAAGTGAAACAAGTCATAATTACTTTAATTAGCATTCCTATAAGCTTTCAAAGGCTTTAATGCTAACTACTTTGTAGTCTAAAAAGGCAAAACTCCTGTCTTGCCTAACAACATAAAGGAAATCACTGTCTATAAACCTGTTAGTGATTAAGAAGATTTTAGTCTGTCAATCCTTGGAGGCAATTACCTTACAAGAGGGCACTAAGTTTGATTTTCCAAGTAAAATAACAACTCCTGTTTAATTATATGGAGACAAATGAAGGAGTAGAAAAAATTTTTTTAAATAGATTAAAATTAGATCTATTTTTCCAGACAGCAAAAGTAGAAACAGAATATATATAGCTAGCATAAAACTTTAATCCATCTTAGTTGAGACCTCATTTTTATAGCTCTTTCAGCCATGTTTATCCCTAGCAATAGTCCCTGTTCTTAAGTCTTTTTCTTAGGATATAATTTTCTTATAGAATTTCTTGGAATCTTCTCATTTTATTTCCACATGAGACATTGCTGTGATGAGATCATTAGTTCCTCTGCCACTCTCACTAACAATCTTTGTACATCATTTATAAGATGCATTTCCTTCATAATCATTAAGTACTTCACTACGCTGTTCTCAGCATTTTTGCAGATTTAGCAATGTGTATGATTAACTGTCATTTTGCTTGATATTTTTCTTGCTTATATGTCATGGGTTTATCAAAATACAAAGTATGTATTATTTTTCCTGAGAAGCTATGGTCCTACTTAAGGATGTAAATACTTATTGTACATGATTGCTACCTGTTTGCTCTGCCTCTAAGAAATCTTTATACCAAAAGTATCCTTAAATGATAGTTATCATCACTGCCTCTTGCATGTTCCAAAAACAAACAAAACACAGAAACAAAGGGAGGCAAACACTCACCAATTCCTGCTGAATAAAATTTACATTATCTTTTCAGTCACATTTAATGCATCTTCTCTTCTTTGCTTTTTGTGTTTCTAAGTAAGCCAAACACAAGTGTAGGAAATACTTTTAATAGATCGTGTATTTTCTTGTCTCTATGCCTTAGTTCGTGAGTTAAAATAGCCTTTCTTTTCTTTGCATCAATCCACTAGTTAAAATGTTATGTATTAAATGAAGCTTCTTGGTTCATGAAAATAAATTTTCCTCTCCCTCTTTGATGTGACCATAAAAATCTTGCTTATATATTCATTAGTGTGCATATATGTTACTGCTTTTTTCATGAAATTTTAAGCCACTTCAAAGGCTGAGACCTTGATTTACTGATATTTCAATTTCAGCATAGTTTTTCATACGTAATAAGAACCTTAAAATGACAGTTCAATTCATTTAACTTCAATTTACAAACCATATTTAGAAGAAACTTTAAGCTGCATTACTTCAGTATGAGCAAATATGTACCTGAGTGGTGGTAGATATAAAAGGTCAATTAATATTTAAATTCCTTGATATTATAAGTATGCTGTATGATAAAATGATAGTTTTATATTAAAAAAGTTTTCTGCATGAGTTAATGGTTAGTCCTTTAAGAGATAATGTATGTTTTTATATTATATATAATACTACTATATCTTAGTTCTGATTCATTTGTTCGTTTTGCACTGAATTTTAACTTACAGCCATTTAAAAGAATATAAAACACTCATTTTTAAAAATCTTAGGAGTAGATCAAAAAAACTTTTGTAAATTTTAAGTATGAAAACTTTTTAGCTGGAAGATAAGTAAACTTATAATTAGACAGCAAACTGACAATTCTTACCATATGCAAATTTATGATTGGATATGACATTGACATTGGGAAAGCCTAAACCACAAGAATGATTTATTTAAAAAGGCATTTTTGTAAAGATTTCAAATGATGAGGAATGGGTGTGTTCTCTGATAGTTTCTTTTCTGTTGTCAACTAGATCATGTTTCCATGGAGTACCACCGTCAAGGAAAAGGTGACAAAAGACTAAATAGATAATGGTATAAACAGTTTTATCTTCTAAAATAGAAAACAGTCTGATTAGAGAATGTATACATTTAAAATGTCCTCCTCAACCTATGGAAATATGATGGTTGAAACTGATTTGTGTATTATGGAAAATCTCTCTAGATCCAGTAACACTACATATTTTAGACTTATGATCCCCAAAATTGAAATATCTAATCATGCACAGATGTACATATTTTAGCATCTCTCTAGAATATTGATGCTAAGAATATATCTGCTGACATATTAAACATATGTCTAGTGGTAGTATCAATGGTTTCTCATTTATTTCACCTTCAATATTCACACTTATATGACATTAAATATATACAAAATGAAAGTGACCAATAAGTATCTCAGTACTCCAGAATAGCCTCTACTAGTTTCACTCAGCTACCCGAAGCATTCTTCTTTTCTGATGTTCATGCAACGACAAGCTGGCTAGTAATCTCCCAACAGAGCTTTTTATGCTGCTTTAAATAACAGCATACCAAGAGGGTTTTTCCAAGAAAAAAAAAAAATACAGTCATGTGTATAGTTTAGATAACATAGTACTTGAGAAATAATGAGAGTTAAATACATGACAGTTTCTCCTATTATTTTCATTTTTAGGGGGGTTATTCTAAACCTAGTATCGAGAGAAGAGGCCTAGAGAACAGTCACTCTAACTCGAACAAGACTATGATCAACCATGCCTGTGTTCAATGTTATCTTGTTCCCTGACCACACTTATGGTCAGGTTGCTTATTTTTGCAGCCCAATAATGAGATGCAGATGAACTGGGAAAGAAGGGAGCTTATTCCTGTAACTGGGTACAGGGAGAAGGTCTGGAAAATATCACCAGACCGACTCAAAATTACAAATTTTTCAGAGCTTATATACCTTCTAAGCTATATGTCTACATGTTAAGTGTGCATTCATCTAAAGACATAAGTGATTAACTTCTTCTAATCTATAACTAAGATCTGAGTCCTAAAGACCTTTCTCTGGAGCCTCAGTACATTTACTTAATCTAAATGGGTCCAGATGCTGGAGTGATAACCCTTATCTTGTCTCCTGCTAAATCATGGAGGTTTAGAGATTTCCTTCAGACCCCCAGTAAACTTGTTTGTGGAGGCCTTGGGAGTTCTTCAGACCCCCAATAAAACATCTTTAATCCTAAAGGGGTCCTGTTGAGACATATGTAACAAACCTGCACGTTGTGCACATGTACCCTAAAACTTAAAGTATAATAATAATAAAATAAAATAAATAAAAAAGAATTCCTTTGTTACCTTATCATGCTTCAAGGCCCAGGAAAAGCTTGAGCAAAACTCTTGGTGGGCTTTTGTTACATTCCAGCCTTTGTATAAAAGCACAGGCTCTATCAGCTTTTAATATTTAACTTAATCACTCAGTTACTGCTGAAACCGTTGTTATGGAGGCCTGAGTTAGTGAGGCCTGGCATGCCACAATCTGACATATGAGAAGCGTATACAATGGTAAATGCTATGTGGATCTGGATTCCCAAGAGTATCAATGTAAAGGCAGTGGCTCTGTGAAGATAGTTTCCAAATTTGTTAAGAAAGGTAATGGAATATTTTATGAAAAGCAATCTCTTTATATTTAAAGGTTTAAAATGTAGCAGGTTGATAGCCTAGAATATTTCAGAATACCTTAGTAAGCATTAAATCAAAATATTGATATAGTTACTAAAATGTCAACCTATTCCACTAATATTTAGCTAAACATTTTACATGAAACCATATGCAAATGCATTACAGCTAGGGTGACCAGGCACCCCATTTTTGTCTGCAATATTCTTGATTTAGTGTTTTGGCCTTGGTATTCCATGTGAATTACTATTGTTCTGGATTATTTGTTGCTTTAAATAAAACTATTATTATTTAAAATATTTTAAAATGTGCCATAATATATTCAGCAGACCTCCACTGATACTTATAACTTCTGCCTTGATCTCATCTAGTAGTGTGTGAGATGCATTTTAATCCATGATTAAGTCATAAAGATCAAAGATGAGTAGTAGTAAACCATATCTCTTTTCTATATCTTTGTAGACATAATGTAAACAACATCATCTTTTCAAGGACATTTTCTGAGTCTACAAAGTGTTCTCAGACACAAGAGTCCAGGGACAGTTAGTTCTTCAGGTATACCAGTATAGAGGGAGTATTCCATCCTGCTGTCTCTACAGCCAATGGTCAAGTGGTCCATGTTATTAACACCATTGGGTAATCAGTCAGTATCAGAAGTGAAAATAGTAAATCATATAACAAGTGTTTGTAAAATATATGCAAGAAATAGACATTAATAAGTTCTCCTATAGAAAATATGGACAGTGGTCTGAATGTACTTCCTACAGGGATTTTAAAATCTAGTTTATGATGTAAATTGACAGCTACTTATTATATTATTCTGAAATTATTTTATATTTCAATAACAACAATCAAAAATAGTGCATGTTTTCCTAGGCAAGCCAGAAGAATATAAGCATATTAATGTATATACATTACATATATTCATAAATAAAAATGTACATAAAAATGATACAAATGCATATATAAATCGGTGCATAATAACATCTATAAATAAGACTGTATATACATAAGAAAAAGACAAAACTAAAACACACACGAACACAAGTAAACAGATCAACACAAACAAACACAGTTGTCTTTACATTTATTTTATTTTTTAATTTTGTTATTTTTAATTTTTGTGGGTATATAGTAAGTATATTTATGCTATCCATAATATACTTTGATACAGACATGCAATGCAAAATAATCACATGAGGGTAAATGGGGTATCCATCGTCTCAGGCATTTCTCTTTTGTGTTACAACCAATCCAATTATACTCTTTATTTTAAAATGAATAATTAAATTATTTTGTATTTTGACTATAGTCACCCTATTGTGGTATCAAATAGTAAATCTTAATCATTCTTTCTGTTTTTTGTACCATTAACTTTCCTTACTGCCCCTCATCCCTAACTACCCTTCCAAGCCTCTGGTTACCATCCTTTTACTCTCTATCTTCAAGAGTTCAATTGTTTTAATGTTTAGCAAAGTTTCTCTTTCTGTGCCTGGCTTATTTCACTTAATATAATGACCTCCAGTTCCATTCATATTGTTGCAAATGACAGGATCTCATTCTTTTTTTGGCTGAATAGTACTCCATTGTATATATGTACCACAGTTTCTTTGATCTATTTGTCTGTTTTTGGACACTTAAGTTGTTTCCAAATCTTGCTATTGTGAATAGTGCTGCCATAAACATGGGAATGCAGATGCCTCTTTGAAACACTGATTTCCTTTCTTTAGGTAAATAACTAAGAGTGGAATTGCTGGATTGTAGGGTAGCTCTATTATTCGTTTTTTGAAAAACCTCCAAACTGTTCTCTGTAGTATTTGTACTAATTTACATTCCCACCAATGGTGTACAGGAATTTCTTTCCTCCACATCTTTGCCAGCATTTTTTATTGCCTGCCTTTTGGATAAAAGCCATTTAACTGGGTTAAGATGAGATTGTAGTTTTAAGTTTCATTTCTCTGATGATCAGTGATGTTGAGTACCTTTTCCCATACCTGTTTGCCATTTGTAAGTCTTTTTCTTTTTGAGAAATGTCTACTCAGGCGTTCTGCCCATTTTTAATTGGATTACTAGATTTTTTCAGTTGAAGTTATTTGAGCTTCTTACATATTCTGGTTATTAATCCTTTGTCAGATGGGTAGTTTGCAAATATTTTCTCCCATTTTGTGGGTTGTCTCTTCACTTTTTTGATTGTTTCCTTTGCTCTGTTGAAGCTTTTTAACTTGATGTGATCCCATTTGTCCATTTTTGCTTTGGTTGCCTGTGCTTGTGGGGTATTAGTCAAGAAATATTTGCCCTTTCCAGTATCCTGGAGAGTTTCCCCAATGTTTTTTTGTGGTCGTTTCATAGTTTGAGGTCTTAAATTGAAGTCGTTAATCCATTTTACTTGATCTTTGTATATGGCAAGAGATGGTGTCTAGTTTCATTCTTTTATATATGGTTATCCAGTTTTCCCAGAACCATTTATTAAAGAGACTCCTTTCCTCAGCGTAAGTTCTTGGTGCCTTTGTCAAAAATGAAGTTGACTGTAGATGTGTATGCATTTATCTCTGGGTTTTCTGTTCTGTGCCATTGGTCTCTGTGTCTGTTTTTATGCCAGTACTGTGCCATTTTGGTTACTATAACTCTGCAGTATAATTTAAGGTCAAGTAATGTTTTGTTCTTTGCTTAGGATAGCTTTGGCTATTCTGGGTCTTTTGTTTTTCCATATAAATTTTAGGATTGTTTTTATTATTTCTGTGAAGAATGTCACTGGTATTTTGAGAGAGATTACATTAAATCTGTAGATTGCTTCAGGTAGTATGGACATTTTGACAATAGTGATTCTTCCAGTCCCTGAACATGGACTGTTACTAGTTTTTTGTGTCTTCAACTTCTTGTATCAATGCTTTACAGTTTTTATTGTAGAGAATTTTCACTTTTTCAGTTAAACTAATTAGTAAGTACTTTATTTTATTTGTAGATTTTGTAAATGGGATTACTTTCTTGATTTCTATTTCAGATTGTTCACTGTTAGATTCCCTTAAATTTATATGAGGAACCATTGGGCTATTGTGTTACCTATTGGTAGATCAGAAAACCAAAGATTTTACAGGAATATTTCCCTGCTGGTTTTATGTGAGTTTAAGTTTCCTTCAAACACCTGACTACAAATTTTAAGTTAGAGCTAGCCCAAGCAACATCACCACCCTTTAAGGAAAAAAAAGACCACTTCTCCTGAACCTATTAATGAGAATAGATGCTCATGATTTACACACTAGTACCTAGTGTTATCTACACATTAGCATACAATAGCTAGTTTGAGTGGGTGGAGAAGAGATTTTTCATGGAGAAGAAAAATGACTAGATTTTACCTCTTAGGTTGCATTGGGGGCAGTGCTAGTGTGGATGGCATCAGATGGTACCAGGGTGGAGGCATAGTCAAGCCAGGATTGAACTTCACTGAGAACCATTGTGTGCTTTTGTGGGCCAGGAAAAGATCCCCAGACTCCAAAGGCTATACAGCCTAGAATGAACCTTTTCTGATCAGTTCAAGCTGGATATAGAGAAGCCCAAAGCAGTTCAGAAGAATACCTGGATTAGAAACACCTGGAGAGTTAGGTGTCCGAGTTAATTTTCGAGGAGATTGACAAGCATAGAAAAAAAGAGGTCTTGATTTCAAACTCTTTTGAATGCCAGAGTAGATGGTAGACAAAGAAAGCTAGATCCGAGGCAGAGTTTTGGACCCTGCCTCCTAGATGAAAAAAAAAAAAAAAAATATATATATATATATATATATATTATATATATATATTTGATATATATTCGATATATATGTTCGATATATATATATTCTATATATATATGTTCGATATATATATATTGAATATGAATTAAACATTAATACTGGATTTTAGTTCCTAAATAAAATTAATAACAAATGAAAATTGGCCTAAACTTTGACATTTATCCTCTACCCTGAGGGCTGTAGTGATGTTATTGATTATATGAAAATCAGAAGACACAAATCTTCTGGCAAAGTATCAATATATATTTACTAGATATTTCAAAATAATTGAGATGTAGTTAGTGATTTAACACTTGCATGTGTAGAAAGCTGACTTAGTTCATCACTATATGAAGTATGGATTTTTTATTTAGAGCAAATAACTGTGCTTCAAATTAATTTCACTCATTTCAAGCTTTCTTGTGATCATGATTAAAATTGCAAGATTAGCTGTTAATATGTCCTTCCATTAGCAGTTGCACTTTGCCCCATTGAATGGGTGCCAGATTCTATAGGTTTGTTTAGATGGTTTAAACTAAAAATTAGTAACTTAATTCCAAATATGCTTTGATTGATTTCATCCGTGTCATTATTCATTATTTAGTGTTTATTATTGTGAGTGTTCTTATAAACATAGATTTAAACTTCAACATTGAAGATAAAATAATTTGCATAGTTGTTAATTGCATAAATACAAATTTTTGTTGAACACAAGTTCTGTGGAAAAATAACAGTTCTACAAAATTAAAACTGTATGAAGCCTGTGTCCTTAGAACTCACAATTGCATTCAAATTGTGAAATTTTACCAGTAAAACAAAATAGAGTTTTCAAAATTTAAATACACACATATTCTGAATAATTGTTCTCTTGTATATGATGATGAAGCTGATATTTAATACAAATTATACTTAAGCATGCATATGTGCTTTCTCTTTCCTGACCATCACCAACTCAATTTTACTAAGTTTTGAACATTTAAATGATAACTTTTAAATCAATTGTAGTAACCTAAAGATATACAGAACATTCTTTTTGTAAATTAATATTAAAAATTTTCTTAAATTTTGTACAAAATAAGTTGAAAATCTTTAATCATATTATTTGATATATGGAACATAAAAAAATGTTCCACTATTGAAGTTTTAGTGTGTTGTTATGATTGAAAATGAGACTTAAAATACAAAGGCATTAAAAGTTAGCTCTCAAAATAGTGGAGAAACTGAAAAAATAAGTAAATAATGAGATAGGATCGTCTTTTGCCACGCGGGGCAGCCACAGTGAACCACAGCCCCCAGTCAGCCAGGCAAGGACAAGGGTAAACTTGCCAATAGTCTCCAGTGTACTGTTACCAGATGATTTTGCTTCACTGTAGGCTAATGTAAATGTTCTTAGCACGTTTCAAACAGGCAAGGCTAAACTATAATACTGAGTGGTTCAGTGGCATTAAATGCATTTTCAACAGGTTATTTTCAATTTATAATATGCTCACTGGGAAGTAACACCATCATAAGTCGAGGAGTATCTGTAGGCTGAGATTGCTGAAACAGAATTAGAAACATTTTACTTCCTGATTCCTAATTATATTTCTTTATGCCCCGCAATTGTGTTTCTGTTTTCTTGTTCTTTCAGCCAGAAATAACTTTTGTTAGTCAATGTATATATTCAGCAAGGACTAGCTCAAATGTCACTTTTAGCACACTTCCCTTGATTCGTAGTTTTTACTACTATCAATTTTAACTTGCTCAACACATATAAGCAATTCAATTGAAAAAAAAAAAAGAAACTTCATCTACCTTGATTTTTGCTAATCAATTTTTTCTTTGTAAATTTTATCACTTGGTGAAAGGAAATGTTCTTTATTTTAAATTCTACAGCACTTTCCTCTAATAATGAACACATCTCTGATCCATTGGGTTGAAGTATAATTTCAGCTCATTATTGTTTTTGTTTTTGATTTTTTTTTTTTTTTTTTTTAAGACGGAGTCTCTCACTGTCTCCCAGGCTGGAGTGCAGTGGCGCGATCTCTGCTCACTACAAGCTCCGCCTCCCGGGTTCACGCCATTCTCCTGCCTCAGTCTCCAGAGTAGCTGGGACTACAGGCGCCCGCCACCGTACCTAGGTAATTTATTTTTGTATTTTTAGTAGAGATGATGTTTCACTGTGTTAGCCAGGATGGTCTCGATCTCCTGACCTCATTATCAGCCCACCTTGGCCTCCCAAAGTGCTGAGATTACAGGCGTGAGCCACTGCGCCCGGCTGTTTTTGTTTTTTATAACCACAGGCATACTTAAGATTATAAAAATGTTAAGCCTTCAAGTTAAAATACATTAAATTATTAATTTGCCTTTCTCTATAAGTGCTGCAAATACTTGTAGGAAAATTCTTATTTGATGATAAATTGAAGGTAGAATTTTTTAATATTTTAGTCTACATCAAGCCAATTTAAACTGTGAATAGAAATATGAGTATAAAGTTCTTAAGACACTCAGAGCACATAATATTCTCAAATTAAGGGATTTTTAATGTCCATGGTTTTCTAACCTCAATTTTGCAGACATTTTAAATTCTGTTTGTTTTTGTGTTTACTAGCATGGATCTTTTATTTTTTGTGGGTATAAGGTTTTGGGCTATAGGTATATCTCTTTTATTTTTCTTTGCTTTATTGCACTTTGCAGATATTGTGTTTTACAAATTAAAGGTTTTTAGCAATTCTATTGAGATTTTCTAACAGCATATGCTTGCTTTGTGTCTCTGTCATATTTTGGTAATTCTCACAGTATTTCCATTTTTTTCATTTTATATCTTTTATGGTGATCTTTAATAAGTGATCTTTGATGTTACCGTTGTAATTATTTTGGAGCACTATGAACTGGACTCATATAAGATGGCAATTGTGATCAATGTTGTGTGTGTTCTGGCAGTTCCCCCATCTCCACTTTCTTGGGCCTCCTTCTTCTATGAGAGACAATAATATTAAAATTAGGCCAATTAATAACCCTATAATGACCTCTGAATGTTAAAGTGAAAGGAAGTTTCACATATATCTCACTTTTAATCAAATTATTAAAGTTGCAAAAATGGTTAAGTGCAGTGAGGAAGGCGTGTTGAAAACCTAAATAGAATAAAACCTGGGCGTCTTATACCACAGTTAGCCAAGTTGTGAATTCAAAGGAAAAGTTTTTGAGGAAATCCAAAGCGCTACTCCGGTGAACATACAAATGATAAGAAAGAAAAATAGCTTTATAGCAGATATGAAGAAAGCTTTAATAGTCTGAATAGAAAATAAAATCAGCCACAACATTTCCTTAAACCAAAGCCTAACTCAGAACAAGTCCTAACTCTCTTCAATTCAATGCAGGCTGAGAGAGGTGAGGAAGCTGTAGAAGAAAAGTTGGAAACTAGCAGAGTTTGGCTGATGAAGTGTAAGGAAAGAAACTGTTTTTATAACATAAAAGTACAACATCAAGGAGCAAGAGCAAGTGCTGGTGTAGAAGCTGCAGCAAGTTGTCCAGAAAATCCAGCTAAGATCATTGATGAAGATGGCCACAGTAATGACAGATTTTCAGTGTACATGAACCAGCCTTCTATTGGAAGAAGATGTTGTCTAGGACTTTCATAATGTGAGAGAAGTCTATGCCTGGTCCCAGAGCATCAAAGGACAGGCTGACTTTCTTGCTGGGGGCTAATGCAGTTGATGACTTCAAGTTAAAACCAATGCTCATTTACCATTCCAAAAATTCCAGGTCCCTTAAGAATACTGATAAATCTTATCTGTCTTTGCTCTAGAAATCAAACAGTGAAGCCTAAGTGACAGCATATCTATTTAATGAATATTTTAAGTCCACTTTTGAGATCTACTCCTCAGAAAAAAAGTTTCCTGTCAAAATATTACTTCTCATTGACAATGCCCCTTTTTGCTCAAATTCTCTAATGGAGTTGTACAAGGATATTAATGTTGTCCTCATGCCTGATGACACAACATCCATCCATTCTGAAGCCCATGGATAATGGAGTAATTTCAATTTTCAAGTTTTATTGTTTAAGAAATATGTTTTATAAGGCCATAGCTGATATAGATATTAATAGTTATTCTCCTAATGGATCTGGGCAAAGTAAATTAAAAACCTTCTAAAAAGGATTCACCATTTCAGATGTCATTAAGAACAATCGTGAAACAAGTTAAAATATCAATAATAACAGGAACTTGGAAGAAGTAGATTCCAACCTTCATGGATAACTTTGAGGGGTTCAAGTCTTCGGTGGAGGAAGTAACCACAGGTATGGTGGAAATAGAAAGAGAACTAGAATTAGAGGTGGAGCCTGAAGATGTGACTGAATCGCTGAAATCGCAGAATAAAACTTGAGCAGATGAGGAGCTGCTTCTTATGGATGAGCAAAGAAAGTGGTTTCTTGGGATGAAATCTACTCCTGCTGCAGGTGTTATGAACATTGTTGAAATGACAACAAAGTATTAAGCTTAGTTGCTCAAACGTGAAGAGTTTCAGAGGATTGACTCCAATTTTGAAAGAAGTTCTACTGTGAATAAAATGCTATTGAACAGCATCCCATGCTGCAGAAAAGCATATTGCTTTGAAAGGAAGAGTCAATCGATGTGACAACTTTCTTGTACTTTTTAAGAAACTGCCACAGACCCCCTTATCTTCAGCAACCACCACCTTGATCAGTCAGCAGCCATCAACATCCTCTACCAGAAAAAATGATTGTAATTTGCTGAAGGCTCATATGACTGTGAGGGTTTTTTTTTCAATAAAGCATTTTTAAATTAAGGTATGTGAACTGTTTCTTTAGACATAATGCTATACACGCAATAGACTACAATTAGTGTGAACACAACTTTTACATGTACTGGGAAACCAAAAAGTTTGTTACTTGTTTTATTGTTATATTGACTTAATGTGGTGGTCTGGACTGAATCCACAATATCTCTAGGTATGCCTGTTGCTTCTGTATATAAGAGCGCTACTCACTTTTACGTATTGAAAAAAAATTGTGCATGTGCTTGTATAGTTAAATATTATGCATTTGTTTGGGGAAGGATGTAATTATAACTTGAGAATAATGATAGGAGGGCAGAATGTCATTTTTATGCCATTATAAAAATTCTCTCCACTTGAAAGTTTAGTTAGTCTTTTTAGGTTCGTTACAGACTCACTTCTTTTGTCTTATTTGCTAAGACAATATAAGCTAATTTAGTTTAATCATTTTGTGGAATTTTATTTTTGGTAATAACACCCGAGGGAAAAAAAGACATTTTCTGTAGACACACACACACACACACACACACACACACACACACACACACCCGCGGCCCACAAACAAAAACATTTTTAAAATGCTGACGTGTTTTACAACACCTGTCTTTGTGTTCTGTACTGCAGATGCCGTGTAGTATACAAAATGTTACTGACATTTGTAATATGCACTGGCAAGCAGCAGGTAGGTTTTTTAAATTTACTATTTTGTGAAATATGATTTTTCTTTCAAAATGCTTGATTATGTAGTTGTTTTTGACTGCAGTAAAGAAAAAGAGTTAAGTTACAAAAGTTACTTATAAAATTGTATGATGGTT
Source organism: Hylobates moloch (assembly GCF_009828535.3). NCBI lineage: Eukaryota > Metazoa > Chordata > Mammalia > Primates > Hylobatidae > Hylobates > Hylobates moloch. Next base: position 159,972,933 of record NW_026652278.1, read on the forward strand.
AGACAGTTTATTCTGATACTTCACTGCCAACTATTTACTTTGATTTTACTTAAAGTGGCATTATAATGCCAATGGCTAAACACATGCTGTGTCCACTATAGTAATAATTGTACCATGTTTTCATTAAATATATAATTATTATATAAATCTCTAAGATGATAAGACAATTCTGAAATAGCCACTTCCATATATCCTTTTTTAAATAGACTTACTTTAAAATTTTCTTTTATATAGATTCGGAGGACTTTAACTAGATCAGTGTGGACAGTCATGCTGATTCATTTTTAGTTGACTGTTAATGAATGTGCATTAAGACATGTCTACTTATTTCCACTAAACAATCTTATCAACAGATGCTTACCTCTGTAAATTATCTGTTAATATAGAAGTTGATGATGTAACAGAGAAAATAAAGTCATAAAACTAAGTGTTTAAAAGCATCCCATCCAACCATATGTTGGAATTCTTGCCTCCATTAGTATACGTTCTACCTTAGGGTACCTACAATAGCCCCTTTATATAATAATTCAGGCTAATTTCCTGATAATGGGTTAAAACCTGGCATGGCTTAAATGCCATTAGGAGACACTATTCCCAGTGGCCACAATTCTCTATGATATGTATCTAGTGATATATATCTAGTGTCTAGTGAGGCAAATTATATCTTGTAATTCATTTGAGCATTAAATAGTTAACCACTGCTTTCGTATTTGCAAAGACTATGTGGAACCTTCTTAAGGAATTTTTAAAAAATTATTACATTCATTATTTCTGAAGAAAAGGCACAGGGGTTTGGTAAGTGTTGATGAACTTACTGAACTCTAGACTGGGTTTATACATAATGAAATGTCTTAACATTTCCAAATACCTACAAAGTTCACATGAATGTTTAAGCCTGAATGTTCAACTTCTTCCAGCTTCTGAAGTGTGTACACATCAAAACAAGGCTATTATTTAAAATTTTTGAGATCCTTTGTACTCCTCTTCAGAGTTACTTTAGAATTTCCAAGGATCCTTTTTGCTCTAATCCGTTGTGTAAAAACTCAAGACCTATGCAGACCCTCTGTAGTGATTCTCTAAACTGTAGCCACACTAGGGGCTTATAAGATTACTAATAATTAGAAGATGCAAAATTGAATCCAGATTCAGGCTTTTTTTCTTGTTGTCATTGACACTCATCTTAATTTTCAGTATATTAATTTCTGAAGGTTATTGTTCACAAAAGGTGTCAGTTAAAATTGTTACAGAGTAGTAAAAAAATAGTAAAAAAAAGGCTGGACAAGGGCAAACCTGAATTTAAAGTTAAACTAACAAATTTTAACGCACATATTATTCCTTAAAGTATTTTAATTATTTTAGTTAATTCTCATTTTGTATTTCTTGACTATTATTTAATCACATATCATTTTATTTAATTTATATTTACCTAATAATAATGGATACATTAACAAAAGGACAGATCTTTTAAAATACTTTGGGAATGTTCGGGCTAACAATAGGACAATTATAATAGAAGACTATAATAGTAAATTAAAGGGACTGTTCAACTGAAAAAGAAAAGAAAAAATCTTTATTATCTTCTTAGCTTTTTAATTTGTCTGATAGAGACCCAAAATATATATTTATAGCAATTAATATTTGCTATTTTTATTATATACTCAACACGAAGAATTCTAAAACAAATATTAAAGAAGTGAATAGACCAGTGAGACATCGTTTAAAAGTTGATTATTTGTATTGTAATGCATATAGTTAAAAACTGGAATGGAAACAACATAAATTGAGTCTGAGGTGTTCACGCTAACCATTTACTGAAATTATTGTGGCCTTTTCAAAAATCCTCCACCCCTCCTGCCCACTGGGCACTTTCCTGCCCTTTCTATGCTTTTTTAAAAATAGCTTTATTGAGACATAGTTCCCATACTGTACAATTCTTCCACTTAAAGTGTACAATTCAGTCGAGTTTGGTATATTCCCAGATGCTTTCATGTTTTTATCTCTTCTTTCTCCTGCTCTTTTATTAGCCTTCCCCTGACCTACTTCTCAACTAAAGAGTATTTTTATTAGAAAGCTAATGATATGAAATGACCTAGCACTGCGACTGGTAAATTGCCACTAAGAACCTGTCCTAACTGAGCTGTATTATAGGACACTGGGGTGACTGTTACACTTCACTTTATTAAAACCCATATAGATTAAGGAATAGGAGTAATAAAAAGATATCTTGAGGATAATAAGAAAGTATCATCGGATATGTTTATTTCCAACAGTCTTGGCATCCAAATCAAAAGTACTAAAGGGAAGTTAGAGTCCCTTTATGTATCAGTGGTGGTAATTCTCATAAAATTGAAATTCATAAATGCCTGCCCTGAATTTACCAACCATAGTAATTTATGAATCAGATAGTGCTCAAGTTACAGCAGTTAAAGTTACTATGCATCCCTGACACATGGAAGTGTGTATAGGTTTTATATTAATGAAATTAACATGAAATTTATTATTTCATTTATATAGTTATAATTTATATATTTATTTCATTTATATATTTATAATATTAATAATTTATATTAATGAAATTAATATAAATTAGGTTTTATATTAATGAAAGCACATATTACTAGTTCATGAAACAAATCTATGGGAATTTGTTTCATGTGAACTAATGTACCAGTTACTTATATTTCCACACATTTAATAAGTGATGATGAACTCCTTCAACATATTAGAACCTACAAACACTAAAAGCCTCTTAAGAGTTTTGTAGCCTAAGCATTCATTTGGGTCTAGTTTCTATTGTTTCCAAAACTAATTTGCACGTGTTAAAGGCATTAATATCATCTTAACTGCTATTGCACATCAGTTGTACGCTTTATAATTTAAAAATCTGGTTGCATATATATTTCTGTGATTGGAAACTACATGCATTATGATTTTACATGTAATCATCTGGAATTGAATCTTAATTATAGAGTTACCTTATTTTAGTAGGATGTTGTTGTTGTTTAGAGAATAATGGAGAGTTAATTTGTTGCAAAGATTAAAGCCAACACATGTTGGTGATACATTTGATTTACCTTCCTCATGGAAGGTTTCTCCAACAGTAGAATGTATAATTTAAACTTTTGCATAACGTAATTTGTGAAATGTTTTGTATGTCATACAAAAACAAAGAATTGTCAGCAATCTTATTAGAAATATAAATTATTCCTCTAAGGGAAAAACAACCCATCAAACATTATCTTAGAAATGTATGAAAATGATTCTATAGGGAAAATAAATCAACTAAGCAGTATTGGAATTTATTTCTACAGACATTAAATAATATATCTACTAAACTAATGATGAGAATCCATAGATTACATCTCTACTGGCTCTTAGTTCTTCAATTAAATAGAAGGCCCAGATTAAGGTATTAGAACCTATCAATATCCAATTGGAATCTTTATGCCTATAGCCCTTCTTTGAAATGTGACTCAGGTATCTGTGCTAGTGGGACAGATTAGAATTCATTTTGTTGCTACAATTTCAGATAGTAAAAATACACAAGAGCCATACGATATGTTACCCTTCCTCTCACTTACTTCTTACTCAATCTGGTATTTTAAAATAGCTGCTTAGAAAACTACTCTTAAGTTTCCAAGCTGTATAGAAGGAACAAAAAAGGGAAGAGGCATGTGCAATATAAGCGTGTGTGCACACATACACACACACACACACACACATCTGCTATTCCCTTAATATAGTTTGCTCACTTCTCGATTAAAATCGTTAATGTCAGGGCATGTTGGTAACTTGTTATTATGCTGTTGTTATTTTCTGAAAAACAGAAATCTTTTTCCAGAAACTTATTTTAAGGTAATTTCCCTAAATAAAAATATCAGTAATTAAATGGACACAGATAAAGGAAAAGATATAATTTAATTCTATTCATAAGGAACCTATCCTTTCAAATCTGTGACTGAGTTATGAGAACAGAGAGGGCAAAATAGGGAGAAATTAAATATATTATGATCAAGAGCTACATATAATCAAAATCAGCTGTAACAACTTAAAAGCAAGTCTTCTGCCAGCCTTATCTATATATTTTTGTCCTACTGGATAGCCTAAAAGACATCTTACATATCAATACTCTAATGTAAAGAAAAGCTATAGCCTTCACAAATCACTGGAAAAGGAGCTACATAGAAAACATGTTCGTCTTAATAATTAGATGGGCATAAATGTGGGAGGAAGGCTGCTTTTTAATAGGATCTATGTTTGACCTTGTCTTATATATGTTATTGACATCTTTCAGAAATGAAATACGCATGACAGCTTCTAATTAAGCATTGTGATTTCTTCACTAGTTTAGTAACAATGACAACAACAACAACAACAATAAAAATACGCTTCACCTGTTCAATCTAGAGGAATGTGCCTTCTTCTTATCGATGACATTCAACATTGTGCCAGTTAATTTCTGTTCTCATTAAGTAAATGGACACTAGTCTTAGATTGCAAGTAAGAATTCCGGCTAATCTGAACCCTAAGAAGTTTTTCCTATGAGCTTTGTTCACACTGAGTCCTTCATGTGGCTTATCATTATCTCCACCTGTGAACCCCTCAGGGTCAGCTAAGGGCATTTTTCATACTTACTGCTGCAACTTAGCAGAGCATTAGAACCTGAAAAATCTCATAGCCAAAATTTCAGCATGTCTCTACTACCAAAATTGGTTGAGTTCCCATTTAATTTGCAAACTTAGTTAATAAGCATTCTAATTTATTAAGCATGACTTCAACAAGTATTTGACTACCATTCCTCTCCCCAAATGTTTAAGACATTTTGAAGGTACAGTCATTTATTGTCTTATTGGTCAATTGATGGATTTTTCTGTGGCATGGTTGTCATTTTTTTTTTAATGATTTGGATTCTAGAAGCAACAAAAGTCTTGTTAAAAAAGAGGGGGAAAAAAAGACCTTAGCAAACCAGGCTTCTTGTGACATTTGAAAAGTCTCCCGCTGTTAGAAAGGGAAGAGAAAAACTATTTGAACAGAAAAACGATTCAGTTAATAATAGGATTAAGGAAGAAAAATTATAAAAAATAAAAGCATTTTAAACAGGCAACACTAGATCTGAATTACTTGTGCTGCATAGTTTACACAGACACACACACACAAAGAGAGAGAGAGAGAGACAGAGAGAGAGAGAGTTCCCTAAGAGAAAAAGGGTTCTCACATCTTATGCGTGTTTCTAAAGACCTAAACTACCTCAGGATTAAAGAAGAAAACATACATCACTAGAAAGTAACACATTTGCTGGCAGCCTGCTCTCAGCAGCTTGGTAAAACCTAAAGATACCACTGCTACATATTGCACTGATGTACCACTACAGAGTGATGGTGCTAAGGATGTTTCTTCTAAACATATGGAATTGCCCCAAGCCAGCAAGTTGTTTAATGGCATATTGGATCCATATGTTAAAGAGCGGGAAATTACTTAGAATGAGTGCAAAGCTATAATTATTTTCTCTGTTACCAGCCAGCACATTGCAAATCAGCTTCTCAAGGATGCAGATTCTCCACACAGTATAGCTCAAACTTTAGCTTCTCTTTTTATTTTGATAAAGATGAATCTGAAATATGTAGTTCCAATAAATTTTCCCCTGGATCACTTATGACATCATCATCTTGTATGCTTTTTTAAAATGATATTCCTGGGCCACCATCCCAGACTCACAGAATCAAATCTCTTAAATTTTTGAACTCAATAGATGGGACTTCAGAATGCTTCAACTTAAGCTGACTCAATCACTCTCTAAGGACCCACTACATTTGGGAACCACTGTTGCAGGGCATAGGGCAGCTAGTCACCTGCAGAAAATGCTTGGACAGAGTTTGGTTAAATTACTGCTTAATGCACAGGCCATATTAAATTTTAAAAGTAACATACTATTAAAGTGTTTGTGGATTTGTTATCAAAGAAAATAACTGCCAGGCCTTTACCCTCCTATTCCTCTATCAAGGTGTTGACTGCACACTAAAGGGAAGGCATCAAAGTTGTGGTAGTTCTATTGGAAAACACGCCCCCCACCCATCCAATTTTGTATAGGACAAACTTAATTGGCTATTCTTGGTTACTTTTATTTTAATTTAGAGCTTTCAGTTTGAAAAGAACAAAGGACAGAAAATTGTTGAAATTTATTTACACACACACACACACACACACACACACACATGCAGCAATACCTCTAACTTGTACCAGCAACTTCACTAACCACACGGCAGCGGCAAGCGTTCAATTTCTTTAATTTTGTTTCAATTAAATATATTTAACTTTTAAAAATAATTAGGAAGCAACTACCAAGCAGGGGAGGAAAGCTGTTCCTTATAGTAGAGATTCAATAATTCTGTTTCAGTTTCACTGTCTAAATTTGCTTTATCTGACCCTGTTTTCGCTTTTATTTCTAACCCTAATTTTAAAGTTTTTTTGTATGTCATGCCCCAATCTTCTTGAACAAAGATATGATTAGGTCAATTTATTTTTAGTCAAATAGGAATCAAAGAATGGAAAGATACCTCTGTCAGACCAACCCAGAACTCAGGCCTTCCTCATGTCCAATATGTGAATTTTTCCTTTGGCTAGGGGGCCAAAGTCTAGAGATAGCAATAACGTATTTGGCTACTTTTCTTGGCAGGGATGGGTTACGCACTTAGAAAGTTATTAGTTTAGGTTTACATGTGGAAAGGAGCGGGGAGGAGAGAGAGAAAAAGAGAAGAAAAGGCATTTTTTCTTTGCTATTAGACCAACACTTCCCACCCATGCAATTCATTCTATAAAAATATCCATGTAAATGGTGTGGAGGTAAGGGTCGTTTGCTAACTTTCCAGCAGTTGTGGAGGTAATAGTATTACTTAGCTTTCCATCTTAATTATTTTGTGTTGTAAATGGCAAATTTTCCAGCATTCACTGAGGTTTAGAAGAATGACTCAGAGTGATACCACATCAACCTATTTGGAAATCTCAGCAACCACATAGCAGATTGACAGTTTTTGTCCATTCACTAGGTTGCTTCTGTCAAATGACAACTATTGTCACAAGAAGAAATGTTCATGAATTCAGTATTAATTGTCTGACCCTATCATTTCCTACTTGCTTTCTGATTGTCTTTTACAACTTGAAAATATTCCTGAGAAAAAGCTACAAGGAAAACAATAGTGATTTTCCCAAAAGCCTGCAAAGAAAAGCCCTGTCTATAGAACTGAGCTGTGATTCCAATAATACATTGCTCAATTCTTCTGAAGAGTAGGTGAGAGTGAAAACTGTTATTTAACATGGTTACATGATGGTATTTAGCTAAGTATTGTTATTTTACTTTCACTTATATCCAATCACACTTTATCTGTTTTTTAAATGTCCTACCGTGGAAATAATTGTGTTTGGGTTATTATCTGCATGAGTAATAAACTCAGTGCACATCTTTCTTTGCAGAGATACTGGAGAAGATTCTCTGCTTCCCCTAGGAGAAGGAAAACACCTTTCTGTACTATTTAGTGAAAATGCTTGCTTGCTGTCTCCTCTTAAAAATAAGGGCTAAATATTTTTCATTGACATATTTAATGCCAAGCAGAGTGCATATCACAAGGTAGACTCACTGTAGTAATTCATAGAATAGATAGCTTACTAAATGAATGGATAAATGAAGAAATCAGAGAGGATTTAAAAAGACTATTCTCTCTGTCACAAAGTAGCTTAACACATGGTTTCTCAAACTTAAATGTGCAGATGAATCACCTGGGGAGCACCTGGAAAATGTGGAGTCTAATTGATAGGTCTGAAGTAGAGCCTGACATAATTTCTGAGGTGATGCAAATATTTTGGTCTATGGAACCCATTTTGAGAAGCAAGGTTGAAAGTATCACTGCAAGCAGCAAATTCCCTAGTTCTTGACTTTTTAAATAAGATGAACAATTTTGACATTTAAAATGAATGCCAAAGGTTGCTATATGATATTTTAATTTTTGTATTTGTTAGTTAGAAGAGAATAATATAAATAGCCCCTTTACATTCAGTTACACTTTTAAATGTAACTGCATTTTATTTTTCAAAGAAGCAAAATAATACACATTATAAATGCAATATAATATTTATTAGATCTGCATAGAATATACTTAGCATTTTAAATCCTTTTAGACAAGTTGTCCTTTTGTACCCAACATATGGCCTGTGAATCAATGGGGGTCCTGAGGTCCAACAAGTCCATGAGTTCAAAATTATTTTCATGATAAAATGAAGATGTTTTTCCACCCTGATTTTTTGAAGACTAAGATATTTGCCTTTTTTCATTGCACTGATATTTGTTTGGATGGTACAAAAGTAATAGCTTCACAGCATGAATCAACAGTGGCACCAGCTGTACTATTAGTCACTGTATTGTTGACTGACATCTACTTATAGTAAAAATAATGCCATTTCACTGAAGAATATCCATGATGAAGGAATTCAAATTATACTTTATTAATTTTGACTCTAAGTACATGTTCTTTTGATATTCTGTTTGATGAAAAAGACTATGCATACATGCTTTAGCATAATGATGTAGAATGCATATTTCAAGATAAGCACCTGTGCAATCATGTGAGTTGTGAGGAAAACCAGTAAGTGTTTGGTGTTTTTATAGAACACAATTTAATTTACCTTGAAAAAATGACAAACCATAATTTTTCTGATTCCGGTATTATTGGCAGACTTCTTATTGAAAATGAGGGAAATGAGTCTGTCCTGTCAAGGTAAACAACTAACAGTATTTGTTACCAATGATAGAATTAGAGCTTGTAAAGAAAACCCTATTATTAAAAATTTGTATCTGCCATTGTGAATTTGACAGCTCACTAGTACCTAATACTTTTCTGATAAAAAGAGTGGTGATATTTAAAAATACTATTTTGTTTCTTATTCTTGGATAATGAAATCTGTCAACATTTGCAAGATGTGGATTATGCATCAAAACAATATTTTTCAAATGATCAATGCACTACTGGAAAATCATACATGGTGAAATATTCATTCACAAGTAAGGAAGATGAGTGGATTTTAATGTAACAGGGTAACAAGTTCATTGATATGAGTTTAAATTCCACATTGAAACTAATGATTTTTAAGTGCCATTTGACCACAATGTCTATTGCTCCCATGTTTATGTCCATGTGTGTTCAATGTTCAGCTTTCACTTTTAAGTAAGAACATGCAGTATTTGGTTTTCTGTTCCTGCATTAATTTGCTTAGAATTATGGCCTCCAGCTCCATTCATGTTGCTGCAGTGACATAATTTCATTCTTTTGATGACTGTGTAGTATTCCATGGGCACCTGTGTTAATTCCATGTCTTTGCTATTATAAATAGTGCAGCGATGAATTTGCAGGTGCATGAGGCTCTTAAGTAGAATGATTTATTTTCTTTTGTGTATATACTAAGTAATGGGATTGCTGGGCTGAATGGTAGCTCGGTTTTAAATTCTTCGAGAAATCTCCACACTGCTTTCCACAGTAGCTGGATCAATTTACATTCCCACAAACAATGTATAAGGGCTTCCTTTTTCTCAACAGCCTCACCAGCATCTATTTTTTTTTTGCGTTTTAATAATAGCCATTCTGACTGGTGTGAGATGGTATCTCACTGTGGTTTTGATTTGCATTTCTCTGAGGATTAGTGACACTGAACATTTTTTCACATGTCTGTTGGTTACTTGTATGTTTTGTTTTGAGAAGTGTCTGTTCAAGTACTTTGCCCATTTTTAATGGAATTATTTTGTTTTTTCCTTGTTGATTTGTTAAGTTCCCTATAAATTCTGGACATTAGGCCTATTAGAGGGTGGAGGGAAGCAGGAGTATAAAATCTACCTATAGGGTGCTGTGCTCACTCCTTGGGTGATGAGATCTGTATTTCAAACCACAGCATCACATGATATTTTCATGTGACAAATACGCATATATACCCTCTGGATCTAAAATAAAAGTTGACATTTTTTAAAAAATCATACCTCAATAAGGGTGAAAAAAACTCCTATTTCAGCAATTGTTGTTAAGCTAAAACAATAAGAAAGAAAGAGGGCTGATCTGGAAGGAGGTTGGAGGAAGGGAGGAGCCTGCTAATATATAGAGAAAAAGACGGTAAAGATGTATTTGTGTGTATGTGTGTGTGTGTTCATATTTATGTATCAAAAGGAAAAATAAACAATTTAAAAAGAAAAATATGAAAAATATATAATTTGAAGTTTCTATATGCCATATTATATGAGTGTACTTTCAATTTTATAATTCATGTCTTTCTATAATACATGAAAATAAAATTACCAATTCAAATATTGCTCTTCTATTCTTTCATACATTATTTTCTCTGAAGTATGTCTTAATTTAATAAAATGCTATAGTCTTCTAAGCGATCCTGCATTACCTCTAACACGCACACACACACCATACACACAGAATACACATATGTATAATTTAAATGATTTTAATACATATTTATGAAATTATATACATAACTGTAAAATATCTATTAGCTGATAAACTGATCATACAATTGTACTTCATTTAATTTTCAGTCATTGCAAATGTATTCGCTAGTTACAAGTGGGTGTTTATGTGCATGTGAGTTTTTTTTAATAACGCTAGTCAAGTACTTGTTACAACTGTTGAATTTACATATTCCAGTGCAAAATATGCATTGATTTTCAAAGTGTTCTCAAACAATGTTATTTTTTTCTGTTCTTTTTGTAATTCCCATGGGATAGGTAATTTAGAGTGAAAATAAAATATTGGCATAAATACTATTTCATGATACTGAAATACTGAAAAAAATGAGTTAATTAACCTCCTCTAATGTCTCATAAGTGTAATGACATTGAAATGTAATTGAGTTTTATTTTTTGAAAAATTTATTACCTAAAGTATTATATATAGTGGATAAAAAGGTCAATAATCTGGATACAACATTGTTCAAGCAAATGTATTGCAGTTTTGTATAATTGGCCTTGTAATGGCAAAATTCTGTAACAGGTCCACTGAGGCAGTTACAAAGTGAAGTAAATAAATAAAATAATTTCCTCTGTTTCACTCTAGAGGAAGGGTTCAGCAAACATTTTCTGTAAAAAAAAAGCAGATAGTCAATACTTTTGACTTTGTGGGCTATACAGTGTCCGTGGCATCTACTCAACTTCGTTGCAGTGGGAAAAGAGCCAGTGTCGGGGGCTGTGTTTCAATAAAATTGTAATCCCAAAATTAATGTGGAGTCAGTCAGCCAGATTTGGCCTAGGGGTTTATATTTCCCAGCTGCAGCTCCAGTAAGATGATGACATGTGTCACTGGATTACTGGCACAAACAAATGTTTAGGCACTCAGTTTAATGCTAGTAATTAGTAGTAGTAGTATTCTTTCTGGTTTAGATGAAGAGTTGAACACACACTGTGTGCCAGTCACTGACCCAGTGTGCACAGTATGCGAATCAATGATCTCAATGTCAAGTCAAAGTTATCAATATATACTTCACCAAGAATATCAAATTTGATTGGGCTGCACACAGATATATGCTGTATTCAGGTTAGAGGGCCATAGAAAGAAAAATCATGAAGCCATAAGTGACAAAGTGTCACAAGCTGAGTTTTGAAGGATAAATACACATTGATTGTTTTGAAATAGGATTTTAAAAGAATTTAAGTAAGAAAGTATTTGTATTTGTCTATTACTCTTTTGATGTGTGGAATTTCATGCTTATGACAGGTATCAGGTTCAGTATATCTGACATTATGTTTTGCCTTTATTATTGTTTTTATCTGGGTTGCTTATATTTCCCTGATACTGTCAGCTCCATGAGAGTAGCCATTTTGTTTTGTTTATTGCTATATCCTCAGTCAGTCAATGTCATGTGGCGTTTATATCAGCAATGATGGCTATAGAATCCCATGCATGTACCCCTTCTCTGCTGGAGTTCTCAAACAATTGAGAAAAATGAACAGGCAGATGGGGCTTCCATGTGTCTCAATGACTTTGTACATAAGCAATGATACTCATAATAAATAACATTTCATAGGGCCATCATGGGAATTTAATGAGATGATACCTATAAAGCACTTACAGCAGTGTGTGTAAGTCATAATTATGTTTTTAAATAAATACTAATTAAATTAATGTAGAGTTTCCTTCATGGTGTATTTAATTACTTTAGTTTATATCCATAATAATATTTAAAATTAAGAAAGCAACAACACATTTAGGCTTTTACTGTGTTAATGGAAAACTTAATTCTACTTGATTACAATTATACAGGACTCCTAGATTCATTCCTTGTCAATACAAAATGTTTCTTTCTAACTTGAATCAATTGTTTACTGTGATACTGTAACAGCTTTAATGTTCCACTTAAATAGTTTTTAATTACTATTATCTTATTCACAATAATACTTAAAATGAGACATTAAAACCTATAAATGTGGGTTCCTGTTCTTGTAATAGGAAATTCAAGTTCACATGTTAAGGATTATAAGGTAATGTTGGATTAATTCATATATTGTATATGTTTGTTGTGGAATTAAAATAGCATTAAATAGTCTATTTAAGAGTAGAGTAGAAATAAGAAAAATAGAGTATCATCTATGATATGGTATCATCTATTGAAAAAACCCTTGATGTGGTACAGCTTCCTTTGACCCACTTGATTTACCTCCCATCCACCTCCGTCCTGCTGAGTGCTGCTGCAGGGCCCATGTGGACCATATTAACTGGACACCATATTCAAAGGCAATAACCAATGAGAAGGTGATCAGAGGAAAGGATCAGAGTGAGATTGAAGTATGTATTCTTCTGCAGGGTGGATGATTTCAATCTCTGATCAGGTCACAGGCGATCCTCTCGCTTGCTCTTTCTCTCTTTCTCAGTCTCTCTCTGTCTCTCTCCCTTTAAGAGTTCAGGGTGATGGTCCATTCATTCCTTCCTTTAGGCCTGGGAGAGGTCACTGCTCCTCCTCATTTTTTATTAGTCTCAGGATATTGCCCCAAACTATGTGGTTTCCCTGCATCCTGCTACAACTTTGTAAATAATCCTTTTGTCCTACTCTCCTCAAGTAATCCCAATTTGAGTGGCACGTCTTTTTCTTCTTCTCCTTCTTCTTCGTCTTCATCTTCATCTTCTTCTTCTTCCCCTTCCCCCTCCTCCTCCTTCTGCTCCTCCTCCTCCTTCTCCTCCTCCTCCTTCTTCTTCATCTTCTTCTTCTTCCCCTTCCCCCCTCCTCCTCCTCCTCCTTCTTCTTCTTCCTCATCTTCTTCTTCTTCTCCTTCTTCTTCCCCTTCCCCCCTCCTCCTCCTTCTCCTTCTCCTCCTCCTCCTCTGCCACCTTCTTCTTCTTCTTCTCCTCCTCCTCTTCCTTCTTCTGACACTGATGATACACTTTAGGTACAAATAAGAGAAAAATGGTTTGGGGAATATAAATTATTTGTCTTTACCTTGAAGCTTAGAGGCAGATAAGAATGGGGAATTGAGGTCTTTCAATTATAATTAAGGATACCTTTCTTTTTTGTTGTTTTGTTTTTCTGTTTTTTGTTTTTGTTTTTTGTTTTTGTTTTTGTTTTGAGATGGAGTCTTGCTCTGTTGCCCAGGCTGGAATGCAGTGGTGTGATCTCGGCTCACTGCAAGCTCCAACTTCTGGGTTCATGCCATTCTCCTGCCTCAGCCTCCTGAGTAGCTGGACTACAGGTGCCCGCCACAACACCCAGCTAATTTTTTGTATCTTTAGTAGACATGGAGTTTCACCGTGTTAGCCAGGATGGTCTCGCTCTCCTGACCTTGTGATCTGCCAGCCTTGGCCTCCCAAAGTGCTGGGATTACAGGTGTGAGCCACCACACCTGGCTGCTTTTCTTTTTTTGAGACAGAGTATCACTCTGTCGCCCAGGCTCAAGTGCAGTGGCGCAATCTTGGCTCACTGCAACCTCCGCCTCCTAGGTTCAAGTGATTCTCCTGCTTCAGCCTCCCTAGTAGCTGGGATTACAGGTGCTCACCACCATGCCCCAGCTAATTTTTGTATTTTTATTAGAGACAGGATTTCACCATGTTGACCAGGCTGGTCTCCAACTCCTGACATCAGGTGATCCACCCACCTCAGCCTACCAAAGTGCTGGGATTATAGACATGAGCCACTGCGCTATTGGATCGGGTGATTATGGAGGCCAAGATATCCCAGAATCTGCCCTCTGCAATCTGGAAAAGCAGGGAAGCCACTGGTATGATTCAGCCTGAGTCCAAAGGCCCCAGAATCAGAAATACTAAGGACCTGAGATGAATGTCTCAGCATAAGAACAGAGAGACAATTTGCCCTTTTGTTGTATTCTGGTCCTCAATGGATTGGAGGATGCTCACCCACATTGGTGAGGACAAATCTTCTTCACTTAGTCTACTGATTCAAATGCCAGCTAGTCTCTTCCAGAAACACACTCACAGACATATGCAGAAACAAAGTTTCATCAGCTATCTGGGTATCCCCAAACCTAATCGAGTTGACACTAAAATTATATCATTTTACCCCATAGAAATGTTGTAAAGTTGAATTGAGATAAACTTCAGACCTTATGGTTCTCTTCCCTCGTTCCATAAAAATCGCTGTTATTCTGTTCTTTTTCAAGGTGCATTGATTTCATATTGTTCAAATACACATGTTTTACAATCAATTTGTACAGTTAACACAATTATCACAGTGGTCCTGAGGTGACGTATATCCTCAGCTTATGGAGATAACAGGATTAAGAGATTAAAGTAAAGACAGGCATAAGAAATTATAAAAGTATATTGTATATAAAAGTATATAAAAGTACTGATAAATGTCCATATTAAGATGAAATCTTCACAATTTATGTTACCCTGCCACGGCTACAGCTTGTCCCTCCGTTCAGGGTCCCTGACTTCCCACAACAAGAAACTAGCATCAGTGTGAACAGGCAAACTACAAAATGGGAGAGAATTTTTGCAATCTACCCGTCTACAGAATATCTGGAATCTACAAGGAATTTAAGCACATTTACAAAAAAAAACAAAAAACAAACAAAAAAAAACATTAAAAAGTGGGCAAAGGATTTGAACAGATACTTCTCAAAAGAAGACATTTATGCAGCCAACAAACATATGAAAAACAGCTCATCATCACTGGTCATTAGAGAAATGCAAATCAAAACAAAAACTGAGATACCATCTCATGCCAGTTAGAATGACTATTATTAAAAAGTCAGGAAACAGCAGATGCTGGAGAGGATGTGGAGAAATAGGAATGCTTTTACACTGTTGGTGGGATTGTAAATTAGTTCAACCATTGTGGAAGACAGTGTGGTGATCCCTCAAGGATCTAGAACCAGAAATACCATTTGACCCAGCCGTTCCATTACTGGGTATATACCCAAAGGATTATAAATCATTTTGCAATAAAGATTTATGTTTGTTTATTGCAGCACTATTTACAATAGTAAAAACTTGAAACCAACCCAAATGCTTATCAATGATGGGCTGGATAAAGAAAATGTTGCACATATACACCATAGAATACTATGCAGCCATAAAAAAAACTGAGTTTATGTCTGTTGCAGGGACATGGATGGAGCCAGAAGCCATCTTTCTCAGCAAACTAACACAGGAACAGAAAACCAAACACCACATGTTCTGACTCATAAATGAGAGTTGAACGATGAGAACACATAGACACAGGGAAGGGAACAACACACACTGGGGCCTGTTAGGGGGTGGGGGGCAAAGGGAGGGAGAGCAGTAGGACAAATACCTAATGCATGTGGGGCTTAAAACCTAGATGATGGGTTGATAGATGGAGCAAACCACCATGACACAAGTATACCTATGTAACAAACTTGCACATTCTGCACATGTGTCCCAGAACTTAAAGTAAAACTTTTTTAAAAAAGAAATTTTTAAAAAGAAATAGAAATAAGCTTTATGCTATCTAGAATCTATAATTATTTAAATTCAATCCTCCCTTTAAATTAGCATATATCTGTATAGCTATATGTATATAGATATATTATCATATATTTGTATAACTATATGTATGTACATATATATCTTTATAGATTATAAATATATATCTATATATCCACATACAGATTTATATGTATATGCTAAGCTATCTATGTACATATAGATATGCAGATATATGTATATCTTTAACATATATCTGTAATTCTATATGTATATAGATATCTTAGTATATACATATAGATCTACACATATATATCTGTAGATCTATATTATATAGATATGTTAGCATACAGATATAGTTATATACCTATAGATCTATATGTATATGCTAATATATATACACATATAGATATACAGATATATGCTAATATATGCTAATATAACCCTAAACAATAGAAAGACTGACAGTATGAATCTTTTTACTTACCTGATTTTATAATCTAAGCCATATGGTGCTTGCTGGAATGACATTTATAATGCAAGAAAAATCTCTTGATCTAAAGCATGCTTCATAATGCTTATTCCCTCCGGTGTATTTATTAACAATTTTCCTAATCTTTACATGAATTCTGAATGAGGTTTAAATTACTCCATCTGTATCCCTGCTTGATATTATGGCACAGCAAATATTAACTATACAAAAGTTATATGCAAAAACTGAAGAGACACAGTAATTTGGTAAATAAACTTGTGTATACAATTTTTCTCAGAATCTACATTCAGTTCTATTTAAAGAAAAATTTTATTATAACCTGCATTTTAATTATATTTTAAGTATTACATACTAAATATTGGTGCAGTTTTCAAAATTAATTAAACATGAATAAATATACTAAATGTGGAGATCGTCTTTTTATAAAATCAGAAAATAGATTTTTTCTGAATTGCCTATTGTATTCTTTATGTTTTTTATTTGCAGCAGCAAATCTTGGTTGCCCTTTAAAAAGCCCTTCAAATTGTATTAAAATCTAGACATTCAAATGGAAAATATAAGAAAGAACTTCAGCATCCTCCTGTGGTTAATAATTTTTCCTCTTTCTTCCAATGGTTGTTGACTAGCCCTTCTGGTTGCACCAATGCCCATCTACACTTAGGAGACCATGCCTCAATTCTCATGGGCAGCAAGAGGAGAGTATTATATTTTCCCAATGAGATCAAGTGCTGTTCTATTTGAACTGCTTTTTAAGTGTCCATTTTGTACTTTGCTTTTTATATTTTGCACTTAACTTTAACTGTGGTGATACTATTTTTAAGAATTTAAGTCAAAATTACAGAGGATTGGGATATTAACATATTGTTGACAATTATAAATCATGACTTACAATTTAAAAAACTGAGTATGTGGGTGTATCATGGTGTCCTTAATGCTAGATTTGTTGTTGTTGCTGCGTTCTTGGCTTATTTTGTTCATTGAAGCACCCAACGTATTTAATTATATCAAGCAGCTGTTGTGCAAGGGCAGCAGATGTTTTGCATAATGTTTATTTACATTGCCATAATGTAATTCGAAAGGCTATTATGATTCCATCTTTGTGGCCAATCCCATATTTCCTTTGTAGATTCTGTGGGCAATGAACTTCTATCTTCATCGGAGCTTGAAGTGACAAAATAAACTAAATAAAATTATTATATATTACTGCATGTTTTATGAGTTATGGACAGCAGTGTATAATTTCTTCTCCACGTACTTAGTGATAACTTATCTAAAAAGGCATGAGGATTATAAAATACTCAGTACAATAGCACATTTAGGCATTTACATTCGGAAACAAAATTTGTTTGCTCCTTCAGACTTCTCCCAACTCTTGCCTTATTTTTCTCTCTTGTTTGATACACCTCTCATGCCAGAATGCCCACCACTTTCAAATATGAGTGAAACACCCTCATCTGGTTGCATGAGAGGTTACCAAATAGCAAATTGATTCTCCTGGAAGTGTGAGCAAGTTACTCCCGTGGCATGAACCTTAACCAGTGAGAAACAGGATTTTTTACATCATTGTGGATTTGTTTTCACAGTGTAATCTAGGAACTTTTGCTGTTTGTTTGTTTTACTTTTCAAATATATATATATTATATTAATATATAATATTTATTTATTTATTTATTTATTCATGGAGACGAAGTCTTGCCGTATTTCCAAGGCTGCTCTTGAACTCCTAGCCTCAAGAGATTCTGCCACCTGAGCTTCCCAAGTAGCTGGGATTACAGGCCAAACCGCCTTGCCTGGCTTCAATGTTTGCTGTTAATAACGAAGTTACATTGGTGAGCTAAACAATTAATCATCAGGAAGTGATCCATAAATTATATTTGTTTAATATTAATATAGCTACACCAGCTTCCTCTTTGCTAGTGTTTGCATGATTTATTTTTTGTTCGTTTATAGCAACCTCTTTTCTTTCTGCTATATTTTTACCTCTACCTCTTTTAAGCTGCGGATTATCAGGTTTGACCTTTTTGTTTCATCCAACATTTCTTTTGACAAAGATATTTAGTTCATTTATATTTATGTGATTACTGAAATCTTTAGGTTTAAACCTATGGCATTGTTTTGTACTTTTCAGTTGATCGACTCCCACTTACCTTTCTTTTTCTGTCCTTTCTTGCCCAATTTGATATTATTGGTTATATTTTTATTGGCTTATTTGATCATTTGCATTTATAATTTTACTATAATTTCAAAATAATTTTACAAGAAGCTTGAAATCTTTAAGGCTATTACTAATACAAGTAGTCTTTATTCTATAGTATTTAAATATGATTATTTTAATTTGTTATTAAATATGATGGTTAATTCTGTGTTAATAGAGTGAAATGCAAAAGCAGAAAAATAAAGTTACGTAAAAACGTAGCTTAAGTGAGAAAAGGGAAATAAAATAATTTATAGAAGCTCAACAAACTAGTCAAAAGTAGAATACATTAAAATTTAATTTCACGTTTATTCAAGAAAATATTTTATTCCAAATATTGTCATCCAAAAGTGGAACAGGGTTATTTTTCACAGCATGAATTCTGCTAAATGAACTTCTTACCCATTTTAGCTGCGGTAAATGCTCTCAAGGAAAACTTCAGAGATTCACGGAATTTCTCATTCCACTTATCCTCATTGTCATCAAGTCCAGAGTAGAGCCAGTGAATGGTTGGACTAGATGAGTAAGCAAATATTTGGCCTCACGGGACCTAATGGGACTTAGGATATTTATTAGCTACTTTAGAATAGAAAAGTATAAATACGAATCCTCCTATGTTAATGGAGTTAGTGTTTGGCTGAGAATATATTTCACACTTCTTAGGCTTTCATCTCTGTTCCAGCTTCCACTGTAGTTGTCTTAATGCTTCTTCAATTTTTGCCTCATTAAGAGTGTAAAATGATCCTTCATAGGGGTGAGAAACTGATTGTTGATATCCTCTAATAATTTTCTTACCCCTCATGTTCTGTGATGATTTCAGCTAAAACATTTAAGAATATGTGTTTTAAATAAGCAGTTTAATTTTAGGTGTCATGACACCTCTTGGTCTCTCAATTTACGCGTATTTGAATGAAAGAAAATGGCTTCTGTTCACCAAGGATGAAAGTAAGTTTGGGGGCACTAATGTTAATTATGTAATAGTAAATATTTTCAAAATATGTCAAAAATATACTTCACTTGATTATCAGCATAATCATTTTTATGTTTAATGTTCCCCTCCTAGATTTTTAAAAGATTAAAAATAACCCCACCTTTCTTATTTCTATATTTTTTATTTAAATTTATTTTTGTTGATTTTCTCAGTTCCAGAAAATGATGATTAAGAAAGACCTTTGCAAGAATTATGACTGTGGGAGAAATCTAATATAGCTAACTCCATCTTGCTTCTACCTTCACATTCTGTTCTTGCTCATTCCTCCAGCTATGGGAGAAAATTAGTTTATAGTTTACCTTTAAAACAAGGATAATAACAATCTTTGTTGAAACTAACCTCTTCCTTACTCAAGAACTGAAACCACCTTTGTAAAACTAATAAATTAGCCAGGAGGTTAGAATTATGGTTCAGAAGTTGTGTAGCCAGAAGTGACAAGATTTGTAATGTCCCTAATTATTCTTATAGATAACATCACTATTGTAAAACTTGAGATTGGTGTTTTGGGTATGTCTCAGACCTGGCATTCTGATGAACCACCTGATGCAACCCAGAGAGGTAACTCATACCAAGAAACTGACTCAAGGCTTGGCGTGGTGACTCACATCTGTAATCCAGAAATCTTGGGAAACTGGTTGGCAGAGCATCCCTATGCCCAGGTATTCAAGGTTACTGCGAGCTATGATCATGCCACTGCACTCCAGCTTGAGCCACATAGTGAGACCTTGTCTCAATTTTAAAAATTGAAAAGAAAAGGAAAGAAAAGTAACTTAATCAACTGGTCTTGTGACTCCTACCCAGGAACTGACTCAGGGCAGGAGGACAACGTCAATTACCTATGATTTTATTCCTGACCTAACCAATCACCATTCCCTTTTGCCTACTCTCCTGCTTACCAAACTGTCCTTAAAAAACTGTAGCTTCTGAGTTCTTAGGGAGGTGTATTTGAGAAATACACCCATCCTTTCACTTGGCTGGCCCTATGATTATTCAACTCTTTTTGTTGTTGCTGTTTTGCCTGTAATGCCTGCTATTCTCAGAGCACTGGCTTTCCTGGGCAGGGGTCAAGAAGAACTTGTTAGGCTGTAACAAATTTGGGGGTTCATCTGGGATAGTCTTTGTGGGCACTTGCCCTCAGTTTGGCAGCCTCTCACTGGTATGACAGATCTGGAGGTGAGCCCTAGTGGTTGGACTGAGGGCCACCTCTGGTGCCATCTTGGCCAATGGAGCACAGTCAACCCACAGTGCTTAAACCTACTTTGCAGTGGATACATTTTTGGGGGGATTTGAAGAAATCTTCTGGTAAATATTCTAAGCACAACCAACAACAATATCCTTCTCTCAATTGGTTAGGCTCTTTGAAGATGTTGTGGCTCTTTGCGGGTTTTTGTTGGCTCTCACTAAATAGTAGGAAGGGTCTTGGTTTGAGGAGATTTCTCCCCAATTAGAAAATAGGATGCCTGCTTAGAAGAATGTTCTTATAAATTTTTAATTTGCAATTTTGATTTGAAGGTCTTTTATCTTTCGCTTGTTATACATATTTGTATCTGTGGAGAAAACTCCCTGAAGGAATTGCTGGTGGAGAAAATCCCCTGAAGGAATTGCTGGTGGAAATCCAGCAGGCAAAACTAAGGAAACTCTCCTTGTTTGTCTGATCAGTCATATTCAAGGAGCACTGAAGGACTTGTTAGCAGAAGCTCAACAGGCCTAAATCAGGGTGACTATTTGCTCTTCCATCTTGCCCAGAGACCATGCATTGAAACTCCTGGTTGGAGGTCATCCCTCTCCACCTTGAATGGGAACTAAGACAACAGGGGCCAAACAGTGGCAAGTTTGAGCCTTGTCAGGTTGGTACTTGGATGCTGAACAGGGCGACTAGAGGCTGGGTTTGTTATGTGTATATCGCTCAGGCCAGAATGAGAAATGTTAATTAAGTTACCCCACGCAGCCTACTGGGCAGCATCTTGCAAAACTTGGAGGCTTTTCCTAAGGGTCTATGAAGTGGAAAATGTGTTTTATAACATGGCTTGGCCCCCACAGCTGTGGTGCAGTGAACAAGATCACCAGGGCTACTCTGCCCTCCTGGGGGCCAGGAGCCTGATAAGTTGGCAAAAGGATAAGAATTTCTCACCAGCCAGGCTCCTGGTTTCTCCCTCTGTGCTCTCCAGCGGAGCTGACAAAAGTCACTGTTTGTCCCCTTGGCAAGATTTTGATTAACGGGGGAAAAAAACAAAAAAGAATTTGTGTAAGCAGTCTTGTACTATAGATTTTAGAGATCTCTTATTCTAAACAGTTGATGAGAAAATTATTTCTTTTTTAAAAAAAGACACATAATAGTGCCATGGCTAGCCAGGAGAATTCTCTTGAGCAGCTGAACTCCTTTACAAACTCAAAACTGTCTGCTCTAGGTTCCTTCTGGGAAAAGCGGTGGCAAATGCCCCATGATGTCGTTCATGAAATAAGATTCTGCCCTTTCACCGTGGTGGCCTGGCTTCAATTTTTGGCTCAGGGAATGAGTCCTTTCTGGTTTGATATTCGTGCGACTTTTGCCATTTATTGATTCTCTTTCCTCCAAAGACAGTTCTGGTTTTCTGTTTTGAATCTTCTTTTTTCTGAGCTATCTTTGGGGTGATTCTGAAACAGTCTTTCACTGTCTGAGATAACGCCCTGTGTTCTTGTCCCACCATCAAGATGATTATGGAGTGCCAACACAAAGGTGAGGTTAGAGTGAAAGTTTAATAAGTGAAAGAAGAAATGTCTCTGCCAGCAGAGAGGGGGTCCCAAATGGGAGTACCCACTGTGAGGCTGGGTTCCAGGGTTTTTATGGACTGGGAAGGGGAAGAAATGTGCTTACTCTGAGAGTAGTCTTGGTGAATGCGTGACTCAGCTTGGCCTGGGACCTTGGCCTGGGATGAATCAGGAGCCGAAATGATGATTCATTGATGCTACTTAGCTTGGCCCAGGACCTATCAGAAGCTGAAGCGAAAGGTTGGCCCAGGACCTTGGCCCAGGACCGACCAGGGGCTGAGGCGATGATTCATAGAGGCCGGACTTATAATCCTTCTAAAGGAAAGTAGAGCACCCACCGAACCCACCAGAGCCCACCGTGCCCATGCCCACAAAAAGGACAAGAAACTTTTCCGGGGAGCCTACTGACTATGCAAAGGACAAAGGCATTTCTATGACAGACCTTTTTCCCTTATCTGAATGAGCTGGAGATTTCTGCAAGTTTTTACCCAAATGGGCTGGAGGTTTTTCTATCTGTGCAGCCATGGGCATGTCTCCAGGCACAACACCCTGTACTCATTCCCTTATTGGTGCCTGAAGCTCAAAATTTTTTCCCAGGCTGCTTTTTATGTTATGTAGGGATGAGGCATTGACCCATGAGCCAGGAGCTTTCTGGGACCCTTCCTTTGTTATCTACCTAAGACAAGCTAACTAACTCCTTTCAGTTCTCTGTTCTCTCCC
The DNA here is from genome assembly GCF_009828535.3 of Hylobates moloch. NCBI lineage: Eukaryota > Metazoa > Chordata > Mammalia > Primates > Hylobatidae > Hylobates > Hylobates moloch. Next base: position 159,996,017 of record NW_026652278.1, read on the forward strand.
TATAAAAATTCTCACAACTTGGGAATTTAGCATGCTCCAGCCTAAAAAGGGGATTGAAACTGCCTTTGCAAAAGTTATAAAAGTAAGAACAATCTGACACATCTAATTTAATCTTGCTTCTGACCTCACATACTGTCCTTGCTCATTCCTGGGTAACTATTGGAGGCATTTAGTTTATAGTTTAATTTTAAAACAAACATGATAACAGTTCTTTTCTGAAACTAAACCTCTTCTAGCTCAGGGATTAAAGGCACCTTTGTAAAACTAATAAATTAGCCACCAGGTTAGAACTATGGTTCTGGAGTTATGTAGCCAGAGGTCACAAGATTTGTAAACTCCCCAATTGTACCTATAGATAACATCACTATTGTAATCTGAGACTGTGTTGGGCGTGGTGGCTCATGTTTGTAATCCCAGCACTTTGGGAGGCCAAATCGGGTTGATCACCTGAGGTCCAGAGTTCGAGACCAGCCTGGCCAATATGGTGAAACCTCATCTTTACTAAAAAATACTAAAATTAGTCAGGTGTGGTGGTGTGCACTTGTAGTTCCAGCTACTAGGAAAGCTGAGGCATGAGAATTGCTTGAAGCTGGGAGGCAGAGGTTGCAGTGAGCCGAGACTGCCACTGCACTCCAGTCTGGGCAACAGAGCTAGCCTCTGCCTCTAAATAAATATGTAAATAAATTTGAGATTGGTGTTTAAGGTATCTTTTAGAACTTGCATTTTGATGGATTAGCTAGCGCCACCCAGACCAGTAACCCATACCAATAAATTGACTCAAGGTTGGGCATATTTGAGCTTGCCTGTAATCTAAACACTTTGGGAAACTCAGGGGGAGAAGAATCACTTGAGCTCAGGAATTTGAGGTTACAGTGAGCTGTGCTGGGCCACAGAGTGAGACCCTGTCTGAAAAAACAGAAAACAAAAATCAAAAAAACAACCAACCTGCATTTTTCATTCATTAGTCCCCTGGCCACCATACTGTCCTTGAAAAATACTCATTTCCAAATTCTCAGGGAAGTGGATTTGAGGAATACCTCCTATTCTTCTGTCTGGCTGGCCTGTGATTATTAATCTCTTTCTTTGCTACAACAATATCCTTGCTATTCTCAGTGCATTGGCTTTTCTGAGCGGCAGGCAAGAAGAACCCATCAGGCTATAACATTACCACACAACTTCAAATACATCAAATGTTTAAGAATACTAGAAGACTGTTTCTATTGTCAATTATTTTCTGTTTTTAAACAAAACAGTAGTGAATTTAAGTCATTTGAAGCCCTGTGTCTTTCAGCTTACTGTAGCCACTTAAATTGTAATTTTAGACAAATCTTTACATACATGAACAAAAATTTAGTACTTCATTTTTTATGATTCTATAATAACTTTTTGAGGGTCTGTAACAAATCTCTTCAGGTTTTTCTTTCCCAAAATATTTGATCATCTTTACATTAAAGGTAGCAACATTCCAGGGATACAGTTTCTGAAAAAAAAAAAAAATGATATTCCCTACTGTTTGTGGTAGTATCCAAAAATATCAAAAGTTTGATTATTTTTTAAAGAACATTCTATAATTGCTTCTTTTGTTCACTTCTGTATACACACACACACACACACATATATAATAATATGCATTATGATCCAAGCTGGCTACTCTATTAAGGCTATTTGAAATTATGGTAATAATAAAAAGGTAATTTTACCCATACAAGAGAGAAATTGGAGAATGGTAACCATTCATATTGATTTTATCAACTTGATAGCATTTTTGCCATTGTCACATATTTATCAGCCTGCTAACTTTTAATTTCCTAGGGATTATAATATATTTGATGTGACTCTTACATCAAGTATATTACTAAGTCAAGATCATACAAATTACACTAAATATGTATCATTCAGATATACTATTAAAGTTTAGCTTACTATGTTTTAATGAATGTCTACAGAAAAGGATGTCCACTTAATGTGTCTTAGAAAAAAATAGAGATATTATATAAAAGATTAAATTGAGTAGTATAACTGAAGTGCCAAATTTAACATTGTCGCTAACATGTAAACAGTAATGTATCTGAAGAAGTTAAAAATATTCTACCCCAAAATATATTTATTTGACATATTTTTAGATGGCTGCTCAGAGAACCTATAAATAGTAACCCTGCAAAATTATCTTTCGTGGAGATAATTTGCATCTATAGAGAATCTGTAGTGATGCTACCAGGCTTTCCCTGAGCCCTTCCCTTGCCTGGATCTAGGAAAGACTGACTGAGAATCTGACATCATTAAAGGTCTAAAAGAAACATTTTCCATCTGTTCTCTTTGATGGTTACTACCTGTGAAATTTCATCTACATAACGAATCCACGTTTGCTAGCCAGGCCTCCTCTTCTCCCCATCTCATCAGCTGTTTAGCCACCATCCAAAGTCCTCATTCTTTCTGTAAACTCAAGATGGTGTATAAGCTTCTTAATCACACTGTAATTGCTCTATGGTTCCTCCGTGAGAAAATTAATAAATTTTTATGTCATTTCACTAATTAATCTGCCTTTTGTGAGTTCACTTTTTAGTGAACCTTAGGAGGAATGGGGAAAGCTTTCCCTTGGCCCCTGCACATCATTAGACTTACTTTAAAACATTAAGCCAGCATTTTATACAATTAGATTTTTTTTTCAAAAAAATGTTTCCATTTCTTACACATACAAATTAAATGGAAAATCAAATCCACTAACATTTACATATTGTCTTGGCCATTACCAAACCTCCTGCTAAAAGAAGTAGATTGCTATAACAGAAGAATATAGTGATGCACTAGGATTTTGACAGTAGGGATGAGTAATGAAGGGATTTATTGATTGACCTTTAGTGTATTAATTTATCTTACTAATGAGAGTTGCAGAGTGAATCTTTTTGACTCCTCATTTCTTTAACATTAACATTCTATTAACTTTGAATCATATTTCCAATAGTATTTTACAAAAAGGAGAGAAGTTTATCACTTCTTATCATTCTTCAGTAATCATTATAAGGTTTAACACTCTTGCCCTTTTTTCTCATTCTATCTCTCTGTCTTTCTCACTTTCCCTTTTTCTCCTCTGATTTGAAACATGTGAAACAAAAGTAATGTGATATTTTGCTGTGGTAAATAACTTCTCAATTGCAAATGTAAATATATATATAATTTATTTAATCTCTATATTATATTTGTGCAAGTTTATAAGATATTCTAGAAAATAGAAAGACTCAAAGGTTCATGAAGTCAATTTTGAATGTGTAGATTAAAGATTCTCAAACTTTGGTTTTTTGTTGTTGTTGTTGTTGTTTTGTTTTTTGAGACGGAGTCTCGCTCTTTTGCCCAGGCTGGAGTTCAGTGGCGTGATCTGGACTCACTGCAAGCTCCGCCTCCTGGGTTCACGCCATTCTCCTGCCTCAGCCTCCGGAGTAGCTGGGACTACAGGCGTCCGCCACCACGCCCAGCTACTTTTTTGTATTTTTTTTAGTAGAGACGAGGTTTCACCGTGTTAGCCAGGATAGTCTTGATTTCCTGACCTGGTGATCCGCCCGCCTCAGCTTCCCAAAGTACTGAGATTACAGGCGTGAGCCACCACACCTGGCCAAGGTTCTCAACTTTGAATATGCAAGAATCATCTGGAGGAGTTATTTAAATACAAAATGCTCTGCAGTTACTGACTAAAAATGTCAGGAGTGAGGTCAAAGAATTTGCTTTCTGAAAACTTTCCTGTTGTGCTAATGCTGCTAGGCTGGGGGAAATTTCAAATCTATTGTGTTACAGATACAGCATTGTCTCTTAGCTCTAACTACATAATAGCTTAGGAAATACAATTGATAAGAGATGGAGATATTATTGACCCAATTCAGTGATGCACCAATAAGGGTTTCAAGACTGATTTTCCATTTTTCTTTTTATGTGAGATAAAACATAAGCAAATAGACAGTGATCCATTTATTGTCTCAGCTCTAAATCCATCTTTGTTTGCTTTGTTTTTTGATATAGCAGCAGGACTTGTAAATCTTCCAGTCTTCCTTCCTTCTGTGCAGGAACCATGGATTCTTATGCAGGAAGCCTAGCAGCATTACTCCTGTGGCCTTCAGAGACAGTTTCAGTAGCACTTTCTGGCTCCCCTGTCTACCTGGCAGCTGCTTCCAAAGCTGTTCCAGCCACAGTCTTAGGGAGCTTTTTCCCAATCACCAAGCAGTCTTACTGAGTATCTTCTTCTCTGGACTAGATCCCACTTGCCCAAAGTCTCTGGCAAGGTCTAGGCCACTGGCAGGTTTTGTGTTCTAGTGGTGGCTATATTTCATTGAAGATTGAATTTCAGCCTGGCCAGTTGGAAGTAAGTGTCTTCTCCCAAGTAGTTAGTACCAATTTTGTCCAGGTTCCTCAGCCTAGAATATTATTTGCTTTATTGAACTTGCTTCTTCTGGTCCTATTAGAATTTTATTTTACCATTCTTAGTAGATAACCATCTTTTGTTTGTTAATAATTCATATACAATATTATTAAATTTCCCCCTTCAATTAACTAGAGCTATTTATATTTCCTGATATATACTGATACATTAAGTAAAAACCTCCTTTTTTACTTAAAAAAAAACTTGTCTATTCTTGTTTCACCAGTGAACCTCCTTGCTAAGAGTCTACTGAGTGTTTAATAAGTGAGAAAGAATAGACTAAGCACAGTTTAGGAAATACTTATTTTTAAATAATAGTTTAGAAAGCAAACAGAAACACGACTTCAAAATCTGTTGATGTTTGAGTAAAGTTCTTGAGTACTTGGGGGTCTTGCATGAGGTATCTGAAAATTGTGTCTACTTTTGATGGGGCAGATAAGATGTTAGCTCTCTTTTCCAAATCAATCTTTTTATAGTCAGCTTTGTACTGAGCCTCTGCTAACCACATTTCTTATTAGTGGGCTCCTCTTGGGCTGCACCACCACAGGGTACTCCAGAGAGACTCTAAAGCTGTGGGAAAAAAATGAACTTGGTCTTTCCTGTCTTGTTCCTCTGTGCATCTGATGTGATTCCTACCTCTTTCTTTCCTTTGAGCATCACACGCATCTTCATCCTAGCAGCGCCATTTCCTTCTGATACATTTTCACCCCATCACCTGTTACTCACCAACCTTATCGCACTCAGAGACAGCCGCTTGCTCAATGGAAGTCTAGATCCCAGCCCAAGAAGATGTCAACATCACAGACAGACACCAACAGCCAAGCAACACCTCCTCCTCAGAGCCTTGAGTTTCAGCTCTGTGGGGCTCTTTGTCAAACATTAAATTTTAACAGGAGTATCCTCTTTCATTTGTTCTACAAAGCCTGGGGGTAGTAGCTGTCTTCTTGCAATATTTTTTTCTTCCTATGATAACTTAATGATTTATTTATTTACTGCCTCTTAAGTTAACTGGTTAACAACTTTATATTAGATTAGCAATTTCTCATATGGAAATTTTTTTCTGTTCAAAGAACTGGTCTGGTTTCTCTTTTATGAGTGAACTTTTTTTTTGAACCAGAGTCTCACTCTGTCACCCAGACTGGAGTGAAATGGCGCGATCTCAGCTCGCTGCAACCTCCGCCTCCCCGGTTCAATTGATTATCCTTCCTCAGCCTCCCAGTAGCTGGGATTATAAACACCTGCCAGCGGCCAGGCGCAGTGGCTCACACCTGTAATCCCAGCACTTTGAGAGGCCAAGGAGGGAGGATCACTTGAGGACAGGAGTTCCCAACCAGCCTGACCAACATGGTGAAACCTCGTCTCTAGTAAAAATGAATGAATTTTTGTTGTGGCTTTTTTACTCCAGTAGTTCAGTGGGCAGGAGTGTTAACAGCTCTTTTACTCCCACCACCTGCAGCTCAGTGAGCAGGAGCATTACAGCTCTTTTGTTCCTGCTGTTTGGTGAGTTTTGGTTTCTTGTCCCCCAACCAAAAGGAATAAAATACATGGACACCTGAGAGGGATAAGGCAGAGTAGAATTTATTGTGCATAAGAAAAGCTCTTGACAGTGAGAAAGGACCTGATAGTGGGTAGCCAGCTGTGAGGCTAAGTCAGGGGTTTCTACGTGCTTAGAGTGGGGGGAGTGTGCTGATTTGTTTATGGGTAAACTTGGAAAAGGCAACATTTGATTGGTGAAAAAGCATCATTCAGAAAGACCAATGAAGGAAGAGTGGGTAAAACGGATGCAGAAGTTCTCACTCTGGTCCGTGAATTCTATCCAAAACTGGTAGCTCAGTTTTCAGGCTTTAGACTGTCCTTGGCTTGAAGGTTGAGTTTCATCATGGACCCATACCTGTCTACCTAGGAATCTGTCTGTTTTCTGTCACTATCACTTTGACAATAACAGAAATTGGTACTTGGAGTCATCCCAAGAAACAGAATCTGAAATATAAAGTGTTGAGTTTGGTTTGCTTTTGTCCTCCTGCTTGACCATAGAGCTAATGCCCTTGCAAATTGGAAACTGGATATTAGTAATCCGTGACATGCAGTAGTTTTATGACTAATTCAGCATCTCTCTTCATCTATGTGTAAATCATATAGGTTTTTCAGAATAACTGTAAATTATTGTAAATTTAGGTAGAGGCTCTAGTTCCAGATGTAATTCCCTGGTAACTGATATTCACCTATTTACCTGGCAAACACTTTTTTCTTCATAAAATTTCACAGGAACCACCATAACTGGTTTACCTGGCACAGTCGTCAGTATGCTTTCACAGTTTTGCCTCAGATGTACATCATTTATGCTACTCTTTGTTGTGTCATAATTTGGAAAAATCTTGAAATTATCCCACAAAATTACATTGGATAATTTTATTGATGATATATGTTAACTAGAACAAAGAAGGACACAGTGCAAAAACTTTAAGTGCCATTGTATGTTGGATGCCATACTAGCTCTCCTACATTGAGAGATTAACCTAGTGATTGTTTGGAGTCTACAAACCCAGTAATGTTTCTAGGAGTCCAATTATCTAAATCTGTAATTGGAGTGATCCCCTCTCCAGTGAAAGATAAGTCACTACATCTTGAACTACCCAAGAGTCCCAAAGAATCAGTGCTTGATGAGCCATTATGTATTTCAGAAGCAACATATAACACAGTAAATATACTAATTGAACCACCATATCATCAAATAACTCATAAGGCTGCCAATTTTGAATGGGGATCAGAGAAAGAAAAATGCTTGTGAAATAATATGTTATTTCTTTAGTCATATTATTCTGCCTAATAATGCTTTTAATCATATAATTAATTTCATGGCAGAAAATGTGCAGCAGTGGGCTCACATCTGTGGGATTTGCTTACCATTATGCTTTCACTGGGAAGCAGCTGAACTAACAGATCCATGGAATGTCCTACTGAAGTTCTAATTATGGCACTGGTTGGTAAAAAAGACCTTGAGAACATAGGATTCAATCTTACAGAATTCCGTGTATGCTTGAACCAGCAGTCAGTAAATGACACTGTATCTTTTACAGCCAGAATGTAGAAGTATTAGAGAAAAAGTTATGTAAATAAAAATGGCTTCTTTCACCATTAAACCCAATAATAAAATAATAGAAATTTGCCTTCCACAACTTTCAATTCTGCTGGTTTAGATGTCTTAGGTTACTAGAGAAGATTTTATGAAAGGAAAATATCTTGGGCCCCCATAACCACTAAGCTAAAGGGAAATTTCAAGCTGTGAACTGCTTAGGACAAATCTGCCTCCCATTCTATTCAAAGTTATCCCTATGCTCACTGACATAAATGCATATCTGATTGCCTCCTTTGGAGAGGCTGATCAGAAACTCAAAATAATGCAATAATTTGTCTCTCACCTATCTTTGACCTGGAAACCACCTCCCCACTTTGAGTCTTCCTGCCTTTGCTTTGAGTCGTCTGGCCTTTCCAGACCAAAAGAGTGTACTTATTACCTATATTGATTGATGTCTCATATCACTCTAAATTGTATAAAACCAAGTTGTGCCCTGACCACCCTGGACACATATCATCAGGACTTCCTGAGGCTGTGTCATGGGTGAGTGTTCTCAACCTTGGCAAAATGAACTTTCTAAATTAACTGAAACCTGTCTCAAATTTTCAAGGTTCACAGTTTTCACCAGGGAAAAACAGTTCCACTGAATTATAAGTTGGGATTGCCTCCTGGCCATTGGAACATCTCACACCCCATAATAAATAAGGAAAGGAAGATGTTACTCAATGGGATAGTATCAAAGATCCTGATTACCAAGGAGAAATTAAATAAAGTAATGCTAGAAACTGAAGTCAAGTGTTAGACTTGAGGCACTTATTTGTACTTGCATGACCAATCGTAAAATTAATTGATCTTTAAAGGACAACAACAACAAAAACCTTTACAGAGAACTCTGCCTCTTCCAGAAGAAGATTTGGGTCATGACTTCAATAAGAAATCCTCCAGTTGAGGTTCTGATGGAAAAGAAAGTAAATATGAAAGCTTTAAATATCAGCTGGGGCCTTAATATCAGTTACAGAAGCAAGGAATCAAGTACCTATAAGAAGGGACAGATGAGGCAGTGACTAAATATTCAGAACAACAAAGAAAATAGTAAATGCGAAGGCCTTGAGTTGAGAAAGTAAATGGTGTGTTGAAACACATCAAAAAGAAGGAGTAAGCAGTGAACTGACAAGAAGAGTTGAAGAGTTGAGGTCAGAGAGATAAAGGAAGTCCCAAGAGATTATAGGAGGGCTTTGGAAATCATGGGTACCCACATACACGTGATTTGGGGTGTGAGTTGGTGAACTTTGGAGGAATGTTTGGCAGCACCTCAAAAATGTTGAATATAAACACTTTCTTACTCAGCAACTTACTTCCATTTTATCCTGGAGACACAGTCATAATTTTACTCAAGGATACGTGCAGTAGGATGCTTACTACATAATTTATTACTATAAAGTATAAACAACCCAGAAATATGGCTTAAAAATGTGCATACATTAATGAAATTCAACATAGCCATTTTAAAGAACAAGGACTTCTGAATTTTGTATTGACATGAAAAACTCTCCAAGGTCCATCATTAGGTGAGCAAAGCAAGGCACAGGAAAACCTGCTTCTGTTTATTTGAAAATGTATATGTATGTTTATGTATACACACATATGTGCATATAGAACATTATGGATGAAAGAAGAAATATTAATAATCTTCCTCCTTAGAGTGATAAGACAAGACTCTTTTCCTATCCTTGTTGCACGTTACAAATAGTTACACCTTGCAAATATTCATAAAAATGAAAAAAAAGAAAAATTAATAAAATAGAAAAATAAATAGACAACAAATAAATATAAGAAAATTAAAACACTATGGATGTTACACATGTGCATCCATATCTATTAGAACATCTGGATTCTCTGCTATTTGTCTACATATAAACATTTACATATTTATGTGTGTGCATATATATATGTAAATGTTTATGAATAGTTCACAATGCACTGAATAGGCCCTTGTGTTCTCCTGGTTTTGGGTACTACCGGTCGACAAGAAAGTTTTTAGGACTCTTTATATTTTTATTTACTTGTAGTTGAATGAGATTTAAGAAACTGACACAGTGTCGATTATGCTGAAACAATCCTTAATACCAGTGATTTTTACAGCATATATACACAAACACACACACACATATATATGTACACACACACACACACATATATACACATATATATACTATATATGTTTGTATATATATATACACATATATGTACATATATATGTTTGTGTGTATATATATACATATATATGTTTGTGTGTGTGTATATATATATATGTGTGTGTGTGTGTGTGTGTGTGTGTGTGTGTGGTTTAACCAAAAAAATATTTATAGAGTTGCTATTGACATTTAAGACTAAGGAAATTCACACAGCATTGGCTAAATTGAACATTCTTTGCCAATAAATTTACAATGATAAGCCAAAGAGTTTTAGAACACAAAAATGGGCCAGGTGCAGTTGCTCACACCTGTAATCCCAGCATTTTGGGAGGCCAAGGCAGGCAGATCACCTGAAGTCAGGGGTTCAAGGCCAGCCTGGCCAACCTGGTGAAACCCCATCTCTACTAAAAAATACCAAAAATTAGCAGGGCATGGTGTAATTCCAGCTGCTTGGGAGGCTGAGGCTGGAGAATCACTTGAACCCGGGAGACAGAGGTTGCAGTGAGCCAAGATCGTGCCATTTCACTCCAGCTTGGGCACCAAGAGTGAACTGTCTCAAAAAAAAAAAAAAGAAGATATAAAAATGTTCAAACCAAATGAATTTTACTTAATTTTTGCACAATATTTTTATAGTCTATACTGAGCTAATCCAATGTTCTAGTTAATCAGAATCCAATAATATTTAGATGAGTTATAATCTATTGGAAATAACCAGGGTTATATCTAAATATATGCTTCTGAAACTTTCACAGGCATTAAAACCTAGTTCAAAACCTTTAAACTGGCAGGTTACACAGTTTAAAGTCAAAATATTCAGGAAATAAAATGTAGGCAAATTTGAAATCATAAGGAAATTAATTTTCATATGTCAAGGATTTATACATATTGTAGAGAATTTGTAATTAAATCCTTTAAAGTTCTTTGCTCTGTTTCATTTTTCCACATCTTTGAAGGATATCTTTGAACATTATTAAAAGTGAAATGTGAGTGTTATTTCTTTAAAATGAATGTAGCTATTTTGGCTAAGCACTAAATTTTATAAATGATTTATGGGCATCAGATCTGCAGCTTAATTTATATACTTTCATTCCTTTCGGCATATTGTCCTTGACTGTTATTACAAGGTCTTGAACACACTATTTCTTCATAAAATCAGAAAGTTGTTAGGCAGACTGCAGTGATTTTACGTTGAGCTAAAGCTGAGGAGAGTGTGATAGTGCTCACATGTATTCATTTATATGCTGTAAGTTGTGTACTCTAGTTTTCCATAAGTATTATTTCTAGAAATTGTTTGTTCTGTATAATTGGAAACAAATTCAAATAAAAATACCCTTAAGATAATCACAAGCTCAATAGGATAATATTGTCTCATTCTCTATTTATAACTGTTCCATATGAAAAATGTATTATTGGGAAAAAATCTTAAGGATGTAGTGATACATAATGATTTGAGATTATATAAAATCCTAGGCTTCTACTTTGGAATTCTACTTTTCTAAGATATTTGAATTCTAAAGTAAATGAATTATGTTATTTAAAATTAAAGGAATCGAAAATAGTATTTTTAAACATAAAATTGGAAAATTTATTTTATCTGATAATAAAATATGCTATACTTTACATTTATATTTTATATTATTTATACCATAGCAATTAATATATTTTACAGGTAGTATGTATTAATTTAATTTATCACTCAGTTTAAGCATAGTATTTTAGCCTTGATTCGGTGCAGATGGCAATAGGTAATTAAAATAGAACCAACAGCTATTTACATCACAATTATATTGAAAATATTATATAGTAAGTTAATAATGGCACAAACAGAGCCCCAATATTTCTGTGTTGCTCTCTGGCTCCATTTTACTAAGAAAAGACACTTAAGCTTTGTGTTTAGCATGCATTCTCAAGTGAAGAGAGCGAAATCCATTTTTACTAATTTCATCAAGAAACCAGAAATGTGAAAAGATAACAAGGAAAATCTCTTTGGAAGTGGCTGCAAAATTATTGAAGACAACTTAATAGTCACATGTACCTTGGGTTATCACTTAAGGAAAACACGTTTTAGTAATTAGAAAACACTTTATAACTTAGCCTGCTGAGTGTCATTTACTTGGATACATACTCATCTTTTTGAATTAGCACTGGGATATAATAGTGAGGTAGTGGGAGCATTTCACCACAGTGTAGGCAATCAGGGTATACATTTTCTGCAGAGAATTTATAAACAGTAAGAAATTTACTAAAATGTGGTCATCTTTTTATTATCACCATATCATGGCAATTCTAAAGATTGACAATGATGAAATACTTCTCCATGGAAAAGTTTTTGTTCTATTAAGTTTTACAGATTTGCTAATATAATTGAGTTTTCGTTATATGTAAACGCACGCACATTTAATTACATGTATGTAAGCTTCAAATCAGCACTTTTCAAAAACTTTTCTTTTAATAAATGGTATATTTTATGCAGAGGTTAATTCAAAGAACTACCTGTTACACTGTGAACTATGATACATATGGATTCAGCTACTATATTCATTTTGAGACTATGTCTAAATTTTTCAATCTAGAGATTTCTCTTCAAACCCTATTAACACATACAGTTCTATGTGAAAGATTTGGAAAAAAAGATAGAACACTGTGAAGGGGAGGAGGAGGTTTAATTTCCTTCAATTCTATCATTCTTTTTATCCACTTGGTGATTTTCTGTTTAACATTTAAAACAGTGAAATAAGGCAAAGTGTAATGGCTCATGCCTATAATTCAAATGCTTTGGGAGGCCAATGTGGGAGCATTCCCCAAGGTCAGGAGTTTGAGAACAACCTGGCAACATAATGAGACCCCCATCTTTGCAAAAACAAACAAACAAACAAACAAACTAGCCTGGCGTGGTGGTGTTTCCCTGTAGTACTAGCTACTTGGGAGGCTGGGGACCTGGGTAGTGGAGCCAGCTCCTATCTCTAAAAAAACAGTGAAATAGAGTATAAACAACAAAATGTGATACTTATTTGTTAAATGAAAATCTTTGTTTATACCCAAAATATTTCATTGGAATTGAATAATATTTGAAAGCTAAATTTTATTATTTAAAAATTGTTCATAGTGAAACTAATAAACAAATCAAGAAGATACAATTATTAACTATTTGACACAATTACTACTGAAAATAATTTTCCTATATAGAAGCATGAAGTGTTAAAAAATGGTCTACTCTTGGAATCAGATATGCTAGAATGCTACTAATTGAGGGCAAAGAGAAGACATGGATAAAAACAGTGCCCCCCAAAAAGTACTTATGACATGGGGAAGAATCAGCAGATCATGTATTGCACAAAAGAAAACAAAAACAAGAAAACCATACACGTAGGCACACAATGTGATTACTCACATTAACTACTCACACTGGTTACTGTGATCTTTACAACTTAGTTCATTTTTTTTTTAGAGTCAAATCCTCTAGGACGTATTCAGACAACCAGTCATTTCTAATTTTTTAAGTGATTATGATTTTTAAAAAGTATTAGATGTCTTAGAAATATTTATTTCAAATTTTAAATATCTTGCTTTTTTTTTTCTTTGAATGTATCCTCAAAGCAAAACCCACAAAAATTAAGATATTAAATGATCTGGCTGGGCACGGTGGCTCATGCCTATAATCTCAGCACTTTGGGAGGCCGAGACAGGCAGATCATGAGGTCAGGAGATCAAGACCATCCTGGCCAACATGGTGGAACCCTGTCTCAACTAAAAACACAAATATGAGCTGGGTGTTGTGGTGTGCACCTGTAATCCCAGCTAGTCGGGAGGCTGAGGCAGGAGAATCGCTTGAATTGAGGAGGCAGAGGTTGCAGTGAGCCAAGTTCATGATACTGCACTCCAGCCTGGCAACAGAGGGAGATTCCGTTTCAAAAAAAGAAAAAAAAAAGATATTAAATGATCTACCTTTTTAATTTGTTTGACGAGTGAAGGTAGGGAAGGAAATGCACTTGTGTTTTCTGTCTGTATTCTCTAAAGTCTGTTAGATCACAACAATTTCTTGATAGGTAGAGTTCAGTACTCATTAAGAAATTTGTGTTAAATAAAATAGCTACTGATAAAACCACAAGAAAAATTAATTTTATATTATATATTTCTCTAATTTGGGCTGTTAAAATGATGTGAAAACGCCTGGATGGACAAAGATCAAATTTTATTAATCATCCTTGTTTTAAATTTTTATCAAAATCCTTGGAATGTACTTAGGGCATTTGCTAATAAGGTTGAATTCAGACTGAGTCACAACCAAAATTTGTTTTAATTTCAAGTAAACTTGAAAAATGACACTTGTTTGAAGAAAAAAAAGCAAGGTGATTTATGAACAGAATTGATATTAGCCCATTGGTATGAGTGACCTATTTTTTAAAAATTATGAAAATGAAGTTCATATGAATGACAATATTAATATTAAGCTATTGACTTTCAGACTGTGAAACTCATAAGTTAATTCTTAAAGATGACTTTGAATATGACATTTTATACAGTGTTTATAACATCCTGCGAGGTTCATAAAACCCATATTATATTCACATTTGCTACCAGGGAAACCCAGGATACCTGGCAAGCCCTGAGCAGTCATATACTAATACAATGGAGCCAAGGCTAGGATCCTATTATTCTGACTTCTAGGAATGAAGAATTTGCACGTTTAAGAAGCATACACCTAGGAGAATGAAGTATTTTCTGGACTCCAACAACAAAAAGGCCAAATAGTAAAAGGAGGAAAAAAGTAACAGCCTTTACAAAATGATCGAAATATTGGAAATTCATATCAATATGAAAGTATTAAAGAATTATATTGTGGAGAAAAAATATATGGAGCAATTTATTATTCACGTTAGTGCATGTATATTATTCAAAACTGTTAAGAAAAATACATTTTTAATAATATTCCAAATTAATTTTTGCCTGTTCTTATTCCAGAAAAATAGTAATTGCTTAATTTTTCTCTTTATTTACACTCCATAAATAACATATTTAAGAAACGAAGCTGCATTCTAGGAATTCAACTTAGCAGCAAAACTAAAATAAAAACTCATGATCATGCTTTATAAAAACTAAACATAAAATTGGCAAGTAGGCTACCTTACCTAGGAATGAAATTCAGAGTTAAGATATAGAGCTGAGTCGAAATCTTTGGATGTTGCTACTAATGTATTTATTCAAATAAATTCATATTTAACCTTTACAGTCTACAAGACAGATCCCAAACAAAGGCAGGTTTTTTGTTGAGGGGGCGAGGATTCCTTCCCTGATTAAATCAACCTAGTACTGGATTGCTCCCTTTCTGAACCATTCATAATATCTTTGATTCTGTCTCAGTGACTTATAAGGAAGAGCTGTAAACTTTTCTCGCCAAATTGAGAGTAAATTCTTGTAACTATCAGACTTAGAGTACAGAAAAGAGATCATCAGATGTTTGATTCTCCTGAGCCAGCACAACTAAGTGAGTAAAAGTAACCAGTGACAAATTTCATGGTACCTTATAGAATGCCAATATAGTTTTGATACTGGAACCTTTAGCTGAGTGGAAAACAAGATTGATTCACTACTCTAAGTGGTTGTCCAATTGGTCTGAAAGATTGAGCCTGGCTTCAAAACTAAGGAACAGCTTTCAGAGTGGATTAATCTAGCTTAAAAGATTTGAAGCAAAGTATGCCCTCAAATGGAAAGACTACAGAGTTTAAGTGAAAGATGAGCCTTCATTTGAGAAACTTTTTTCCCCAGAGTCAGGGCATATATCAATTTTGTGATTCAGGATTATAGTTTGAGTATAATGTATATTTTCTATTCTTTCTTGTGATAGAATGTGTTGAAAACTTGATCTAAAATTTGTTATAATTTTATTTTTATATGATGAAAATTCTTTGATTGCTTTGTGTAATACACAAATATTGTTAAGAAAATGATGTAGCTTATTCTCATTTGCCTAATATTGTCAAAAATACAGAATATTGTCAAAGAAAAAATATGAAACTGAATAATCATTACAATTATTCCTTGATGCATTATTTTACTTTTGAAAATCTAGTGAGTGTTATATTTAATTCTATGTGAATATATTAAAATTTGCTTTATTTCAAACATTGGTACTAATATTTAGCATTTTGTATGAGATGTAAATATTCCCAGAACCTCTAATTCTAAATTAAATGATAAATGAAACTGAAAACACAATGTATCCCAAAATTTGCCCTGCTAAAGAAAAGAAAATACCATAAAATGTACTTAAATTTTCTTAAACTGTCATTCAAATGTCCAATATATTATTTTAAATAATACTACAACTACAATATTGCTTTGGCTATCAACTAAAAACTGTTATGGGTGAGTTATATACATGTTTTTCATTTTTAAGACGAGAAATTTTTGATCATTATTTTTACTATGGAGGATAAAGTGAGGTAAGATTTAAAATAAAACACCACCTTTTCAGCAGAATATGCTGAATCAATAAAATAAGTGGTAACAATTAACAGAAAAGAAAAAAGGCAATTTTACATTGCCTGTTATAAATATTCCTTATGATTACAGATTTACTTCAAAATAAGATTTAGGAAACTCTATTGCTGCTGTTCTGTTCATTTTCTCTCTAATTGCTGAATATACTTCTTTGAGCTGAATGGCAAAAGTGAGCAATTCAAAGGTTATAGAAACAAGAATGTTGGAAAATCAGATCAAACTCCTGAAACTACATATGAGGAAATTAAATTCACGACAGTACAAGAGACATTAATAAAGTCACTGATATAGTTAGGAGCAGAGTCAGGGCTAGTGATTTTCCGACATGTTAGATAAATACAGGTTTATATTCATTGGCAAGAGCTCTAATTCATTTGTTCTAAACCATTTTAGTGGTGCAGTGTTCTGAAAATAACCTAAGTTGAGCACAATCATACTGAATTACCTAATTAGAAAACTGATAATTATATATGCTTAACCTTTTTGTTCTGGGAATGGACTATTTGACAGCCCTTTTGAAGTTCATTTAATACTGCTAGAAATACCTTTTTATTAGGTAGTATAGGTTTACATGCAATCAGATGTTTGTTGATTTCTCTTAGTCTATCACTGTGAAAGGTACACTAGAGGATAAAAAAATTCATAAGCAATGGATGCTGCCATTAAATAATAGTCAATTATAAATGAGACAAAACAAATGTATACAGAGCTATACTATAAACACCATAAAATGTTAGACTATGTAATCTACAAGTGAAAATAATTTGTACAACCTCTGATTATATATTATTGTATTGATCCCTTTTAGAATAGTTTGAGCTTAGTTTATGAGGTTGTGTCTCTAGAATTCTACATAACCTGGGCTAAGAAGCTCTGTAATCTGCTATAAAGTGGGAAATGATAGGTTAATTGTTTTGCAACCGCATTTGCAGAGCACAATGAATGTTGTTGTTTAAACATTAAAATAATTGAAGTTTCTAAATATGCTTTCTATGTGATTAAGAAAATTTAAATTTCAAAATCATTATTACTAATATGAATAGTCGAACTCATTATTAAAATGATTTGGTAAGCTAATGGAGGTCACAGGAGGCAGAGCACTCAAACAACAAAAACTATGCCTTCACACTGCCACTATTCTCACGATGTCTTTTTGTTGTTTAAAAATAGTAAGCGTGTGTAGATCCATATATGCATACATAGAGAGATAAAAGTTATCGCATGTTGGCAGTGGAATGAGTGTTACTGTCACACGGGGGGATGTGCCTAAGGAACATATATCCTTTCTGGATCATATCTTCAGCAGGTCCTGAGAAGTGGGTTTTCCTGAATTAGAGGACTTCTAATGCTATTGGAGTAATGCTCATTCATAACTTCAGCAACTACTTTTGAAAACAGCTATGTTTTAAGTTTTACAGTGCACTTAAAATCAGACACAAAATATTTATGTACACTTACTCATTTGTAGGATATCATTTTGCTGGGCTCCCCTTATGTTCTATTAAAACTCACATGTTGTTCTAAGGATTGAGATTGGGTCTTATGTATTCCTGATATTCTTGGCTTGGGGAGCTTATATTCAATGACAAGAATTCGAATTTGTTCTAAACTATCTTAGTGATGCAATATTCTGAAAATAATGTAAGTTGAGCATAATCATACTGGTTTACCTAATTAGGAAACTTAAACCCACCCCTTAAAAATCTTATTAAAATAACCTCTATAGAATATTTTAAAATATTATAAATGACCCAGGTTAGTGCACTTCAGAGCTCAGTTTCATGGCCATTCTCTAAGATGGCATGCCAGATCAGAATTCCCTTTCCAAATTCTGTGACGTTTAAAATGTCCAGTAAAAGATCAGTATACAACCGAGCATCAGTTTATTGGCAAATATTGATTCAAATATAACAAAGAAGACAACCATATGCTTAGATGGGTGAATTTCTTAAATTAATTAGAAAATTACATATCTGATTGTCACATAATATACTAAAATTTTAAAGAATTTACAACTTATCTATTGCTTCTGATTAAAATATCCAGATCCTGAATTTTTGGGGGTCACTGGGGGTAACTAGGTATCTGGATATTTTATTTTGCTAACAAAGTCTCTGTGTACACTTTTCTTTTTTAACAAATTCCGGGATTTTTTTTAACAATATAAATTGTGTATTCCAGCTATAATTTTATTATTGGTTTATACATGACCTTAGCAGGCAAGTTTTTCAAGCCATATATATATATATATATACCTTTATATATCTTTATATATCACCACCATATATATATATATATATGCCATATATATATAAGATATATATGGCTTATATATATATATATATGGTGGTGATATATAAAGATATATAAAGGTATATAAAGATATATATAAAGATATATAAAGGTGATGCAAAGGTAATTGCAGTTTTGGCAAAAGGTAGCAGCAAAAACTTCAATTACTTTTGCACCAATCTAATAGTTTTTAGGGGAATCTCTATAGTGTAAAGGGGCTATCTTAAAACTATTATCCGGGGTCAATTTAATTTAGAAATTCCTACTATGAAATGTTAGTTATTTAATATGTGCTTTTATATTTATTAACACAATGGACTGACTTAAAGAAGGAGCTTTTTAATGATGCAACTAAATTAGTGCAAATATTTACGTCACCCATTTAGGCAGTTTCTTCTTGTGTTCTTATAATTGCCTATCTCCCTATTCCTATCCGCTAATTTATGTTTTTATATTTCTACTCATCCCCCCATTAACCCATAAGTCACCATATACTTCCTATATGGTAAATGTTGCAGTAGTTACAAAAGATACAAAACATATAAGATACATCTCTGTCCTAAGGGACCCCACAGTTACCTGAAAGACACAAACATAGACAAGACAACTGAATATCTAATTTTAAAATACAATATTAAGACTTAAGGTTACTTTTGGAAAGTTTCCTTTGAGTGTATAGCCATTGAATGTGTTAATAAAATTAAGCATTAAAATATTTTCTGAAATTTTTAATATCAATTTAACTTTCCCAACTTTCTACAGTTCTATTCAATAGGCTATAGTAAATTTAATTAACTTATAGTTTAATTTGAATGAAATATATACTACCAAAATAGAAACCTCTAATAGTTACTGTATAAAAATATATTGTTTGTTTCAAAATGATTTAAAAACACAAAACAGTAATCTATTGCAAACATAGTGACCATAGTTAATGGTAATTTATATTTTTAACAACCCAAATTATTAATCTTCTTATTTTTCAAAAAAAATGCTCATTTTAAATAGGAAACAGTTTTCCAGTGCTGTCAAATCAGCCTCCTTTCCTAGTATGAGCAAGAAATCACTGATATAGAATGATTATGTATTATGAAATATATACTAGCATAATTGCTTGGCATTTTCTAAACTAATAAATGATACACTTTTTTTCTGTAAAATTGGCTTTACTGACTTCAGTCTTACTTCCAACATAAAAAAATGTGCCTTCAGTCAGATGATCCAAAGTTATATTTCAGCTTCAGTTTGATTCAATGTGTGATATGTGACAATTTGTTCATATTCCATGGTTGGGAAAAAGCTTCTAACTTATTCGCTACACATTAACTTATAGTTTTGGTGAACCATTTCTACTTTCAAGAACAACTAATGGCAGTTTTAATTAAATCCTCAAATTCCAGTGTATGAAAATCTGTGCAAAGAAAAAAATTAAATTTTTATCTCGACAGTATAGCTTAGAAATGTTCTATTTACATTGGATTATGTCATAAAATAGCTACTTTAATCTAATGAATAAAAATATAAAGATAATTTAATATTTCTCAGTAATTTATTACAGTAAAAGTGCATTCTACCATTTTATAGGACCTAATAGTGCAATTATTTAGAAATAATGATAAATTACATAGCTCATTACTGAGCTGCTAAAAGTGAGATCTTAGAAAATACTTAGAATCATTAGATTAATTCTAATAACTTGACTTTGAAAACTTTCATAAATAGTCAATATTGATTTTGTGGTCAGCTTTAAAATGACTTTCCTACATCTGATCCATTGGGTCATTACAAGGAAAAATTGTTAACCACATGATCATGCAATTTGTATTCTGTAAGTTGGCTGCCTCACATTTCTTTGCTCTTTTCATTTTCACATGGGACCCCAGCCAGAAATGACAGCCAGAGGACACTCGTCCATTGGTTTTCCAACATCTCATGTCAAAAATGCTGCCTACAAATTATGCTCTTTCTATTCCTATCCCCATCAAAAAGGAAGGATATATTGGCCATGCAATTTCATTCACTTTTAAAGGTGTGTTTGCTCTCAACATAACTATTAGTAGTCACAGAAAAAGTTTAATCTAGTTATGGATAATAAATATTATCATAACATTACATTGTAGGTGTTTAAATTTATTGGTTACATTTTTCTCAGGTAAATAGTAGGGGCGTTCTGAATAAGTAAACTCAGAAATGGAAAAGAGGTGATTTCAGGTGGATTGGCCTAAAGAAATTAGAAGGATATATAAAATTAACTTTGTGACTTTTTTTTGCTTTATTATCTCCATTAACCTCAAAATTGTCCTATGAGAAACAGCATTTCTTCAGTTTTTAAAAGGAAATTGAGGCTTAGAGATACTAAATAATTTACCCAATGTTACCCACTTTAAATGCTAGCTTCTAAAATAGAAGTTTCCTTGTGCTAAGTAAACCACCTGGCAAAAAGTAGACAAGAGACATTAATTTTTATGGTTTCAAAGGAAAACAAATGTACATAATTACACTCAAACACATTCTTTCCCAAAATAAGATTATCTAAATATCATAATGAAAACTAGTAGTTTGACCATGAACTCTGAATTTTTTATCTTCTAAGTCTGTTAAACTAATGCAAACCTCAAATTCTAAAATGCAAAAAACCTTTCAAATTGAAAACTTTTTGTTTTGCTTTCTAAATATATGAGCAATATATTGCAAGTGTACTTATTACTCCTACTTTATTCTGATGGTTGCTATTAATGTATTTTTCCAGTTATAGTTCTTTTTTTGTTAATTGAAAAATCTAGCATTTAAATCCAAGGTTGCTAAGTGATAAGCTGAGTGAAAACTGAGACACAAACCATAGGTTAACAAGAATTTCTCTTCAGAGAAAACACTATCTACTTGTAGTGTATGCAATTGACTGATATATAGAAATTTGCTGTATTCAGCATAGGTTAACCTCAATTGATAAACATTATAATAAGGATGAAAACAAATAGCTTAATTCCTCCTCCACCAGTCTCATATGATGACTGGTTTGAATTAAATATGTATTTTAGCAGTCAAGCTGTAGGATTACAGATGAAGGAAATAATAGGAGCTTGGGTATATGATCACTTTTCCAGGCTTGAGATACCATTAACTAATTCATTTATTGCAGTGTTATTTATTAGTTATGCAAATCTGCAGAAATCACTTATTTAGCAATATTTCTTAGAATGATACTTAACAATTATGTCAGCAGGGTCTGGATGTGTTGATATATTGTTCAAAATTTCCTGGGATATGTAAGGTCCACTGCAATTATCACTCACTACAGTTACACCTTAAACAATGTATTTCTAGTCTGACAGAATTAAAACTTTAAATATCACTATACTAGCAGGTTTATTACCCGATGCTGTACTATTTTATATTAATTTACTGAGACATTTTTCTTCATCTTCTATCTACAAGGTTGTTAGATGTTTATTTTTATTT
The DNA here is from genome assembly GCF_009828535.3 of Hylobates moloch. NCBI lineage: Eukaryota > Metazoa > Chordata > Mammalia > Primates > Hylobatidae > Hylobates > Hylobates moloch. Next base: position 160,017,945 of record NW_026652278.1, read on the forward strand.
GTCTCATAAATCCCGAGCAGTCCAATGCCAAAACATTTTTATGTTATGTATTGTAAATATACAACTGACCCTTGAACAACACAGGTTTGAACTGAACGAGTCCACTTATATGTGGATATTTTTCAACCAAAGGCAGGTCTAAAATACAATATTTGTGGAATGCAAAAGCTGTGTATACTGAACCAGCAAGACTCTTCAGCAGGTTTTATAGGGCCAATTTCAGAACCTGAGTATGCATAGATTTCGGTTTACACGGAGGTTGGGATGGTGTGCGGGAGAGTCCGAAAGCAATCCCCTGGCATATAACAAGGGACAACAGTATATCTAATTTTTATTTTCCCCACTAATTTATGAGTACTTTGAAGGCAGTCTCATCTTCTTTCTTCATTGAGTAATGGAATGTACTAATGAGAATACATTTTCACAAGTTCAAATACATATTTATAACGTTCTTATGTGAAGTATGGTATTATTTCCATTATACCATCATGACTCTGAGGCTTGCCTGTGGTCCCATAAATAGAAAGCAGAATATCAGAGTTTGTCTATGTCTGTCTGAATTAAAGTTCTATACACATCCTTTTACATTATTGGCCTAACTTTCTTTGTGTGTGTAGATGTGTGTATGAGGGGAGGGGCAACATTCCTGTGTACCTGTTGACTATTTTGTCTGTTGAGCATTTCTTTGTAATTTCTTGCACTGTTCCTGGGGAAATAAAGCATTAGACTCAAACTTTTATATATTCTGTTCTTTTCCTCATTAATGTTATATTTAACTTTAAATATACTACAATAATAAATCAGTTGTGTCTAGAGTAAATATCAAATTTAATTTTCAATTATTTTATTTTTTTCAGATTTTGCTGTCTAAATTAATTTTAAGAAAGTTATACTCAGTTATAAAAGACAGCAAATTAAAAAAAATCTTAGCTTAATTCAGTTTTCAATTGACTGAACTTATCTGTCACACAAATGGTTTATATGCTACATAATTCCAGAGTAGCTTACTCTCCTCATTCTTGGCCAGTTGTCTTGCTTCCTAGACAGAAAGGCTGAAATAAAAGTCCACGATCCTTTTCCAGTTGTAAAGCCCAGATCCTGCACACTGGTGTGCTGGATGGAGAGCAGTCCTGGCTTTACCAGAATTTGCTTTGAGAGCCTGGCTAACACAACGTTGTAGTATAGGGGATTTGAAGCTCCACAAAGCAGCAGGGATTTGGGATACAGAATGGAGTCGACAGATACTTTATTCTTTCTCCCACCAATAGATAGTCTGAGATTCAATAGTTGCATGTTGCTTTGTTGAAAATGCCCTACAAGACTTTGTATATTGCTGTTACTAATGAAATTATGCTGTATATTAAACCACCCCAAGACGTAGTATTTCATAACCACCACCATTTAATTTTACTAAAACATCTCTAGGACAGACTGGGTTTGACTGTTTTAGATAATTTTAGCCAGAGTTTCTCATTGCCATGGGTTTACATCTGATCTGCTCAAGTTTTTCTCATTTATCTGGGAGTAACAGGTAACTTGATGTGCAAGAGAGAAGAGAGAAGCCTAAACCCACAAGCACATTTAAAGTCTCTGCTTGCATCATCTAGTAGTATTCAATGGCCAAAGGAAATGATAAGTCCAAGCTTTATTAGACACCTTTTTTTTTTGAGATGGAGTCTTGCTCTGTCACCCAGGCTGGAGTGCAGTGGCGCAATCTTGGCTCACTGCAACGTCTGCCTCCCAGGTTCAAGCAATTCGCCTGCCTCAGCCTCTCGCGTAGCTGGGACTACAGGCACACACCACCACGCCTGGCTAATTTTTTTGTATTTTTAGTAGAGACAGGGTTTCACCACGTTGGCCAGGATGGTCTCGATCTCCTGACCTCGTGATCCACCCGCCTCGGCCTCCCAAAGTGCTCAGATTACAGGCGTAAGCCACTGCGCCCGGCCTAAACACCTTTTTCTTTTTTAATGCTCTTCTTTCTTTTACCTTCATTACTTCCTTATTTCCCTCACCCACATTTCTTTGAAATTGTATCCAATAAAACATTAGCACGAAAGCATTTGCTTTAGAATCCATTTTCTGGTGATTATGAACTAAGAGTGTTGGTATCAGGAATTACAAAGAGACTTCAGGATGGGATTTGGGATTTGGATTCTATATGACAATATGAGGGCAGACAGGCATCGCACAATGACTGATAAGGAGGCTTGTGAAACCACCAGTAGGCAGTGGCATCACAATTAGGAATGCTTTCATTTGTACTTCACATTCCTCAGCTAAACCCAGGCCCTATGGCTTGGATCACTATTCTAGGCAATCAATTAGATTAGACAGTGCTGGATGAGGATGAAGAAAAATTAAAAAGTTGGTGAAGGGAATAGATTACGAAAACGAGTTGTAACTAAGGGACCAGCTGTTGTATCAAGTCTTTTAAGACATTGCCACTTTCCACCTCTTCATCTCTTCTTGAAGAAGTGAGAAAACGTTATTGAGATCAGGTTATTATGAGACACTTGAGTGAATAAAAATGACGCAAGGACTGTACTGGATTTAGTTCATGTGACATTTCAGATTGTCAGTCTTGCCTAATTCCCCTCCGAATCTTAGCAACTTTCTCTGCTGGTCCTAGGGACAGCTTGCATTTTTCTTGGAATTATAAAGTCTATGCTGCTGCATCTCCCATCAAAATTGTCACCAAAGTCTCCATGTGCACATATGGTTACAAAGAGAGAATGGTGTACACACACACTGGCTAAGCTCTATCCGCAGAGGTGTTGGCTTCCCCAGGGCCTGAGTTGAGATGCTAGATGAGCTAGATGACATAATCCAAAAGCACAGGAGAGTTGGTATGCTGATGGATGAACAGTCCTGTGGGAGACGGTAGTGAGAGGGAGGCAAAGATGAATAGCTTGTGCATCCTCCACATGTATACCAACTGAATATTCTAAGATGCAATGGTTTCAAAGTCTGTCTAAATATTATCGGGGGAATGAGCAATCAGTAACATTTCATAGTTGTGACAAGTGTAGTAAGAAATCTCCTTTATTGCCCTTTCTTCACTTTTTCTTCACTTCCTATTTTCCCTCACTTCTTCACTAGGAATCTTCTTCTACCTCAATAAAAAAAAAAATAGTATGAAAGTTTCTTTGTCTCAAACTACTTTTTCTAGGAAACATGGCAAAGATAAAATTTAATCATGATGTATTTTTACAATTTCACATTCTCTCCACCACTTTTATGATATGTTGATAAATAAAAAATAAATAAGGTAATGAACATTATTAGTGGAAAAACAACCTTATAAGCAAAGTACTCCCACTCTTCCCAGCAGCGTATGATGTTGCTGCTCTATTAATTTCGGTGTTTAGATTATGCAGAATGAGCCTCCAGCAGACCATTACCTGGCAACAGCTAGAAATACAAACACATTGCTAATTGCAGATTACTTTCCCCAGCCATTCAGAAACAACATAATCATAAGCTATCAGGTACAGACATAGTAATGTGAATATCTGTGAATACTACTTTCCAAGAAAATCTGAACTGCTGCACTGGAGAATGTTATTTGGCTGAAAAGAAGGTAACCATTGCTTGTTTCAAAGTACAGCATGTCCTCTGACACACATAAAATAGGATGTTAAAAACAATAAGAATGAAATGACTTAGTAAGCTGGCCTTCTAGTTGCACCATGTGACAGAAATCCCATTAACTTAAAAGGGAAGATCTTCATCTTTTTTCACACTTGAACTCTGGAAGTAATAAAGTAGGCATGCAATTTCTGGCACAACACCTCTTTTTTATACACTGTTAAAGAAACTTTCTGGAAGTAAGGAGAAATAGCTAATCTCTAAAGAATTTAACATTTTGCATCAAAAGTCCAGGAAGGAAAATTAGAAGTTTTAGAAATTAGACTTCGAAATTCATATGTTTATAATGTATGTAGAGACTTGGTAACATGGGAAATGCGGCATTAAAAATATTCTATCTTCATGTTTGTGCTCTGTGTAACATGCCTCTGCAATCTAAAGTGCTTACATCTTGAAAGTTTAGATTTAGAAAAAAAAAAGCACAAATTACTTAGCATGATAAGCAAAGACATATATTGATTGTTTATTGTGTTAAGCACTTTATATGAAATATCTCATTGAATATATCTAGAGATCTATAGGAGTGGTAATAAATACCATTATCCATATATAATTTATAAAGTATCTAAACTTGTGGCATTTTTGTTGTTTGCTGTTGCATAACTAGTAACTGCCAGAGCCCGAACTCAATTCCAATGTTGTTGGATTCCAGAGTTTATGTTCTGTGAATTGGATTTACAATAACATTTTTGATAATCATCTCTCTCACTAGAATCAGGGAACTCTTGCTTTCTTTCTCTGTATTTTAAAATTCAAGCTTTTGCCAACACCAAACACCTACACATCTTGTCTTCCCTGCCTGAAATCTTTGTCCGCAACATCTGCATGACTAGCTAATCATTCAGGTGTCACTAAAAAAAAAAAAAAAAAAGAAAAAGAAAAAACGTTGCTAAAGAGCTTTCCCTGATCAACCCATCTGCAATATTTATCCTTCTCTTTCACTTTCTATAGCAGTATCCTATTTTATTGTCCACCTTAACACCATTGGAATTTATATTGTTCATTTGCCTGATTTCTTCCTTTTTTTTTTGTCTCCACCAGAGTAAAATAGCAGGGACCTTGGGTTTCTTATTCATTACTGATTTCTCATGACCTGTAAAACATTCGGTAGGTCATCAATAATTATCTACTAAATGAATAAAGGCATATTGTGTTAGGAACACATTGTGGTTCCAAACCATTCTGTATTTTAAACATTAGACATAACTTCAAATAACAACAAAAAGCAATTGTTTGTGAGTGTATACAGCACAAACTCATTAGTTCCAGTGATATAATATTAGAATCACAGATTTTCTAACTACCAGATATTCTCATTCTTCATTTCTTGAATTAATAGTCTTTCTCATTCTCAAGAGCCTTATCAACTGTACAGATATATCACCCCCTCAACACACATATATTCTACTAAAACTACTTTTCTCTAAAGTCACAAATTAGTGCTTAATCACTAGAACAACATCCCCTGTGCACTTAATGTTTTTTACCTTTTTTCCCAGAAAGCTGCCATACATGCATTCTGTTTTTTCACCTTCCTTAGCTTGACAATCCTCTGACTTTCCTGCTATCTGCCCACTCATTTTCACCACCTGACTCCCCTTTTTCCTCATGAACATATCATATGTGACAATTTCACAGAGTTTTGAAATTGGCATTTCAGACTCACTGCAAATTTAGTCATTGCAATTATATTATGTTCTATATACTATGTTAGATGTTAAGAAAACAGTGATAAAACTAAATCTTGATGTGAAGCCTTGGAAGGATTGAAAATGAGTCTGAGTTCCAGGCATGGGCAAATGGTCATATGCTGTCCCCATTCATTAAAATAAGAATTGTAGGAGATATACAGTAGTTTTTGAACATTCTGAGCTTAAAATTTTTGTTTTGTTTTGTTTTGTTTTTCAGACGGAGTCTCATACCGTCACCCAGGCTGAAGTGCAGTGCCACATCTTGGCTCACTGCAACCTCTGCCTCCCAGGTTCAAGTGATTCTCCTGCCTCAGCCTCCCGAGTAGCTGGGATTACAGGCGCCCGCCACCACACCCAGCTGATTTTTGTATTTTTAGTAGAGACAAGATTTCACCATGTTGGCCAGGCTGGTCTCAAACTCCTGACCTAGGTGAACCGCCCACCAGAGCCTCCCAAAGCACTGGGATTACAGGCGTGGGCCACTGCGCCCGGCCTTTGAGCTTAAAACTTCTATGCGATATTCTAAGAGATGTGTCTATGGTAGCTAAGTGACTACTAGATTGCCTTTCATTAAAATATTGAAGAAAGTTGTGCTAATTGAGTACGTGTGTATATGTGTGTGTACATATATACATTTAAACATTAAGCATACATATATGCATGAGTATATATATATGCATATGTGTATATATATGCATATATGTATATATACAACAGACACATGTTTGTACATATATGTATGTATATACATACATGCACACATATATACATATATTTAGATGTATACACACATGTAGACACAATATAGAGTTTTCTTTATTATAAGCTTAGGTTTACTTTATGGGAATTTGAATCACATAGATTTGACATGGTGAAATATAAATATTATCTCATGTTATGCAAAAAAATTATGAAAAAATAAAATATTTACAATCAGTGGAGCTGAGTGAATTCAAAACTGTAGTTGGAGACATACTGAGGTTATTAAACAAAATCTACTGAATTTCTTAATAATCAGACTATTTCTTACACTTTTTCTAAGAACTGATACTTTTTCACATGGTTTTAATAAAATTAACTTCTGTAGAATGTACTGTTGCAACAGCATTTGAACAGTCATTGTGTGGTGGAACCAATGATATAATTAAAAAGGTGCCTAAATTTAACCTTGAATAAAAAGCATAAAACAATATTATAATATACATTTGTATACATATTATTTATAAGAAAAATAAATTATATATATATGTGCACACAGATTATGTGTTTGTTATTTTCATAAAATGAGTCAATTTGTGTATAAAAATTTTGATGTGCCTGACCTTAAATTCTTAAGAAGGCTTTTGGAGATAAAATATAACTCTTAGTTTCAAGATAAAATTAATCAATCCAATCCATATTTGTTGTAAAAATATCTGTTCTGCCTCTTTTTTTTAGGAAACTTTAATCTTGGAAACGAAGTTCACTGGGTGATTTAATGGTGTAGCATCAAGAGTGAGTGTTCCAGGACAGATAGATAGCTGGTTACTGAAGTGCCATAATTCCAAAGCACATTCATCTGTCTAACTATGGTCCCTAGCTGACCCACTGTTTATATATAGCTAGAGTTGGAAGTACATATGGAAGCCAAGAATCCTAGAGTAAAACAATGACAGAAAGAGACATACTATATATCATAAAGTTTGTTTACTTCTATTTACTAAATATTATGGACTTTACATTTCAAACAAAGAAAACTTCAAATTAGGAAACTGAGTCATAACATACATCAAATGGATAAAGTATTACCAGCAATGTCTCTTCACACTCTTTAAATCAAAACAGCCCCCTTGACTTCCTTAAAAGACTGCCTATGTCACCAGTAAAGTTGTCCAATTATAGCCAAAAGTAACTCCAATTAGAAAAGTATCCGCCTACCCTTCAGAGAATATCAGGACTAATTACTTCATGGACTAAGTCTTGTTTACTGCCATTTCCATAAGAAATCCAGCTTCACATGGTGTTACTCATCAGTTGACCCTCCGCATCAGGTCTCTCCACTTCCCCAGTATGACCCAATCATCTACACCTCTTTTGAGCTCTAGCCTTCACTGTGTTGCACAGATTTTGTGCTCTGTCATCAGCATATCCCCAAATCTTTAAATATCTCTTTAGTCATGCCATCCTTTTCTTACTCAAAATGAAACCTGTTTTTTTTCATTGAGATTAGTCTTCTCTTATGCCACAGGTACCACAGGGCCTAGAGGTGGAATGGGTGCTCTTTCTATTCTTCATCACCCTTTCAGACATTTGTCTCCCCCTTTACTCCAGAGTTCTTTGATGGTAACAGCTTTTTCATGCTATTATTATCACTAAATCCCTAATCTTATAACCTTTTTATTGGATGCCACCCCTCATTTCTGAAATAATGATCCATGTTCCATCAGTACAATCAATGGTGTCTATACATGTTCAACACCGTTTCCTTGTTCTCTCACTTTTCAACTTTGCAAAGTCACAACTCTCTTTAATCCAATTTTCTATATTATTTTATCTTCTGAAAGAAGGAGCACACACCATGTTTGATGATTTCATTTCATAGCTGCCTCTACAAACAACAGATTTTCAATATGGCTGTGGCAAGTCTACAATATTTTTCTACATGCTTTACCACACTTAGAAAAGATTGTTTCATGTTATCTCATGCTAAACTTTCAAAATATGCTTTTATCTTTAGATGACAATATTGATTATTTCACTACAAAGATAAAAGGAATAAGATACTTTGTCTCATAATACTTTATCTTGCCCAGATCTCATCAAAATCTAACACTTACATTTATACCTACAATGCAAGTTCTTACATCTATACCTACAATGCAAGTTCTTACATCATCAAAGATTTCCTTCTTACAGTTAGACCCTCTTTCTTGCCTTGAGAGTTTTGCTTTTCACTGTTGATGATTCTCTTTAGAGTAAAAACTACGTGCAATATAGTCAATCTAAAAAAAGTTTAAAAATCCTAAATGGGACTCCTGCTTTGGGGAAGATAGATGAAATACCCTATTTTTCCATATTTTCTCTGCTACATACAACTAGATACCTTGGTCATCATATATAAAACAAACGAGAAGATTTGGAAAGATGGAAAGAGGAAGATGGACTGGATAAGAACACAGGACTCAAGAAATGACATAATAGTGTATTCCCTGGGTACTTTTTTTTTTTACTTATATATGTAATATTTGGATATGAAGAAGTAGAAAAAAAATAGGAAGGCCAATAGGTACAGACAATAAAAGCTAAAACCTAAGCCTGCTTTCTCTAGCCAAAGAACTGGCAAAAGGACAACCTAGAGAGATAGCAAACTTTAAGAAAATAAGTGACCTACTCCATCCAAACACCAAAGAGAAAATGGTGGTCTCACCTTCTTCTACACAAATAAAGGCTTAATGGGGAGCTTAGATTTCCACCCTCTGAGGATTATAACAAGGCACCATTACCCTTCCATTTGGTTGATACAATGAATACTTAATTGAAAAGCTAAGATTTTCATTTTTTCTCAATTGTAGTAAGACACTCCTAGAGTCAGTGGAGATCATGCAGACAGACTTGCAGGTGCACCCAGCAGTAAACAGGCTACCCTCTGCTTCCTACTTGGTTGTGTCACAAAAGGTCTAGTGGAGAGTAAGAATTTTTCTCTGTCTAGCAGTAATGAGACCACTCTTTTGCCATATTGTCGGTGGAAGTCATGTGAAAAGCAACTGCAAGGCACATCTAATTCTCCCAGACCGGCAGGTGTCTGTGGAGAGCTAATGGAATCCATGAGTCCCAGCCACACTCCTCAGTATAGAAAAGCCCTCTTTCTTCTCGGGCATCAACAGATAATAAGTGACAAATATGGCTGTGCCCTGTCCCACTTCCTTGGCCAAAGTAGTATCAAAAGAAGACAGACAAAACATAAGGCTTAAATAAGATCCAGAGTTTCATTACAGAATACTCAAAATATCCACAGCACAATAAAAAGAATTACTCATCATACAAAGAAGAAGATGTTTAACTGAATGAGAAAACACAATAGATGTTAACACAAAGGTGACAGAAATTTTAGAATTAATTGACAAAAATTTTAAACTAGCCATCATAAAAATGTTTCAATGTACAACTAAAAATGCACTTGAAACAAATGATAAAATAAGAAGTCCTAGCAAAAAAAAATCAGCAAAAAACTATTGCATCAGCAATAGATGTAAAGAGTAACTAAATGAATATTTAATAAATGAAAAATGTAATAAACAATTTAAAATAAATACCTCAAACATTTGGCTCAAAAACAAAAAAAACGAAATAGGCAAACAAGAAAAAATCAGTGAATGGAAAGCTGAACAATAGAAATTTCTCTTCTTGGACTACAGAGAGCAAATTCATTGAAAAATAAGTAAAGAGAGCCTCAAGGACCTGTGGAATTATAATACAAGATGTAACATTCATGTTATTGATGGGAGGAAAGAAGAAAATGGGATGGGATATACATTTTTCAAAAATAATAGCTAAAAACTTGTGTGATTTGGCAAAAGGCATAAAACTATAGATTTAGAAAGATAAGTGAATCCCAAACAGGGAGAAAATAGAAACCCCCCACCAAGATACATTATATGATGCTTCTAAAAACAAAACAAATTTGAAACCAGTTACAGAGAATTTTTTTCATATAATATAGAGAAGAACCAATTAGAATAGCAGCGAATTTTTTATCAGAAATTATGAAGGCCAGAAACAAGTCTCATAATATTTTTCAACTGCTGAAAGAAAATAATATTTCATGATGATTTCTCCACCCAAGAACACACACTTCAGAAATGAAGGGGGAAATTAAGACATTTTCCCATAAAGGAAAACAGAAAGAATTTGTTGCCAATGAGACTACTTTAAAGGAAAGGCTAAAAAAAGTGCTCTACACAGAAAAGAAATCGTAAAAGACGGACTCTTAGACCATCAAGAAAGAAGAAAGAACATGATAAGCAAAAATAGGAGTAAAAGGCCGGGCGCGGTGGCTCACGCTTGTAATCCCAGCACTTTGGGAGGCCGAGGCGGGCGGATCACGAGGTCAGGAGATCGAGACCACGGTGAAACCCCGTCTCTACTAAAAATACAAAAAAATTAGCCGGGCGTAGTGGCGGGCGCCTGTAGTCCCAGCTACTCGGAGAGGCTGAGGCAGGAGAATGGCGTGAACCCGGGAGGTGGAGCTTGCAGTGAGCCAAGATCGCGCCACTACACTCCAGCCTGGGCGACAGAGCGAGACTCCGTCTCAAAAAAAAAAAAAAAAAAAAAAAAAAGGAGTAAAAAATAGATCTTCCCTTTACTCTTGAGTTTGATAAATTATGTTTAATGGTTGAAAAAAAAACACTATTTGATATAGTTTTAAATAAATGTAGCAAAAATTTTTAAGATGACTGTTTTATAAACCTAAAATTACAAAAGTTCAAAAAGTAAAGTAAGGTTTACATACTTCATTCAAACTAATAAAATGATTATACCAGTAGCCTGTGATAAAGTGTGAATATATAATGTAGTACCTATAGCAACCACTAAAAATGCTATGCAAAGAGATATATTCAAAAATTCTACAGAAGAATCAAAATGCAATGTTTAAAAAAGTTCAAGCAACCCACAGGAGAGCAGAAAAAAGAAAACAGAGAAAGAGAAGAAAAATGCAGAACAAACAAAACAAAATGCAAAGGCCAAATATAAGCCCTAACAACAAAAATTATATATAGGTAATTAAATACACAAAAAGCAGAGATTAACTGATTACAAACCAACTATATGCTGTCTGTAAGAAACTCACTTAAAATGTAAGTATATAGGTGAGGTGAAAGAAGAATGAAAAACATTGAAAATGTTATTCAGCTGAAATTAGGGGTGGGAATATTATTATGAGACTAAGTAAAGTGCAGAGCAAAGAAAATTCAGAGAGAAAGTGAGAGAATATGTAAAGATGAAAGGATAAATCCACCAGGAATACATAGCTGTTCTAAATGTGTATGCTCCTAACAATATAGGCTGTAAATTATGTGAAACAAAAATGACATAAATGAAAAAACAGACAAAAATTATAGCTGAAGACTGCAAGACCTGCTTCTGAACTTGATAGAAAAACTAGAATGAAAATCAGCAAGGATAGATAATTCAAAAACACATTAACCAACAGACTCTAATTAATATCTATAAAACACACCAACAGCAACAAAATACACAGTCTTCGCATGCCTTTAGAATACAAAGAAAGATAGACCATATTTGGGGCTTAAAATAAACCACAAAAGCTTTAATATATTTAAAATCATACAGAATGTGTTCCTCAAGCACAATAGGAGTAAACTGGAAATTAATAACAAAACAATAACAAGAAAATTTCCCAATACTTAGAAATTAAACACACTTTTAACTAATCTTCTAAAGAGGAAGGCTCAGGGAAACAGCAATATCAAGACAAGCACTGAGATGGTGTCTCATCTTACACCAGTCATAATGGCTAAAAGATCCAAAAATAATAGGTATTGGTGAGGATGTGGAGAAAAAGAAATATTTATGCATTGTTGGTGGGAATGTAAATTAGTACAACCTTTATGGAAAGTAGTATAGAGATAGTCAAAGAACTAAGAATAGAATTGTCGTTTGATCCAGTCATCCCACTACTGAATATATACCCAAAGGGAAATAAATCATATCAAAAAAGATACCTGCACTTATTTGTCTATTGCAGCGCTTATTAAAATAGCAAAGATACGGAATTAATCAAGTATTTGTCAACAGAGGATTGGATAAAGAAATGTTACATATATATGTCACATGATACTACTCAGCCAAAAAAAGAATAAAATTATGTCTTTGGCAGCAACATAGATTGAAATGGAGGCCAATATCCTCAGATAACTCAGAAAGTTAAATACTACATGTTCTTCTTTGGAAGTGAGTGCTAAACAATGAGTACACATGGGCATACAAAGTGGAATAACAAATATCAGAGACTCCAAAAGTGGGAAGGTCAGGGGAGTGAGAGTTGAAAAATTATCTATTGTGTACAATGTTCACTATTTGAGTGATAGTTACACTAAAAGCACAGACTTCACCACAATGCAATATACACTTGAAAGAAATCACATGTGCACTTCTAAATATGTTTAAAAATAAATAAATAACATAAGGTAACATTGAACTGCACGTAAATATGAATAAACCATATCACCATTTGTAGGACAGTCAGAGAAGTGCTAGGAGGAAGATTTATAGTACTGGTAAAGATAAGAAACCTCAAATCAATCATGTAAGTTTCTTTCTATCTCAAGAACCTAGAAAAAGAAGAACCAAATAAACCTAAAGCAGTCAGAAGGAAGGAAATAAATCATAAAGAAAATTATAACAATAATAGGGAAAAATCAAAGAGATTGTAAACAAAATGTTGAAAAAGGAAATTAATGAAACAAAGAAGTGCTTCTTTGCAAAGATCAATGTAATTGACAAAACCACAAAAGTAGTAAAGAAAAATTAGTAAGAAACAAATTGCAATATTAGGAATAAAACAAAATATAAGTACAGACACTGTAGATGCATAAAGAATAAAAAGAATATTGTAATCAACTGTATACACAAATATTTGACAATGATAGTGAAATAGACCATTTCCTCCAAAAATTTAAACCATCACAACATATACAATATAAAATAGATAATTTGAATAGCTGAATAACTATGAAGAGAATTGAATTCAAAAACATTACAAAATCCTTGAAAAGGATATCTCCAGGCCTAGTTGGTTTCACTGGAGAATTCTACCAAATGTTCAAGAAAAAATATTATCGGTTCACACAATCTTTTAGAGGTTTTAGAAGAGGGGAATACACTTTTCAATTAATTTTGTGAAACCATATATGAAAGCTAGAAAATATAACACAAGAATGAAACTAGAGATCAATATCCTCATAAGTAGAGACACAAAAATATTTGTAAAATATTAGCAAATAAGATCCAGTAACATACAAAAAGAATTAAACATCATATAGAGTTTTTCCATGCTGGTTTAATATTTAAGATACAATCAGTGCTATGCACTATATTCACAGGCTAACAAAGAAACAGAGAAAAATCACATAATTACATTAACATATTTACTATATTTTAATGTATTACCATATTCCTACAGTGTGGAGAAAGCATTTGAGAAAATCTGACATCTGTTCATGATTGAAAACTTCAGAAAACTTCATGATTGAAAACATTTTTAAAACTTGATAAAGAACATATACAATAATCTTCAACTCACATACTCAATGATGAAAGACTGTATACCTTCATACTTTGCTACTAAGGTCAAGAATAAGGCAAAGTTGTCCATTTTTATCACTCTTACTCAACATAGTACTAGAATTTCTAGCTATGCAATAAATTGAGAAAAGGACACAAAAATCATATAACTTAGAGAAGAAGAAAGAAAACTGTATTTACAAATGGCATACTTTTTAATGTAGAAAATCTTACAGTCTATCAAAAATTTCTAGAACTATTGAGTTCAGCTATATTAGAGAATACAAGAGCAATGTACAAAAATAAAATATATTTCTATATATTAGCAATGAATACATGAAAACAAAAATTAATAATACAATATCATTTTTAATTGTTCAAGAAATTGAAATGCTTTGGTTTCCATTTCCGTACAACACATGTATAGAAATTTTATGGTAAAAAAAAATACTAATGAAATGCAGACATAGTATGGTCATGAATTGGAAAACTTAAAATCCTAAGAATGTCAATTTCTTTTTTCCCAAATGATATAGAGGCTTAATGCAATTCCTATGAAAATTTTATATTTGTTCAAATTTTGACTTTTTCTAGAGATGTATGAGGTTACCGTAAAATGTATATGAAAAGGCAAACAAACTAGGGTAGCTAAAATTATTTTGTAAAAGATGAGAAAAGTGAGAGGAATTAATCTATGTGATTTCAAGACTTAGTAATCAACACTGTGGTACTGACAGACGGATAAAAACATAGATCAATGGAACAGAATAAAGAACTCCCAAATATACTCACACAATTATGCCTCACTGACTTTTTTCAAAGGTGCAAAAGTAATACAATGGAGGAAATACAGAATTTTCAACAAATGTTGCTGGAGCAATTGGACAGCTATAGGCCAAAAAAAGAAAACAAACAAACATTGGCCTAAACCTCACACCTCGTACGAAAGTAAACATAAATAAATCATAAACAAATATAAAATCTGAAATTATAAAACTTTTATAAAAAATGTATGAGAAAAATCTTCTGGATCAAGGCTAGGCAAAAAGTTTCTAGATTTGGTAGCAGAAACATGATTCATAGAAGGAAAAATTTACAAATTGAATTTCATCAAAATTAAAATGATCGCTGTGAAATACACTGTTAAGAGGAAGAAAAGACAAGCCACAGACTGGGAGAAAATAGTCGCAAAGTGCTTATCTGACAAAGAACTAGTATCTAGAATACATGAAGTTTTAAAATTCAGACTACCAACCCAGTTAGAAAATGGGCAATGGACAAAAGCCATGCAGATATGTAGAGATATTTTAGTGAAGAAAATATACAGATGGTAAATAGTACGTGAAAAGATGTTCAACATCATTAGCTATTAGGAAAATGCAAATTAAATCCACAATGAGATATTACTGCATACCTACTAGAATGGCTAAAATACAATGTGGTGACAAGATCAAATACTGGTGAAAATTTGGAGAAACTGGATGACTTACACATTTCTGATGGGGATGTAAAATTGTACAATTACTCTAGAAAAGAGTTTGGCAATCTCTTATAAAACTAACTATGCAATCACCACATGACCCAGACATTTCACTCTTTGACACTGTTGAACCCAAAGAAAGTAAAACTTATTTTCTCCTAAAATCTCGGAGAAAAAATATTCATAGCATCTTTACTGCAATAACCAAAAACTGGAAACACTCACCCAATATGTTCTTTAATAGGCGAATGTTCAGGAAACTGTAATATATATTCAACCACAGAAAGCTATTCAGCAAGAAGAAAGAGCCTATTGATAAACACAACAATGCAAATAATTCTTAAGAGAATTACGATAAGTGGAAAAGCCAGCCCCACAAAATTGCATGCTTTATGATTGTATTTATGTAATATTCATGTACTCACAAAATTATAGAAATACAGAGTACAGAGCATTGGTACTAGGGGTTAAGGAGGGTGACTGAAGGGAATGGCTATAAAAGGGCAACATGAGGAAATGTTTATGGAGATGAAAATATTCTGTTACTTGATTGTGTCAATGTCAATGTTTGGTTATAATGTCTTGCAAAAACTAGAGTTTTGCAAGATGTTTCCATTGGGGCAAAGTGACTAAAGAATACATAGGCTCTCTTTGCATTATTTCCACTGAATGTGAATTTGTAATTATTTCGTAATAAAAGTTTTAATGAAAAAATAAACAAAAGGTGAAACCACAGCAACAAAAACACTTTGAGGACCTTACATTTTGATCCAGCTACTGGCTTCACTTCTCCTTCATAACAAACAATTTCAAAAGGCTTTTTTACAGTCATAGATCTTGCTTACATTTCTATACGACTCATAAACAATGAGTCCTAAGGAGGTTTTATTCCTTTCATTCTCCTGAAATGGCAATCTTAAAGATTCCAGTGATCGCTGTCTCACCAAACTGAATGATCAATTCCACTCTATCATTTGATTCAAACTAAATAGCAGAAACTTACACAGTTATTTACTCTTCCCTTCCCGAAATATTATATTTCCTTGCCTTAAAAGATACCAACTCTTGCTATCCTTTTACTTCATGGCACCTGCTACTCAGTCCTACTGCTCGATCTTTCTGGCAGATTTGTCCTTCCTTTTATGACCCCATTGGAATACTCCAGAGCATTTACATCATATTAGTTTCTCACAGAAAATATTTTGTAACACACAGTACATAAAACAATTCACATGTCTATGAATAATAAGTTGGTTAACTATATTAAGGTATACCTATGTGATGTAATACACTAAATGATACATGTAATAAGTGAGGATACTTTTTAAATTTAATTTTTGTTACCATTTTAAAGTGTCCAGTTCAATAGTGTTAAGTACATTCACTTTGTTGTGCAACAGATCTCTAGAAATTTTTATGTTGTAAAACTGAAACTTGTACTCATTAAACAGCTCCCCCTTTCCTGCTCTGCCAAGATCCTTGTAACCCCCTTTCCACTTTCTGTTTCTATTACTTTGACTATTATAGGTAAAACTCACAAAATTGCCCTCTTGACCTCCACCACCACCTTGCTTGGTTTCACTTGGAGTTGTTTTCCTTTCCCCCACGTTTATTTTTTAAATTGATGTAAAAATTGTATGTACTTATCATGTAGGCTTGTCTACCCTGAACCTCTAGCAACACATCAGTTACAGTTCAGGTTTTCTTACCCTGGCCCTGGTTCCTCTGAGTTTTGGCTCAGGGCTTTCTGCTTCAGTAAGTTGTGATTCTGTGCCCATCTGTCTGTCTCTCCAGTTTTATGGGGAGTAGACCCCACTTTTCTGCCAGATCTAGTAGAGCTGTTGATTTTTGATTTTGCTTAGCTTTTGATTTGTTGTTAGGATGGAGGTAGGACATGTGGGTTCTTCTTATGCCAGACCAGAAACTAGAAGGGCACAGAAGTGTTTGTTTGATGTAGTACCATTTGTCTATTTTTTGTTCTTTTTTCTGTGCTGTTGGTATCATATTGAAGAAATCATCACCAAATCCAATGTCTTAAAATATCTCCCCATCTATATTAATAAGACTTTTATAGTTAGGGGTCTTATGTTTAGGCCTTTAATCCATTTAAGTTAATTTTTGCGATGGCCTAAGAAGACAGGGTTCCCCTGCTCCAATACCTCCTGCCACGGACCATTACTGGGAGGCCCAGCAGGAGGTGAGCATCAGGTGAGCAAGCATTACCTTACCACCTGAGCTTGGCTTCCTGTCAGATCAGCAGCCTGCATTAGATTCTCACAGAATCAGGAACACTATTGTGAACTGTGACTGCAAGGGATCTAGGTAGTTATGTGCTCCTTATGAGAATCTAATGCCTGATGATCTGAGGTAGAACAGTTTCATTCCAAAACCACCCCCCTTCTGCCCCCACACTCGGTGGAAAAATTGTCCTACACTAAACTGGTCCCTGGTGCCAAAAAAGGTGGGGACCGCTGGCATAGGATAAGGATGTAACTCCATTCTTTTGCATGTTGACAACAAGTTTTCCAAACATCATTTGTTGAAAAGATAATAGAATATATTTTTATTTCTAAATATTGAAAGATCTGGAGTAAATGAAAGCTATGCAAATAATGTATTGCTAATATTTGTGTTTCAGTATAAATATCTTTAAATGAATAAAATGTCCCTATAAATATAAAATGTTCTACTATTTTTTCAGAGGAAGGAGCTAAGTGACTGGTAGACACCGACACATAAGAAAAACTTATGATTGGCAAAATGATTTTTGCACCATTTCAACATTTTAACAAACAACTCTTTAAAAATGATAAATGAAATACAATGTTTTCTTTTCTGATTATTTTCTTTTCTTTTTTTTCTAGAACAGTTTTCTTACCTCATCTCAATTTTTAATGTCCCTGATGCCTCAGAGAATTTAAAGCTTTTGACAGCAAGAGATGAATCATATTAATTTCTGTATGCACTGAATAAGAAGAAACTCAAGCTTTTCATTACCTGAAGCAATTCAATGGATTTTATTAAACAAACAGTTATTTTTGACTCAAATTATTTTATAAAGTCATTCAATAATTCTTGCAAATAAAATAAAAATGAACATCAGCTCAGTGAATTGCTACAGAAAATGATTCTGTTTATTTAGAAATATGGCTACAAGTAGAAAATGCATCTAGAATCTTTAATTGATCATACATTTTTATGGATATAGAGACAGATGAGAATGTATTGCATAATTATAAATTCTATTGCCAAACTACAAATCACATAAAATAGCTACAATTAGATGGATGAATTTGATTGTTATCCAGTGCATTGAGCAACTCAATGATAGTAATTAAATAACATGGTAGGAAGGCAAATGGATCTTATTTGCCCCTCCCATCCTCTCCTATGCAAAAGCCTTTCTAACACTGCTTCCAAGGCATTACATCAAATTAATATTTCAGGATACGACTCTTCCTACTGTGGGGTCCCCATGCCTTCTAGGGTAATACACTTAAGAGTGTGTTCCAAGATACTAAATCCTATGTAACCTCTACTAAAATGCTTCAGAGCCCAAAATTGATGTCAAATGTTAATCAAAACCTTTTGGCAAGTATAGAATTTTAATGGAATTGCTCGGTTCTTGGATTAAAGCAGAATTTTAGTCTCTGAAATATAGGGCAAAACCTTGGCATATTAGATATACACTCTCCTGCATTCATTAAGAAAGGGCAATCAGGAATGCTGCTCATACAAGCTAGCAGCATTAAGTACATAGGTTTGAACATTAACCTTATCATTTCATGAATCTAATTGATTTGACTATCTTGGCCTTTGACAATGAAAACATAAAGCAGGGATTTCCATCAATTTTACTCATCTATCTTTCTTTTAAAACACGTCTTCACCTATCTTAGCTAATTTTATCTAGACTTGTTCAGGACTCCAGAAAATGGGCTTACTTAATATTATTCCTTTGCTTCTCATTTTCCCCCTCTCATTTTCATATACAGGTAGTAGAAAAACTTTTTTATGTTATATAAAAGGAAAAATAATTTGATCTCTGAAAAGTCTTTTACTGAGATTAGGAATAAGGAAAAACTGGCTCTTCAGTTTCTTGGAGGGAGTTTGAATAGTATACCCTCAGCCACTTGTTTATTAATTATTATTATTAATTTCTTGGGAGAAATATATCGTCAACCTGGAGAAAAGAAAAAATATATATACTACTTTTCTAATGAAATAATAGACATTTTAGAGTGTCAAAAATAGCATTTGCCTCTTATAATTCATTTTTTAAGAAAAAATGTATTTCTATATGAAAACAGTTGTCCATTATCTAACCAACTATGGCCCTAAAAATGAGGAAACATGAGTGTCTAAGTAGGACTCACTGAGAACATAAATGATAAAGTTGATTGCTAGGAGCTTGAGGCAAATTCAGCATCGTCAGTCACAATATTTTCTGAAATCATTTGTATGTTAAGTATATTTATATATATTAATATTTCTGTCTCCCTTCATATTTGCTTCAAAAATATATTTAAAACAACACAGAAAGCAGGAAAATAAAAAACCAGAAATTAGACTTGTTTTACTGTACCTTTTTAATCAGGATATAATCTAAATAACATTGTACAATTATTGGCAGGAGCCATATTTAGAGCTGTGCATAGTATAGCAAGGACTTCATTTTATGCCATTTAAAAATCACCCTTTATGTTTATGCTCATATTTAGATTATTTTATATTTATTATAAAAGCTATAGTCACTTTTTTTCAAAAATACTAAGAAAATATTTCCTAGAGGCAGAAAACGGGTGAAAAAATAAGACTTTTCTGCACATCTCTCAATTCCAGTATTTACTGCAGATTTCTTTTTGGCTTTTTAGCTGTATAAATAATTTGATTTAGAATATTAACTTTATCAACTAAAAAATTCAAACTATAGTTTTCTTTTATGTACTGTCTTTGCTAAGTTTTGTTATTGAGGTCATGCTAGTTTCCAAACTAATTTGGAAGTATAACCTTTTAACTAATTTATCAAAACTATTTAAACTGCATATTTCATGAAGTGTAAGGAATTTAGTTCTGGAAGAAAAACATTGTTTTAAACTTTGGTTTGCTGCTTAATATAAAAGTGAGTAGGTTATTTTAGTTTTGATTCAAAGTTCTCTTGTCTATATTGTGTAGATAATAATATGCCTCTCATCCAAACATTTTGGGTTATTGTCATAAATAAACGAGATATCCTAGGTTAACTGAATAACATGAGTTGAACTTTTCCTAATTCTTAAAATAAATTTTAGCCATTAGCATAGTGTATAATCTATAGTTAAATCTCTGTAATCATTTTTGACTTTAAACTCATGGAATATTATTCTCTTATTGCCTATGAGTAATTTGATTTTTTTTTTTTTTTCGAGACGGAGTCTTACACTGTCACCCAGGCTGGAGTGCAGTGGCGCGATCTCAGCTCACTGAAAGCTCTGCCTTCTGGGTTCACGCCATTCTCCTGCCTCAGCCTCCCCAGTAGCTGGGACTACAGGCATCTGCCACCACACCTGGCTAATTTTTTTTGTATTTTTAGTAGAGATGGGGTTTCACTGTGTTAGCCAGGGTGGTCTCCTAACCTCGTGATCCGCCCGCCTTGGCCTCCCAAAGTGCTGGGATTACAGGCCTGAGAGTAATTTAATTTTGAATAAAATTAAGTTTTATCTTTTCTGGATACAGGATTATGATAATTAAAACACTTTTAAAGCAATGGTGATGATTATATACTTGAATATTCTCTGAATATTTATTGTAAATTTAGTTTATAAACATTTTGATTGAAAAATACAAGACAAATAAAAGACCATATTAAATGTGAATGTAGAGTATAGTGAATGGTTATAAAGACTATGTAACCTAGACCATTTTAGGTCTAGTGAGTCTCTCTTTATTAAGAAACATCTATACCCCTTCATAGATATAACCTCTTTCAAAGTTATAATCAATTTTTATACATTTCCTATTTATATTTATTTTGTCTGTCAAAAATTTTCATTAAAGTATACATTTTCTATTTTCATCATTTTAGTCTTCACAATCTTACATCATTTAATTTTTTGTTTAATTTTTGTCTCCAATATATGTCTTGTCTTTTAAAAAATTATCTCATTTTGATTTATTTCTTCTTTCTCTTTGAGGATTTGTCTTTTTTTTTCAAACTCTTGAGATGAATATTTGAATCATTAGATTTTAGCTCTTCTTCTACAATATAACATAAGCATTTAATGCTATAAATTTTTTAGAACATCTCACTATATTAGGATTCTAGAAGTTTTGCTATGTAGCATTTTTATTAATATTCTAATACATTATTCTATACAATATATTAGATTATATTATATATTCTGATATATATTCTAATATATTATTCTATATATTAGATACATGTATCTAATATATATAATATATATAATATATTAGAATATATTCTAATATATATTTTTCTTAATCTTTGAATAATGGGTTATTTATCTGTAACTTATAGTATGCATGCACTAGAAATTTAAAATATAATTTTGGAAGTAAGTTTATTGATTTATAACATAAATGTGTTTGTCCAGAAAATGCACATTACGTGATATGTGATTTCAATGCTTTGAAATTTGCTAATATTTCCTTAAAACTTCATAGTTTTTCTAGTTGAATTTTATAAATATTCTTTGTAAGCTGAAAAAAAAAGTGTGCCCCACACTTGTTGGAAACAGTGTCATGTTGTATCCTATTTAGGTCTTGTTTGTTAAGCTTGTCTAAGTCTTCTGTGTATCTCTACTTTTTTTTCTTTGTCCATTTGTTCTATCAGTTAGTAAGAGGAGTGTGTTAACATTCTCCACTGTATGGGTTTTGTGATTTCCTAGTTTTATTGCTGTAGTTTTCCACGTTTTGCTGTTTGTGCCTATGTTGTTGCATGCAGCATGTATTTGTGAAGAATCAGAGAAAGAGAAAGGGAAAGAGATAAATGTCATTAAGTGATACAAATTTAGAATGATTATATCTCTCCCTATAATTGAAACTTGTATATACATTAGCTTCAGTAATGCTCTTTGGCTTGATGTGTATTTTGTTTGCTGTTAATATAACTAAGTAAACATGCTATTAATTAGTTTTTTATTGACAATATTTTGATTCTTACATATTTAGGGAAATATATCTTTACTATTTTTTACTTACTACTTTGGTAACTTGTAAATCTAACTTTGTTTCACGAGTCTGATTAACTTCTTTTTAATATGAGAATATAACATTTAATATAACCACTGATATATTAGTGTCTAAATTCAGTATTCGTGTGTGTGTGTGTGTGTGTGTGTGTGTGTGTTGTCTCATCTGGTTTTTACCCATTTCTTATATCAGATATTATTAATTTTAATCTTCTAATGATTAACATAGAATTTAGAGCATGAATCATTATCTAAAGGAATGACATAACTCAGTAGCCTTTTGACAATACAAGAAATTTAGAGGAGTTTAAATCCTGACTATTCATATATTTTAATTATATTTGGTTTTAAAGTGATAATATTTTTGTTTTACATAGTCATATTTATCTTGCTTTATTAATTTTATAAGCCAGAATAATCAGGAGTGATTTTATCTCCTGAAGGCATGTGGAAATGTCTGCAGACATATTTAGCTTCAGTCGGGTGGGTGGGTGTGGATGCTACTGATATCTGACATCCAGTGAATAGAGGCCAGAAAAATGCCAAATAATGCTGTAAAACATTGGACAGCCCTCATCCCAGAACAAGGAATTATCCAGGCCAAACATAGACTGCTTAAGTTGAGAAACCTTGAGCTAGATAATGCTGAGGCTCAAAATAAAAAGCAACATAATTGTCTACTTATCACTCACACCATAGTTTGCTAAATTGGAGTCACCTTCTCTAAATCCCCCAGGCTAGAGATGTAGCCATTATCTATAATATTACTGACTGCCATGTCGGAGAGAAAGGTAGTTCTGGAGCATCTTGTATTATCCATCAAATATTTGGTCTGAGAAAAGCATGTGCCGTTTTTGCTCACCATTTACTACCTATTACTAATCAGGTGGCCTCACTCCATAACAAAAAGCCTAATAAATACACTCCTGCCATGTCCCGGGGATTTAGAGAGGCAAATATAATCAAGGTGCAGCACCAATAAAATAATGATCCACCACAATTAGTCCTTGTGGTCACCAAATATTTGGCCCTCTCTCCCTCCCTTAAGCAAAATATAACCACTTACCTGGAAAAACAGATAAATCCAATACTCAATTCAGTCACAATATGATCTTAAAGCCAATATCTCCACATAACTCACTGTAATTTTTAAGTAAGGTGTAATTCATGGTGATCTGTATATGATATCTGGATGTTACTCCTCTAATGTCATAAAAAGATGATTTATTCTCATAAAATATTCTAGAAATATAAGGCAGGGAAAGGAAAACTAAAATAAACTTTCCTATTTATAGGGGTAAGAAAAAGAGACTCATTGAAATTAGAGAACTGCAACAATTCTGAATCTCACAGTGCAAAGTCTGAAGGCTCGCTGCCTAGGGAATGGAGAATGTGCTGTTTGTTAATTCCATCGTCTTTCTAATTCTTGGTGCTATTTCTATTAGCTGAGTGTATTAATCATTATGTATAATATTAGTCTGCTTCTTTGCACATCTGATAATTTTTTATTGGCTTCCAATCAAAATTAATTGTAGTTTATATTAACATGCATTCTGATTCATTGATTTTGTTTTTAGCTTTTTCTTTCCTGCTTTTAAACCCATTCATTAAATTTCTAACATTGGTACTTGAATTATTGAATGTTTATGCAATATCCAACCATCTTTTTGCTAGTCAACTCTATTACTTTTCATAATTTCTTTCTAACTCATCTTTCTTAAAATATCATAAATATAGTAATTTTATAATTTTTGTTTAATAATCAAAAGTTGCAAAATTATGAGTTTTTTTCTGTGGTTTATTATTTCTGCTAATCCTGCTTATGGAGAAATATTCTGTGTATAGCTGTTTTTCTTTTCCTATGTGCTAATTTCCTAAAACATTATTATTAATATAAAATCAAGGATATTAATTATGATATATTAGTCCAGAGGGGTTCTAAGGTTCTGACAGTCTCCTCAAGATAATTTACTGAATATAATTCTTTACTGGAACTGTGACAAACTGTTTTGAGGCTTAAGATTTCCTGAATGACTGAGGTAATAAAAAAAGTGACAGCTTTCTTTCCATTTCAGGATTGGTACATTTTTAGTTATTTGACCCTTGATTTAAGGATGTAGTCCTCTGTGCATGTTTTTGTGTTGCAAAGAAGACTCACATTTTAGAATCTTTTTTTCATCCTGGGTTATGAGATCATTTACAAGCAGAATTTGAGTTTCTTCATACCTGCAAACACAGGGAAAAACCATCCTTTTTACTTTTCATTTGTCTCAGTTATGTGTGCTGTTTAGTTTTAGTCCAGACATAACTTTAGTTGAATGATTTTATAACAAACACACATTTTTGAGTTTTTATATTTTTGGTCTGAAATATTTAGCTTGCTATTTTTGAAACAATAAGTGTAAAGCGTATTTTTATTTGCTCTTTTTAATATATCTCTATTTATAAATATTTTAGCATTCAGCAACCTTTCTAAATGTTTCAATACATGTGCTATCTACTAAATGTGTATGTGTTTTAACATAAAGTCAAATATGTAGTAATCTGACTTTTAAGATATAGTAATAAAAGAAATTATAATTTTACACAATGGAATTATGTAACATATAATTTTATAAGAAAGATAAGTACAAGAATTAATATTTATTTGGATAGAGTATTTGACAGTAGCCAAGAAGAGGTAGACTCTAGTTAGCAAGACAAAATATAATCTCCTTAAAAGGTTTTTTATTTTGAAATAGATAATTTTAGGGTGGGTTAGAGGCTGATTCTTGTAGAATCAGCTATGTGCGGTTCACCCTATGGGTGATCCTCAAATTTTTCAATGTCATAAAATACTCAAGAGCTCTGAAAATAATTGCACAGTACATTGCTTAGTTGACCTGGGATGCAGTATTTCTTTTGAAAAGAATTTGAACCCAGACCACAGTTGAGATTCAGATACATACAAACTTATCATATGAATCAAGTCCTGCAATTGGGGTGAAAATGGTGGGGGGAGGAGACGCTGAGAAAATTGCATCAAGCTGCGTATTAAAGCCTACATATTAAAGATAATATTGACCTAAAAAAGAATATGATCCTGCATTGATCTTCTCAAAGTCAGACCTCCATTGAATCCCTGTAAAGTATGGGAGAGAAAAAGAAGATTTATATAACTATGCTAAGGGAAGTCCCTCATAAAAATAATGACAGAATCTTTCCTACTGACAGTACAAAATATGACAAAGGTTAGTAATGTCGGTATGAATTAAGCAAGGTCATATGAGCAGTAAATACCAAAGGATATGAACTTAAAGCACATCAGCCTCTGATGACATGTGAGAACTGCATCAATCCTTTTATAAAATTCTGGTGGGAATAATTACAGTTACAGAATAAGATATAATGACTGAGCATCTTGATAGTAAAACAGGCACAGTGTCATAATCTTGACCTCTGAAGTATTGCTGTAAAAATAATAAATTTGTATTTACATTAATGATATGAAGCAACATATATTCATCTAAATTAGGTCACTCAACAAAGATTTTCAGAAAGTCCTTGATCAAAATTATATATATGCATAAAATGTTAATGTTAAAAGAGAGTTTCATACTAAAAAAGCTGATATTGCTGAACTGAATCCAGACAATTTAAAAATAAAAGGAAAGAATGAATGTTTAAAAAAGAAGAAAAAAGCATAAATGTGAAGTTTCTGTATTAGGAGAGGAGGGTCAATGTGTTGCTTAATGAGCCCAATGCTTAACAATTACTCTCAGATAATGAGAGGTTTGGAGGCACATTAACTCTTTCAAACCACTAACCACCTAATTTGCAATTAGGGAATATTTCACAGAAGATACAATAGAGGCTGTTAAATGTTTTTAGATATTTCTTGAAATTTGCACCATAAAACTTTATGGAAGAGCAAAAAGCGTGGTTTATAGGTAATGATTATGCAATGCAAATGAATATAAACTATGAAAGACTTTCATTTCTAGTACATA
Organism: Hylobates moloch; assembly: GCF_009828535.3. NCBI lineage: Eukaryota > Metazoa > Chordata > Mammalia > Primates > Hylobatidae > Hylobates > Hylobates moloch. The sequence continues at coordinate 160,044,232 of NW_026652278.1, forward strand.
AATAGAATATGCATTCTTCATAAGACACGGGATACTCTTAGACTCTGTGATACTTCAAGTTAGCAAACATTTTACTTTATGATAAATTTAAGTATAAAAATTCCAGGTTGGTTTTACTTTCTTCATCCCAATTACAATTCAAAGCATCATTTGTATTTGATAGAGATAAGTATTAATATTTGAGCTGCACAGTGAGTTCTTACGGAAACTACTCAATACACTCGAGATTAATTTAGGCATCAGTAGAATGCAGGAAATACTAGCGTTTTTATAAGTAACATTTAAAAAATACTCAAAACTTAGTCAAAGGGTAAGTTTTTCCGTGTTTTTAGTGGTTATACCATTATGTTTTCTAAGAATAATTAATGACATAACACAAACAATAAGAGATTTAGTTACTCGATTGTTTCCTTCAGTTCTAACTATTATTCTAGTAGTTTGTGGTTATTTTTCAGATTATATAGAATATTTGATATTCTATTTTTATATAGAATATTCGTTTTTATATAGAATATTCATATTATTTAGAATATTTTTCAGATTATACAGAAGCCAAAAACAACACACGCCTGCATTAAGTTTTGCCATGAAACAATGCCACATCAAATATGAACTTGATTTCAACCAAAACATTTTGTACCGTATCTCTGGTTTGTTTTGTCCCATACCTCTAGTTTTTGTCAGGTTTGAACTGCCGTATGCATTATACCTTTAAAAAATCCTTTAAAAATGCTGCATTTCTAATACCATGTGAGCAGAGCAGAATCACTTTTATTTATTCTAATTTCTTCAATATTTATTTTCAAAATTTATGAAAGCCTTGGAATTTATTTAAGCAGATTTATTACCACTTCATATTTACTAAGACCTTAAAATATAATTTGAATTTAATGAGATCTCCTCCATCTCAAAGAAAAATATTTTTTAACTGCTCAAATAGTTTTTGAGCAAAATAAACACAATGTTGTCCAGTGTCCACTGAAATAAAAACATTTGGTAACTAATAGTGCCTCGTACTGTGCAGTGTATATCAGGAAACCTATTGTCACTTTACAGGGAAGACAAGCACATGTGAAAAAAAAGTTAATAAAATTCTCACGCAGTTTAAAAAAGTACATGTCATAGTTTAGATGTTTGTCTTCTCCAAACCTCATGTTGATATGTGATCCCCAGTGTTGGAGGTTGAGCCTAATAGGAGGTGCATGGGTCATGGGGCTGGATCCTTCATGATTAGATCAGTGTTTTCCTTGGGGAATATGAATGAGTTCTCGCTTTTTTTCTTGAGAGCTGGTTGTTTAAAAAGCCTGGCACCCCAATCCCTCTCTTGCTTTCTCTCTTTCCTTGTGATTTCTGCACATAATGGCTCTGTTTCACCTTCTGCTGAGTGGAAACTCCCTGAGCCCCTCCACAGATATAGATGTTGGTGCCATGCTTTTTGTACAGCCTATAAAACTACGGGGCAAGTAACTGCTTTTTTGATGAATTACCCAGCTTTAAGTATTTCTTTATAGCAACACAAAATGGATGAAGATACTGTGTGATCCTGCATGATTTCCATTTGGATTTTAAAGTAGCACTTCTAAACCCCATCCTCAGCTTTGTACAGAAAAATTTTCAAAATAAAAATGACACGAATTAGCATGATTCATGCAAGACAGCACAGCACAAAAGTGCAGAGCTCTTTCATTCCAAAGCTGTATTTACTTCCTAAACCACAACTTTCTGTTGCTACCTGGATTATTTCCTTCAGATAAGCGGCCCCAAATCTTTACCTATTCATTCATTCAGCATTCTTATAATAAGGAAGCTAATCATATTGTATATAGTTATATAATATTCTTTGCTGGACAAAGGTATAAAAGTGCAGTAGAAAGGACAGGTACAAACTCTGTGTTCTGAGGTTTAGGATGCCAAGTGATCATAAAATGTATAGTGTACTGGATAAGAGTAGAAGTTTTAAAGTGACAAAATCCAAATTTGAGCTTTTTCCTCCATCCTTTACCAGTTTACTGATCTTAAAAATACATTTCTAAGTCTTATATTCCCACTTCAAAATGCCAACAGTATTTCTCTTAAGGTTACTCTCAAGATTAAAATAGAATTTATGCAAATAAAGTTCTTATCTATCATCCTTGAAAAAAGTAAACTCTAAATAAATCATTATTTTTATTGCAAACTTAATCTCACTAAGTTTTGTTCACTGGAAGTGCAATTAGAAAACATTGATTAGGCCGGGCGCGGTGGCTCACGCCTGTAATCCCAGCACTTTGGGAGGCCGAGGTGGGCAGATCACGAGGTCAGGAGATCGAGACCACCCTAGCTAACACGGCAAAACCCCGTCTCTACTAAAAATACAAAAAATTAGCCGGGCATGGTGGTGGGCGCCTGTAGTCCCAGCTCCTCAGGAGGCTTAGGCAGGAGAATGGTGTGAACCCAGGAGGCGGAGCTTGCAGTGAGCTGAGATAGCACCACTGCACTCCAGCCTGGGCGACAGACTCTGTCTCAAACAAAACAAAACAAACAAAACAAAAAAAACAAAAAAGAAAACATTGATTAATATGTCCTATAACTATGTACCTTAGGAAAAAAGATAAATATTCATTTAACCTAAGAATTTTATTAAATAATAAAATGTTAACATCCAATTAGAAATAAAACAAAGTCATTGCTAGTATAATTTTGCTAACTTTCAGACTCAATCTTTAAATTTGGTGCATACTGCAAATTTTTTATATTACTCTCAACTGTCGATTAAAGTGACACTCGTTATTTCTAGTGTGAAGATTAGTCTGACAACCATTCATTTTGAGACAGATTTCTGACATTAATTCAAATATGTCCAATTTTCCATTCAAACATATGTTTTTATAAACTTATTTGTTTGTTATGTGTGGCATACTGAAATATATATTGTACACTAATTTTTCCCAGTAATTAAAGTTTGCATTTCTTTTCTGAATATACATCTCCTGCTGAAGTGGAACATAGTATATAACAGGTACAATGCTAGACATTGAATTATTTGATTTCGGGAGATTTATATTAATCCTTTAGCTAGTTGTATACTCCTATTAGAAAATTAATAATCCTTTTCAGCAGATGGCAAAGGGAATCAAACAGAAATTGCTGTTTCTCTTTATCTTTTCAAGCAATAACGTATTAATTCTAGCCACTGCCTGGCCTCCCTGTATCATGTCCTTCTCTTTAAAACTAACTTTAATTAATGCATTAGATACATTTTTGGGTGGTTTAAAAGAAAGTTAGGGCCGGGCACGGTGGCTCATGCCTGTGATCCCAGCACTTTGGGAGGCCGAGGAGGGCAGACCACGAGGTCAGGAGATCGAGACCATCCTGGCTAACACGGTGAAACCCTGTCTCTACTAAAAATACAAAAAATTAGCCAGGCATGGTGGCAAGCACCTGTAGTCCCAGCTACTCAGGAGGCTGAGGCAGGAGAATGGCGTGAACCCGGGAGGCAGAGCTTGCGGTGAGCCGAGATCATGCCACTGCCCTCCAGCCTGGGTGAAAGAGCAAGACTCCGTCTCAATAAAAAAAAAAAAAGAAAGAAAGAAAAGTAGAAAGTGTGATTTAAATGTTTAGCTGATTACAGCAAAGAGAAAGAAACGAAGAACAATGGTATCAAGCCATGGAATAGTGTCCTGTGACTATGAGTTAATTAATTTTGGTCTATTATTTGGTCAGTATTTTTCCAGTATACTTACTCTATTAACAGTTGAATATTTGCATAAATTAAATATTTTGAACGATAATAATAAGCTAATGATTATATTTTTGTTACTGTTCTAAAATTGTGATTTTTAGTTAGCTAGCAAGCTCAGTTCCTAAACATCCCAAATATTGCACTGAGGGGAACAAATAGCATATTCATCATAAATAAATACTTGACATTTTTGGAATATTATTTCGTGCTTTCTATTGCACTGTGCACTTTACATAGATTATTTTGTATAATCATTATAATAACATGAGTTGAGTGTTATTATTACCTTATTGTTATAATTATTTATTTTAATACGCTTTTTTAAGAGCAGTTTTAGGTTCCAGCAAAAATAAAATGGAAAGTGCAGAGAGGGCTCATGTGTCTGTTACCCACTAATGCATACAGCCTCACCCAGTATCAATATATCACACCTGGATGATACGTTTGTCACAATTGATGAACTACCTTTTACATCATTTTTACACAAATTCATAGTTTAAATTAGGGCTCACTTTTGATATTGTCTAACGTATAGGTTTTGATACGTGTAAAAAATGCATTTCCACCATTGTAGTATTCTACAGAATACTTTTACTTCCCTAAAAATGTTCTGTGCTCTTCTTATTTCATCCCTTCCTTCCTCAGCACTACTGGCAACCACTCATATTTTCACTGCATGGTTCTATCTCTTCCATAATATCATATTGTTGAAATCATACAGTATATAGTCTTTTAAAATTGGCTTCTTTTAGTTAGTAATAGACATTTATATTTTCTTCTTTTTTTGATACTTGATAACTCTTTTTATTTATTTTTTTGACACTGAGTTTCACTCTTGGTTTTTTGTTTTGTTTTGTTTTTGTTTCTGTTTTTGTTTTGAGATGGATTTTCACCCAGTCTGGAGTGCAATGGCTTGATCTCAGCTCACTGCAACCTCCGCCTCCCAGATTCAAGCAATTATCCTGCCTCAGCCTCCCAAGTAGTTGGGATTACAGGCATGTGCCACCAGGCCCGGCTAATTTTTTGTATTTTTAGCAAAAACGGGGTTTCACCATATCAGTCAGGCTGTTCTCAAACCCCTGAACTCAGGTGATCCACCCACCTTGGCCTCCCAAAGTTCTGGTATTGTAGGCATGAGCCACCACGCCTGGCCGACAACTTATTTTTTAAAGCACTCAATAATATTCCATAGTCTAGATTACCATAGTTTATTTATCCATTCACCTGCTAAAGGTTGCTTCCGAGTTTGGACAATTATTAACAAAGCTGCTATTACAAGTTTTTGTGTGGACAAGTTTTCAGCTCATTTGAGTAAATACCAAGGCACATGGTTGTTGTATCATATGGTAAGTATATGTTTAGTTTTATGAGAAATCAACAACCTGTCTTGAAATTGGCTGTACCATTTTGCATTCCTACCAGCAATGAATGGGAGTCCCTGTTGCTCCACGTGCTAATCAACATTTAGTGTTGGCAGTGTTTCGGATTTTGGTTATCCTAGTAAGTGAGTAGTGATACCTCATTGTTGTTCCCATTTGCATTTCCCTGATGACATATGATGTCAAACATCTTTTTATATGCTTACTTGTCATCTGTATATATTCTTTGATGAAGTGTCTGTTTAGGTCTTCTGCCCATTTTTCAATCAGGTTGTTTGTTTTCTGATTGTTGATTTTAAGAGTTATTTGTTTTTTTTTATAACAATCCTTCATCAGTGGTATCTTTTGAACTATTTTCTTTCAGCCTGCAGTTTGTCTTTTTATTCTCTTGGTGTTGTCTTCCTCAGAGAAGAAGTTTTCAATTTTACTGACATCAGCTTATGTATCTTGTCACTGGTGTTTCATCTAAAAAGTCCCCATCATACCAAGTTAATCTGTGTTTTCTCCTATGTTATCTTCTAAGAGTTTTATAGTTTTACATTTTACATTTAGATCTATAATCCATTTTGAGTTCCATTTTGTGATGGATGTAATGTCTGCATATAGATACTTTTTTTTTTTTTGAGACGGAGTCTCACTCTGTCACCCAGGCTGGAGTGCAGTGGCGCAATCTCGGCTCACTGCAAGCTCCACCTCCCAGGTTCACGCCATTCTCCTGCCTCAGCCTCTCCGAGTAGCTGGGATTACAGGCGCCCGCCACCACGCCCGGCTAATTTTTTGTATTTTTAGTAGAGACGGGGTTTCACCGTGGTCTCGATCTCCTGACCTCGTGATCCTTTTTCATGCAGATGTCTAGTTGTTCCAGCAGCATTTGCTGAAATGATTTTCTTTACTTCATTGTATTGCCTTTGCTCCTTTATCAAAAATCAGTTGACTATATTTATTATTATTTTATTACTTAAAATTGAAAATTGTTTTGAAAATTACATGAAGACAGAAACAAACACACATTATCTATGCGTTCTGTTTCTCCATATCTCTAATCTGTCTATTTATTCATTCATCTAGTGATATTCATTTGTCTTCTTTTAAGGTTGTTAAATGGTTATACTCTTCTCTTTAGTAAATTTCATTATTCCTTAATCTGGCATGTAAGATATCTTTTCATGTGGTAATAATTAATATTTCCCACCTACTCTACAAGAACCTTTCTGAACCTTTTCTACTATTTTTACTCCATCCAAATTGGATTTCTCACTATCGTAAATCCAGCTCATCCTTTGTTTCTTTTAGCATTTTTATATTATTTTTCTTACAAATAATTCCTTTCTCTATCCCTTCTGCTATCAATATTCTATTTATTTTTTCTGAAGTTCTTTGTAACATACTAATTACATACTTCAACTCGCTCTTAATCTTTTGCTATTATCTTCATTTCCAAACAACTTTTCATTGAACTCGGTTTACAGATGTCACTCAATGATTTAATAATTTCTTCCTCATTTGAAAGATAAAAATAGTAAGAATACATGATTTGCCAAAATAATTGGTGAATTCAGTGGCAGTTATGACATCTGTAAACTGAAGAATCTTCAAATTTTTGGTCTTCATTTATTTACCTATAAATATAAAATAGTAATATATTCTCAAATATTTTATAAGTTTCCTATGATATACCAATTAGATAAATTAATGTAAATATGACATATGATCTTTAATTCATTGTGTAACTGTCAGAAAATATATGCTTTTGCTCCTGGTCTTTACTTTAAATTAAAAAAGCATAACTGAATGCATTATTTTGAAGTATGCTAGATGTATGTATCTATGTATACATCTAAAAATTTACAAAAGTTGTTTTCATTTAAATCAAGTACAATGTAATGTATGATGCATATCTTTTATAGTGCTATACTAGCTAAATATTTGTGAAATATTTGTGAAATGCTTAATGCTTAAAAACTTTGTCTTTTATTGCTTTACTATTTTAATTTAAATGTACAAGTACCAAAAATATACTCATCATTGCATCATGTTTAAAGGTTTTGAATCTTTATTTTCAAGATTTTCTAGGTGTATATAAATTAGTTTTGTACTGAAAATCAAGATCTTTTAGGAAAATTTACACAAATTCAATATTTTTGGGGAAATAAGATTAAAATCTTCAAAGCTAGAATTCATAAAAGTAATATCCTTTTTTAATAGAATATTTCTAGTATGTATCAATAGAACATCTCATGAAAACAAGTATGACATAATGTTGAAAGTGAGAATAATCATATTTGAACTAGAATCATATTTTGTTATAATAATTTATTCAAAAAATTGAAGATAAAAACACTTCTTAAAATTTAATTAAGATAAATTCAGGAATTCATAAAGATAACTTTAATATATCTATTTACATGTGTTAGAGTATATATTTGTAACCATAATTTAATAACATTTGATTTTTGTGACCTTATGGAGTAGATATAATTGCCTTGGAATCATGGTTCAAATACCTCACCCCACTCACAAATGTGTATGTATTATATCCACTTTGATATAAGACAGATTATTTTATTATTATATAAAATGTTTTTTAATAACAAAGCTAATTCTAAATATCTCTTTTTTCCTAATCATGTTCTTGTGAAATCACACAATGCAATAGATGTTGTGCACCTGATTTATTTTAGCTATCTAGTCCTTTTATTTTCATATAAATCGAGAATATAAGCAAAAGTCCATGTGCATACAAAGAAGAGCTGCATCTTCTGGGCATTTCTATGGTTAGTTTCAGCCTTTTATATTAAACAGTGGTTGAAATCACATTATTGATGGGAAGTATCTTGGTAGGATGTTAGAGGCTAGATTGTGTTCTTATTTTATTTTTTAAAAATTAGTAGTTTAAACATTGAACAGTCTTTTTCCCTACTTAACATTATTCCAGGCATAAAGTTTCTTCATAGCATAGCTTACAGTAAGCCAAAACATTAACCATAGCAAATGTTAAAGAATTGGGCTTAAATACTTTTAAGTAGCTACTTTTTTCAGTTTAAGGTATGAGGTTCATTTCAAATCATGTCAAACATATAAAAGATATTGTTGCATAGATACCTGATTTAGTTTTCTTATATGAAAAGAAAAAAACTGCAACTTCATTCAATACCACTGAAAGGACAAATTCCATTGTTATCATTTTAATTAAGCTACCACACTTAAGGAGGCTGGGCTTATTTTATGTCCAGAATAGCTGTTCATTTCTGTATCTCTATAATAATTTGAGATAGGTTAAAGCCAATAAAGGACTGGGATTCAAGGCTTGGCTAAGTCATGTTATGAGAAGTTATGATAAAATCTCTTGGTCACCATGGTTCACTGAAAACCCAGGCATAGAGAATTTCATCTTTTATATACCATTCATAAATTTGATTTTTTTTAAGGTTTGGGGGTCTCATATCCTCTTATGTCAAATATATTTGTGGTAATTGTATTAGCAAGAAATTCGGAGAAGATATTACTGTCATTAGTAAAGATATCACCAGTGGCCAGGTGCAGTGGCTCACTCCTGTAATCCCAGCACTTTGGGAGGCAAAGACAGGAGTATACCTTGAGCTCAGGAGTTTGAGACCAGCCTGGGCAACATGATGAAACCCCATTTCTACAAAAATTAGAAAAATTAGCCTGGCAAGATGGCATGTACCTGTAGTCCCAGCTACTCAAGAGGCTGAGGTAGGAGGATTGCTTGAGCCTGGAAGGCTATAGTAAGCCATGTTTGCACCACTACACTTAGCCTGGATAACAGAGTGAGATCCTGTCTTAAAAGAATAAATAAGTAAAGATATAACCAGAGTGTTGACAATGGTAAATGTCAGTAAATATACCATTGCAAAAAACAATTTAAATAGTATCACATGGCATATGCATAAACTTTCTATGCACATGCCATGTAATAATATTTAGGTGAACAAGTAACAAATTTTGTATCTGTGGCACACTGTTTTAAGTGCATTCTTCAATTAACTCTTATTAATTGAGATTGTTTCTTGCTGTTACTTCCTTTACCGAGAGCTTGAACCCCTTAAAGTCATCCATGAGGTTTGTAATCAACATATTTCAAATTCCTCTTATTGTTGCTAATTTGACCTCCCATGAATCTAACGGCATCTTAGAAGAATAATGGCATCTAGAAGAGTAAATCCTTTCCAGAAAGTTTTCAATTTACTTTGCCCAGAACCATCAGAAATATCACTATCTATAACATTACAAAATGTTTCTCTTAAAATATGATACTTGAAATTCAAAAAGACTCCTTGATCCATGAGCTGTTGAAGGGATGTTCTGTAAGCAGGCATGAAAACATTAATTTTCGTATATATCTCCATTAGGCTTCTTGGAGGAAAATGTGCATTTTCAATGAACAGTAATTTTATTTTCTGAGCAGTAGGTCTCAACAGTGGGCTTAAAATATTCAGTAAACAATACTGTACACAGACGTGCTGTAATCTAGGCTTTCTTTTTCCATTTCTAGAGCACAGGCAAAGTAGACTTACCATAATTCTTAAAAACCTAGGATTTTTGAACTGGTAAATGGGTATTGGCATCAACTCACCAGCTGCATTATCCCCTAACAAGAGGTTCAGCCTGTCTTTTGAAGCTTTAAAGGCAGTATTGTCTTCTCCTCTCTAGCTATGAAAGTCCTAGATGGCACCTTCTTTCAATGTAAATCTGTTTCATCTACATGGAAACTGTTGTTCAGTGCAGCCACCTTCATCAATGATGTTAACTAGATCTTCTGAATAACCCACTGCAGCTTGTACATCAGCACTTGCTGCTTCACTTTGCACTTCTATGTTATAGAGGCAGCTTCTCTCTTTAAACCTCCTAAGTCAACCTCTGCTGTCTTCCAACTTTACTTTTGCAACTTTCTCAACTCCCTCATCCTTCATATAATTAAAGAGAGTTAGGGTCTTGTTCTGAATTAGGCTTTTATTTAAGTGAGTGTTGTGGCCAGTTTGCTCTTCAATCCAGACCACTAAAGCTTTCTCCGTATCAGCAATAAGGTTATTTCACTTTCTTATTATTTGTGTGTTCCCTGGAATAGCACTTCTAATTTTCTTCAAGAACTTTTCCTTTGCATTCACAAATTGGCTGACTGTTTGGTGCAATGGGCCTAGATTTCAGCCTGTTTCAGCTTCCAACATGTTCTCATGACTAAGCTTAATCATTTCTAGCCTTTGATTTAAAGTGAGATGAGTGTGACTCTTCCTTTCATTGAACTCTTGGAAGCCATTGTAGGGTTATTAATTGGCTTGATTTCAATATTGTTGCATCTCAGAGAATAGGGGGAGAGATGAAGGAGTGACCAGTTGACAGAGCAGTCAGAAGACATACAATGTTTATTGATCGTTTGCCATCTTATATGGACCTGGTTAATGATGCCCCAAAACCATTACAGTAGTAACATCAATGATCAGTCATCACAGATCAATACAACAAATATAATAATGATAAAATGATTGAAATATTGCAAGGATTACCACAGAGACATGAAGTGAGCACATGCTGTTTGAAAAATGGTGCCGATAGACTTGCTCAACACAATGTTCCCACAAATCTTCAGTTTATAAAAACACAGTACCTGTGAAGTGCAATAAAGGGAAGCACAATAAAATGAGGTAAGCCCGTACATGACAGAACCCTGCATCAACCACAGGGTTGAGATCTCTAAGTTTCAAGCCCAGTTGCCTGGGGTCAACCTCTTTTTGCCACTTACCAATTGTGTGACCTTCAGCCATCCATGAGCATATTAGCATCTGCAAAATGAGAGTAGGTCTGATGGTAACACAGCTGTGAAGATTTCCTGTAATGATTACACAAATGTTTTAGCAGAATGCCTGTAATCAGTTACTATTAGTCATTTTATTCAGTGTTATTATGTAAATTTTCAGGATGTTGTTTCATCAGCATCCAGCAGATTGTAAGATGAAAAAGTGGGAATAGAATAGAAAGGCACCCTCTAAATCAATTGCTAGAAAAAAATTGTCAAGTTCTTTTCCATTTAATATATCACTGTATTCAAGAATAGGAGTTATTATAAGAGTACCTTTCCTATGAACATGCATAGAGCATTTTCACCCTCGTTTAGGTTATGATTTATCCAACAAACCAATATATGTCAAAATGTTCCTCTGACTGAATCCAGTTTTTGTTAATTTTTATTTCCAGAGTTCATTTCAGAGTTAATTCATAGCCTTTCAGACTAATGCTACTAGAAAAAAGGGCTCCTTCAAAAAGAAAAGAAAAGAAAAGAAAAAAATAGAAGCAAATAAGAAAAAAAACAAAATCAGTTACCACAGTTAACTATAATCAACATGTTAGCAAATTGTCTTCTGGAATTTGTTCATGTATGAATACTTTTACATAGTTGAGAGCATACATTTTATACAACTCTTTATTTTTAACATTAGCTCATAAACATTTTTTTCTATCATTAAAACATTTTCAAAGAAGGCTATTTCCTTGAAATTTAAGGCTTGCATCTCATTAAATACAGGGACCTAGGGGCATGCATAAAGTGTGATAGCATGCCAGATTTAAGCTTATTTCCATGCTTGTCAGAATTTTTTTTTTAATTAGAAACATTTAGAAAAATAGCATCACAAAGTGAGGGGAGTACTCTTTTTTTTTTTCTGGATTCAACAACAGCTTAAAAATAACATCTCATATACCTATTCCCTCTTATATTTAACAATTTGCCCTTTCTCCATAATTAAGAACACTGGAGAGCGTTGATAGTTATGCAAATAAAATCCTGTGATTCATTCTTGGTATATTTAGTGCCTTTGAATGTCTGAAGCCATAAAGTATAGTGCTTTAGGGTAACAGTATTAGAGGAGTCTTATTTGCATTGAAGAACTGTCATCGAAAGTTTTTATGTAACTGATTTGTTGCAACTTCAGAAAAAAAAAAACTTTTCTCAAACCTCTCTAATTTTTGGAAAACTAGGAGATGGAAAAATGAGAAGGAAATGTCAGAATTATTGTGCTAAGAGCTTGATGGCAGTAAATGGCACTAATATTGGCTGACAATTCTGACATTAAAATGGAAGGTCAAGATGTGATTTGGGCCTCTTACATATTACAAAACTTTGATTTACATCTAGGCCTGACTCCAAGTTTTCATCTTCCAAGGATTCAGACATATCACCAAGTATGATTCACAGACTGATACTGTATTGCCTCCTTTCACGCAATGTATTATACATTTACATAATTCATTAATTTTTCACAGTTAAACAATGAATACACTGTGATTCTGCTTTTCCTTCAGCAGACCACAGGCAATGTTTTAGAGAAAGATGACTGCATTCAAATCCTACAGAGATTTAAACTCTCAGGTATAACAATCATTTTTCTATTTAATCCCAAAGCACAGTGGTTATGCTTCATCCTCTAATATCTGTTCATCAATTCAGAAAACATAAGGACACACTATGCCATGAGTGTAATTACACACTAAATATTTTCAAAAAATGAATGAAGTTGCTTCTCTGAAATCTCTCTTATAGGAAGTATGTATTTAGTTACTTAATTTTTAAAATAATTTAGGGCTCCAATGAGTGACATCACATGACCTGAAAAAAAGATAATAAGATTTATAAATACATGACTAATAATTATCTTCATCTGTTAAAACTGTGATTCAATATTAGTTCCACAAACTGAACATTTTATTGGGTTATAGATATAGATTAAATAAATATCTTAGTTATGCAAAAAGGAGAAGTTTTGACTTTAGCTCTTAAACATATAATTATAGCAGTAGTAATAACTTATAATTTTGTTATTAAGACATAATAATAACTTGAGAGTTAAATGTATACTATATAAAACATATTTCATCTTGACATGTATAGATATTCTATGATTCTCATCAAAGAATGTCACTCTGGGTTTTAAATCTGTTCTTATCACCCAGAAGATCTTATCTGGTCAATATTTGATTAGAGAATCTAGCTACCCAAGACAGGTTTTCTTCATTTGATAGATAATCTGGAGCTTCAAGACTATTGATTGAAGCTGCATTCAAGTAAACAAAAAAAAGTTAAGAAAAAAAGTGGAAGATAACTTTGATTACACTTCAACCTTCAACTTCTGCTGCCTTGTGCCAAACAGCTAAATATGTCCCTGTCTTATAACCACAAACAGATTTTTTCATATTGACTGAAAAACAAACTTCAAATACATTTTAGCCTGATTATTTTTTGAAAATATTATTTAAGAGTAAAAGAATCCTTGATCTTCTCTCTTTCTGGTATGTTTATTGAATTAACATAAACTCAATTCATTTGAAAGGGCACTCAGTATACTTTAAGTCTTTTGTTATTAAATACAAAATAGAATAAGGCCAATGTCTCAAACCATTCAAATACACCAACAATAGCAAAATATAGACTAATATGAAGTTTTCTTTTTTTTTTTGAGATGGAGTCTCACTCTGTTGCCCAGGCTGGAGTGCAGTGGAGCGATCTCGGCTCACTGCAAGTTCCACCTCCTGGATTCATGCCCTTTCTCCTGCCTCAGCCCCTCAAGCAGCTGGGACTACAGGCAGCTGCCACCACGCCTGGCTAATTTTTTTGTATTTTTAGTAGAGATGGGGTTTCCCCTTGTTAGCCAGGATGGTCTCGAACTCCTGACCTCATGATCTGCCCGCCTCGGCCTCCCAAAGTGCTGGGATTACAGGCGTGAGCCACCGCGCCCGGCCATGATTTTTAGATAATTCACTGCTTTACCCAACTACTTCATGGATCCTTCTAATGAAACACAGCTGGGATTTAGAAGCTACCAAAGTCAGGCATAATGAGCTTAAAAGCACCTGTAGACATTTGAGCACTGCACACTATGCATTTTAGTATAATCATAAGCCAAATAAAAGCATCTGTAATCTCTGTCCCCTGACAAACAAAATAGTAAAAATATTACATAGATATTAGACAAAAATTCAGAAGTTATAAAGGCTAATTTAAAATCAGAAAACTGCATATTCTCACTTGTAAGTGGAAACTAAATGACGAGTACACACGGATACATAGTGGGGAACAACACACAGTGGGGCCTTTTGGAGGGTGGAGGGTAAGGGGAGGGAGGGGATCAGGAAAAATAATTAATGGGTACTAGTCTTAATACCTGGGTAGTAAATAATCTGTACAACAAACCCCCATTACACAAGTTTGCCTATGTAACAAACCTGCACTTTTACCCTGAACTTAAAATAAAAGTTAAAGTAAAATGGCCTGGCGTGGTGGCTCATGCCTGTAATCCCAGCACTTTGGGAGGCCGAAGTGGGCGGATCATGAGGTCAGGAGATGGAGACTATCCTGGCTAACACGGTGAAACCTCGTCTCTACTAAAAACACAAAAAATTAGCCAGGCGTGGTGGCACGCACCTGTAATCCCAGCTACTTGGAAGGCTGAGGCAGGAGAATCCTTGAACCCGGGAGGCAGGGGTTACAGTGAGCTGAGATGGTGTCACTGCACTCCAGCCTGGTGACAGACTGAAACTCCATCTCAAAAATAAATAAATAAATAAGAAAATAATATCAATTTACATAAAATTAAATGCACATGTTATTAGTGTGCAGTTTGATGAAATTTAATAAGGATATACTTTAGTATAATGGACAATCCAATAAAGATTTGAATGTTTTCATGACTCCAGAAACTTCTGTCCAGGCCAATTCTCTTCGGTCTTGTAGCCAAGCAAACTGTAATGTGCTTTCACTCACTAAACATTCATTTTCATTTCTAAAATTCAATAAAAATGGAAGCATTCAGTATGTACTGTTTGGTATCTGTTTTTTGTCTTCCAGCTTATGCTTCCGAGATTTATCTATGTTACAGCGTGCATTAGGAGATCCTGCCTTTTTATCTAATGAGCATCCCATTGTGTAGATATCCACCAAATATGTTTATTCATTCAACTGTTGATGGACGTTTGTGTTATTTTTCAACTTGAGGTTATTATAAATGAAACTGCTGTGGACATTCATGTACATGTATTGATATAGACATACATTTTTATTTGAGGGGAGGGTAAAAACCTAGGAGTAAAATTGCTGAGTCAGATGAATGTGCCCATATAAATTCAATAGAAACAGCCCAGCTGTTTTCCTCCATGGCTTTTCTATTTTACTTTCCCAGTAATGGTGTATTAAAGTTCCAGTTGTTTAACATCTTCAAGAATTGCCAGTCTTTTAAATTTTAGCTATTCTAATGGATGTTATGGAATCTCACTGTGGTTTCAATTTGAATTTTACTGATGACCAATGATGTGAGAAACTTCTCATGTACACATATGAACAGTTGTATTTCTTTTAAAAGTGTCTGTTCAAAGTTTTTACCAATTTTTATTGGATTATGCATTTCATTGATTTCTTATATATTCTAGACACAAATACTTTTTCCCCCCACCCCGAGACGGCGTCTGTCTTGCTCTGTGGCCCAGGCTGGAGTGCAGTGGAGCGATCTCTGCTCATTGCAACCTCCGCTTCCCGGATTCAAGCAATTCGCCCGCCTCAACCTCCAAGTAGCTCGGACTCTGTCCGCGCCACCAAGCCCTGGCTAATTTTTGTATTTTTAGTAGAGATGGGGTTTCACCGTGTTGGCCAGGCTGGTCTGGAACTCCTGACCTCAGGTAATCCACCAGCTTCGTCATCCCAAAGTGCTGGGATTACAGGCATGAGCCACCGCTCCCGGCAAAAAATGCTTTGTTAGATATATACGCTGCAAACATTGTCTTCCAGTGTGTAGTTTGCCTATGTATTCTCTTAATGTTGCCTTTCAGAGTAATTGTTTTTAATATGCTGAAATTCAACTTACCACATTTTTTCCTTTATGGTTCATAACTTTTGTCTTTTATTTAAAAGATTTTGCCTACACCAAGACAGCAAATATTTTCCCCTAAGTTGTCTTCTTTAATTTATAGTATTAAAATTTACATTGAATATTATGATGCAACTAGAGTTAATACTTATGTATAATGTCAGGTAAGTATCCAGGTGAATTATTTTTATATGGATGTCCACTTGTTTCAGGACCAATTGTTGAAAAGTCTTTTATTTTCCTCCTGGAATTTACTTGGCATCTTTACTGGAAATCAACAGGTATGACAAATTTCTGGACCCTCTCTTCTTTGTACTATTCTGTTGTTTATCTATACATCATTATTATATTGTTTCAGTTGCCATATCTTATGGTAAGTACTGCAATCAGGCAGTGTAAGTACTTAAAATTTGGCATTTTTCACAATTAGTTTGGATATGGTAAGTTGTTTGCACATCTGTATATATTTTGCAATAAGCTTTCCAATTTCTATAAACAAAAAAAAAAAACCCAGCTGGGATATTATTAGGGATTATATTGCAACTCTATATTCATTTAAAGAGATCATATTTCTAAAGAATTATGGCTTTTTACATGAACACAGCTTAACTTTCTATATTTAGATATATTTAAATTTGTTTCAGCAGATTTTTGTAGCTCATTAGAATTGTATAGATATTGAGGATATTGTGCGAATATATTCTTAAGCATGTATTTTATGTTTGGATTCTATTCTAATTAAGGTTTAATTTTTTAATTGTTCATTGCTTTTATATAAGAAGAGCACCACTTTTTATGTTCTTTATATCCTGTGACCTTGCTAAAAGAATGTATTGCTTCAGGTAGCTTTCTTGTAGATTCCTTAAACTTTGTATAACCAAAATTATGCTACCTATCAATTTAGACGTCTTTCTATTTCTTTCTTCTAACCTGTAAATCTATATGCCAATAGTTCATTTATTTATTACCTTGTGCAGAATCTTCAGTATAGTTTTGAACAGAGATGTTAGTGTGGGCATTCTCACCTCATTTTCAATCTTAAGACAAAAGTGTTCAATATTTCAACAGTAAGTATGCAAATTACTCTAGGTTTTCAATAGACATCCTTTATCAGATTGTGAAAGTATTCTGCTATTGGTAAGGATTTTGTTTTGCTTTGATTTATTATTTATTTTTAATACAGAATGAATATTGAATTTTGCCAAATTTATTTTATTCATCTATTGATAAAATCAAATATTTTTTTTTCTTTTGAAATGGTGAATTGTATTGGTTGATTTTTCAAATGTTAAAGAAACCTGCTATTCCTCAGGTGACTCCAATTTAGTCATGATATGTAATACCTTTAAAATATTATTGATAGTATTTGCTAATATGTTAAAGGGAGAGAGAAATGAGGAGTTATTGCTAATGGTTACAGAGTTTCTGTAGGGTAATGGAAAAAGTTTTGGAAACAGTGATGATAGTTGCTAAATGTAATGAATCCTCCTGATTTGAACACTAAATGTTTAAAATAGCAAATTTTATCTTACATATGTTTTACCACAATATTAAAAAAAAAGATATGTGTGAAAGTTTTTCAAACCTATGATAGCTTTAGCAATGCAATTACCTGAAAAGTTCAGTAAGCTGCCAATATATTTGATGTCTTAAAGCTCTCTAGGTTAGTATCAACATATTCGTGCCCTTTGGATATGTACTATGCCTTGGTATTTCTGATACTTAGCCGGATACTTATCAACACATATCTCAGCCATGTAGCCCCATTTTGTTCTCTGTTTTTAATAAAGGGTAACGAATGAGACAGGGTTAATTTCTCACTTGCTTCAGAGTGCACAAGTGTAATCATTACTAATTTCAGGCATAGTTTTCATAGAAGAGATTACCCCTAAACTTCAAAGGAATTAGACTCTTACAGTTATTGGTTCCCACCAACTGCTGATTCTAAATGTCATGAAGCTTTGCTCTCTTTAATATTACCTTTGTGCAAGAAACTTGAGTTGTGTAATCTCACCAAAAAAAGACAATTATATAAATTTTTGCATATGGTTTTACAGATAAAAAAGTAAGAGTGTCTTTTTGCAGGTTGTCACCTCTTGCCCATGTGATTTCCATTGGGCCAGTTTAGACTAAATTTGATATGCTTGGTGGTGATGCTGCTTATTATAATTTTTGTGATTGGTTTTAGTAATTTGTGGAATCTTACACAAAGTCACAGGAAGTAATGACAAAATCTAATATCCTGACATTTTACCATTTACATTTCAAGAAGGGAACATAGAATATATAAAGTATAATAAAATGTACATACTTATCAACTGCTTCACTACCATAGGACTGTAACCATCAACTTCCAACTTAATCATTCATCATTTGGAATACCTTACATGCAGATATTGTTTTCTGTACTAGTCATAGCACATTTGGATATAAGGCACAAAAACCCAAATTAAACTATGTTAAGTTGTAATGAGATGGAATGCATTGACCTACATAACAACTACTCAGGAGAAGACAGACTTCTAGCATAGCTCAATCTAGGAATTCAAACATGAAATAAAGAAAGCAATCTCTCTTTTCAAGATGGGAAGGCTCATGTTCACAAATTAAGCAAAAATGCCTCTGGCAACATAATTCTTATAGTTTATGATGCTTGAGCCTCAGGAGTTTAAGACCAGCCTGGGCGACATAACAAGACCTTGTCTCAAAAAAATAATAATAATTCTCCCGAAAAGTTGTAACGGAAAAGGCCAGAAAAATCATGTGGTTAATGTGAACAATTATTTTGGCCAGAGGCTGAGACAGTATAATGAGCAGTTTTACTGTTTCTATTCAAGCCCTGTACCCTAAAGAAGATGAGTTGAAATGGTTAACCTGCCTCAATTAAATGGAACATGAATTCCTCAGAAAAGAGAGCTTGGCAACCAGAAAGTAGACATATTCTGTTAATCCCAAAGCAAAGTTACATACCTGCAGTTATATTTAAAACTGGAATATAAAGTATTATGTCAATGATAATTAAATATTGGAGAAAATAATAGGAATGCCTTGAAAATTTCTTTCACAAAATAGATAATCAAGGGATACAATTTGTTTACCTCTTCTCATTTCTCTCAACAGAAGAAAGTTCAATTTCAATTTTACAGAAAATATAAAATATGGAAGCTAAGAAAATCAGGTTTGGGGAAAAGATTTTTAGATTCTTTGTTGATAACTGATGCTAGACATTTGTCACCCGTGTGAGAGCATCGTGTAAGTCATGACATAGCACGTATGTGAATAGGTCATGCATTGTTCAGTGTGATAACAGAGGAATTTGTTTTTAACATTAAATTACATTCACATATGTACAACATATGTAGCTGATTAAATTTTAAACTATCAAAATTTACAGTTACCCTAGTATAACAGTAACTCAATCCCAAGGAAGAAAAATATTGACAAGCAGAAAAATGTTTAAGAAATGAAATAATTGATCCGTTAGGAATAGAGTAATAAATATGCCTTTCTAAGTTCAAAGAGGAGAAATGACTAATACCACAAAAGCAAGCTAATGCAAAAGTATGCTTAAGAGAAAATGCTTCAACCAAAACAATATGTAAGAAAGAGTTATTATGTTAAAACTATTAAAGTGTGGGGAATACTTCATCAATTAGTCTAAGTATTAATACAGAAATTTCTAAAGGTACAAAAGTACATTATATGAAGTAATGAAAGTGCAAAAACCTAGTACATGTAAAACTATATATATGAGAAAGTAAAAATGCCCGTTTTGTGCCATGGAAAAGAATGCCAACAAATGTACTAATAAAATATTAAGATAAATCATTTTATAATTATAATATATGGATTTTATATTTATAAAGAAAAATAAGTAATTTATAACGTCATTAGAATTTATTTGGCTTGTATAGAACAAGACAAATAAAAATTAAAAATTATTAAAATGTAACAATTAAAACAGTGTAATTTTCAATGGAACAAAATAGAAAGAGTAACAATAACCTCAATCATTTATGAGACTGTTATGCATAGTAAAGCTGACTTCTTAAAACAATGTCAGAAATGTATTATATTTAATAAACATGGTTGTAATTATTAAGTATCTGATGAAAAAATGCAGTTGGATCTCTATGTATCATCTAACATTAAAGTTATTATAGGCATATCAAATATTTAAAAGTAAGAATAAAGCTACAATGTTCAAAGAAAACACAGTGGAAGCCTTTCTTTTTCTGATATGTTTCTTATTGATCCATAAATATTTGTACATTATTTAGGGGGTACATGTAATATTTCGTTACATGCATAGAATGTGTAATGATAAGTCAGGGTGTTTAGGATATCCATCATCTCTAGTATTTATCATTTCTATCTGTTGGGAACATTCCAAATCTTCTCTTCTAGCTATTTTCAAATATACAATGCATTGTTGTTAACTATAGTCACTCTACTGTTAAACATTAGAACTTATTCCTTCTAACTGTGTGTTTCTACTCATTAGCCAACCTCTCTTCATCCCTCCCAACTCCAATCCACATACCCTTTCCAGTCTCTGGCATCTATCTGACATCTATCATTCTACCCTCTCATTCCATGAGATCAATTTTTTTTAGTTCTCACATATAACTGAGAAATCTGTGTATCAAAAGTATGCACTGGAAGAACTTCTACGATGACACAGAGGTCACATGTTTTAATATTTAAAAATAAAATAATATCAAAGGTAAGTGACCAATTAGTTTAAGAAAATAAAACACATCTGAGATAGGATTAGTTTCCTTAATTTTTAAAAAGCTCCTGAAAATCAATATTTCTGAAGTTTAGTAAAAAGAGAGCAGTGTCAATTGAGAAAAAGAAATGCAAATTACTCTTGAATACATATTTTAAATGCTTAATTGCACTGCTGGTAAGAGAAACGCAACTCAAAACTACTTGGAGATATCAGCCTTTACACCACCTTGATAAACACCAAAAAGGTTTGATAACAATATTTTAATGAGTGGATAAGAAAAAAAATCCCTGTTGAGGGAAATTTCATAATATCTATACAAATTAACATATATAATGTTTGATTCGGCAGTGACACTTTGGTAATTTATCTAATGGGCATGTTTGGCCATATGTGAGTAATATGTACATGAGTTTTTTAATTTAAAAAAATTATTTTTAATAGCAACATTCAAGAGAAAGAAAGCGGGACAGGAAGAGAAAGAGAGAAAAAACCAGATGTGTACTTGATTAATATGCTACAATACAGCTAGTAAAAAGAATGAGACAGCTTTATAGACATGGTATAGAAGAATGGCATATTATTGAATTAAAACAAACAATAAAGAAGATACCTTCATTCATGTATGATCTAAAAATGGATGTGTACATATATGTGTGTACATATATACATATCTCAGAAAGAATACATTATATATAATTATTAATTATATATTATAATTATTATATAATTATATGTACACATATACACAAATGGGTAATACATTTCTGAGGGACTAGCATGGGATGGTGATATATTACCTTTCCACTCTTTGTATTAAATTATTGCATTTACATATTCAGTAATGAATGCAAATTTACATTAGGTTGGTACAAAACTAATGGCAAAGGCCGCAATTACTTTTGTACCACCCTAATAGAACATAATATTGCTTCTGTTTTGGGGATGTCCTTCATATTGGAAGACGAGACTCAAATCCTATTTAGAAATCAAGCAAAAAAACCCGTGGTCAAAGAAATTGAGAGAAATAACAAGGAACGCTAGCTGCAGATTGTGTAAAGAATTGCAGGGTCTGTAGAAGGTGCAGGGTATGATATAGGAGCCATTTATATGGGGTAGCTTTGGCATTTAGGTGTGGTTGCATTTATTTAAGATCCATGCTGAATGGCATTTGGTGTAGACATTTGAATTCCATTTAACACATTCCATTTGTTTGTTAGGTTTTTTCACTATTTTATTTTTCCTTGGAAGATACTAATCTCGGTGAATCAGAAAAAGGACTGCATTTCTCTACATTTAGAGACATACAGTTTACTGAAGTACTGTACAAGTGAGACAAAGTTTGCTTTGGTATTTTATTAATACAGAATAAAAGTAGAGATGTCAGAAATTCAATTAGGGTGGGGGTAGGTTATAGAAAATAGATATAGATAGAAATAATGTAGATATAAAGAAAGATGTAAATGCATAGATGTAGATAAAGATTTAGATGGAGATACAGATATAGATACAGGCAGGCATATTTAGATAATTATTACCAGTAGACAGGAAAGTAAGTAGAGTGGGAAGTTACAGTTTGAGGCTTTAAAGAAGAAACCAAAATATTTGAAAAGTAAAAGTAGATGAAATTCAGGACACAGTTTAAATTTAGAGAAAATATTTAAGTACTTAAGCTTTGGAGAAAAGATGGAAAGGAGAGAGGATGAAATTGATTAAAGAAATATTTAAAGTTCTAGAAAGAAATCTCTAGAAGCTGTCTTCATGGCAATTAATGACTAAACAATTATATGTGGTTTTTAAAATCAGCTTTGGGAAATTCCTTTAGATACAACGCAGCTTTTTTGTAAACATTAAAATCTTTTGAGTGTAAACTCCCAAACAAGTTTTTCCATGTTTGCCTAAAAGTGGATATAAAGGATTGGCCTTCCTAGAATGAGGGTAGATTTTCCTGAAATCATAGTAATAAAGGCAGCTTTATAGAGTATAAAAAGCATAGGCAGGATAAGGCTACCTGGGTCCTGAATTTACCCTTAAACTACCCTTGGGAAGTGAAACTTTTTAAGCCTCACTATTTTTTCAGTAACACAAGATGTTTGCTAGATTATCTCTAAGTCCACCTCCTAAAAACTGTATCAAATGATAAGATGACCTTTACAAATTTCTTCCAGCACCGGGGTCTGTAACTTTTTGATATTTCTGTGCACTAGCATGGGACAAAATAAATTATTTGTTTATGTCTATTTCCTACCATCTGAGGATCTTATTTCTGAAGCAGTCATAAGAGAATGTTTGCTTATAAATTATTCCCAGGGATTTTTTTGCACTCTTAGTTTCGGAACTGCCTCTGCATAATATGAAATGCATTGTTTCACTGCCAAAGCTGAGGTTGACAGCCTAGGGCTTGCAGGAGAATATTTTTGCAGATAATAACTCCTTCTTGCACATAATAGAATTCCTGATTCCATACATCTTCTCCCAATTTTACATACAGCCATATACACACAGAATGCAGCTATTTAAGAGTTAATGACAAATAAATCAATAATCATTCTCCGCATTGCAGAATAAGATAATGAGTCTAGTTTCATGAGTGGTTTCAGATCTGGGAGGCAGAAGACAATTGAAAAATAGGGTGGTCTGAGATATAGATTTCATTCAGAATTTGAGTAGCTAAATATAACCACATATAACACACATGTGCAAACCACACACAAAAATACACTGCTTCAGGGTGACAAAAACAAATTAGTATTGCATATGAAATGATTAGACTATTATTAGAATATAAAATATTTTAATGAAATTTACATATAAGCTCTTCAGCTGTAAAAATGACTGCATTGTGTAAAATGATTTTTAAGACCTTACTTTTTTAGAAATATCTACACATCACCTATAGACTAGTAATAGGGTTTTTGGTTTTTCTACATATGAACTAAAGAACATGAACAAGGATAATTTACTCTTTTGACTATTATGAATCACTTTTAAATAAAATATTAAATTAAATTAAATATTGGTCACTTTTTTGTTTTATTGCTAAATTTTAAAGGGTTTATTTTGTTTTGCCTTCCATTGCATTTTTTTTAAATCAGAGGCTCATTTTCTGATACTGTTCTTAACACAGTAAAATCACTGGTCTGTCAATACTTTGTTTATTCTTTTTTATCTTCATGTAACTTTCATGACTTTCTCCAGAAAGCTATGTTTTTAATAAATACCACTTGACTTGTATGTTATTGTTAAATGTATGTTTGGTTTTGGAATGCTCATTTTGTAATAAATTTTGCTGATGTTTAATATGCATTGAAAAGGCACAAATTGTAAGAGTTTACCTAAGTTTTTCTCATGTTAACATATGTGATTAATCTATGCAAGATAAAGACATAGAATATTACTAGGCCTGCACAGATGCCCCATCTCCCTTTGCAGTTACTTCTGTCATCAAGAGCAATGCTCACACTGAAAAACTAAAGTCTCTTGTTTCGGAGTTTTACGTAAATAGAATCAAACACTATGCACTCATTTTGTTTCTGAGTTCTTACGCTCGATGTTATTTTTTATCAGATTTATCTATGTTGCTTTGTGAAGCTCAACTTAATCCTTTCTCATAATTCTATAACAGATTTCCTCAAACATTTTACCCTGGAAGGATTCTTGATCAAGTTTCAGGTGTCAGAGAAACTCTAAGTAAAATTTATAATATCTATGTTTCAAAGTTAACATATTCAGTGATTTATCTACCACAGTTAATATGATTTGGCTGTGCTCCCATCCAAATCTTAACTTGAATTGTATCTCCAAGAATTCCCAAGTGTTGTGGGAGGGACCCAGTGGGAGGTAATTGAATCATGTGGGCCGGTCTTTCCCATTCTATTCTGGTGATATTGAAAAAGTCTCATGAGATCTGATGGGTTTATCAGGGGTTTCCGCTTTTGCTTCTTCCTCATTTTCTCTTGCTGTGGCAGTGTAAGAAGCTCCTTTCACCATTGGCCTCCCGCCATGATTCTGAGGCGTCCCAGCCATGCGGAACTGTAAGTCCAATTAAACCTCTTTTTCTTCCCAGTCTCGGGTATGTCTTTATCGGCAGTGTGAAAATGGACTAATACAACAATCTAACAATAAGTTGTTAATGATCTTTTGAGTAGCAAAAGATATTTCTGTATATACGCTTATTTTTAGCTTCTTATTCACCTCTTTATGTGGTTTTTCTTTTCAACAGCGGATATTAATTCTAATCAGATAAATATTGTAGGTACAGAACATTTTTATTTTTTAAATTCCTACTTGATTTTTTAACTTTGCTGCAAAAATCCTAAAATCCTAATCACAAATTTCTTCTATACTGTGCGCTAATGATTAATGAGCTGCGATAGGTGAAATGTCATGTGAGGTTTTTCTTTCTGATTTAAAATAAAAAACTGTCTTTTAACCACAATTTATTGACAAAAGTAAACAAAATAAAACATCAGCAACAAAAGCCAGATTAAGCTTAACTAATATTTCTTGAAAGTAATTTCTTTTTCACAGATGTTTAAAACATCAGGCAAATATTTTCAGACAAGTAACTGTTGTAACCAAATGATATTTAATTTTCTAAAGTTGAGCTTGGTAGAATCAATTTAGTGGATATAAAATTGCTTTTAAGTAAGATTATTTATGACACGAAAATGTATTGACATGTTGAAAATAAATGTAGTAATAATGTAATTATTTAAATAAAATATGAATAAAATATAGCTTTAAAAACAATTTTATAAAAAACTTTGATAAGAAAACATTTCTCACTGAGTGGCATGATCAAGTCCAAATATAGGGCTAGAAGTTACAAATTTATTTTACATATGTACTAGTTTATTGATCTTTTGGGGCTTAAAAAATAACTTTGGTTAACCTTGAGAATAAGAACGCAGGGATTTTATATGAACTAAAATGAGATTATTTAAGTCTTTGCACTTGATTTTTTTAAAATAACAATGTGCTCACACATTGATGAAGATGAAAACTACATAAAAATTTTATTACTTTTCTATGAATAGCAGTATAGTCTTATTTTACAGAACCCAGAACCTGCTTAGGGAAAATCAGCTAATCTTAACTTGATCATACAATCAGGCTGCATTTTGTAGTTATTTCTCTTTGCTTTGTATCAAGTTCTCAGATTGACCAGAATTTCAGGAAAAAAAAGGGTCCTCACTTGTTCAAGTGCAAGTGTTCAAAGAGGGGAAATTGTTTTCTACATGTCTCCCAGATGGGTTTTAATAAAATATGAGATGTTCTGATATTCTTCATAGCTTTCAAACCAAAGCTGTAGTGAAAACTTTTCAGTGTTTTATTTTACAACATTTTCAGTGTTCTTAAATCCAAGGATTTTGTCACTTGAAGTCAAAACATTTTCTCAATTTCATTGCAGAGATGTGTTCATCTAATTTTAAAATGTTTAAGAAGAGTCATTCTGCAGATAATCTTCATTTCTGTAGCACTCAATAAGTAAAATCTAGCCAATGATTTTTTTGAAGTATTCTTGCCATTGACCTTTCAGATCAAACATTTTATTAAAAACTCCTCATCTGCTAGACTGCCTTATTACTATACATAGCAGGAGATTTACTTGTGCTTTATCTAGATTTTCACAAGTTTATAAAATATTCTGGATTAAACAAGTCTTTGTTCCATGAAAGTAGTCGCTTTTGAAGTTACAACTAATAAATACATAAGTAGCTTCTAGACATTTTTCACTGAATGTGATTTTTTTAAAATCACATTCACAGTTCTTTCTCCAAGGTGCTAATCAGCACCTTGTCAAATGGCAAAAGTTCAAAAATTTCTAGTTGATTCTTTTCCAAATTGTTGTTGCTATTGCCATATTTATAGCAATATAAATAAAAATTTAAATAAGCTTTACATTTATATAAATATTATATTTAATAAATTTATATTTGCTTATGTAAATACAAATGTATATTTCTATTTGGCTACAAATGATACACAATGGAACGGGATGACTCATATTACCAGTCCACATGAAACCTATTAATAGTAGCTCTTGTAGTAACCAACTTGTTGGAGATCCTTGTCGAATTAAGACAATAAATGGCTCAGAAAATTATAATGCATCATCAGAATTATTCATACTCTTATACATGGAATCTTATTATTTTGACATCACTTCTTAAAAATACCCATAGTACATTGACAGATATACTGTAAATAATAAAGTCTAATAAGATAAGAAAGAGAAATAAAAACTAAATGAAAAAAATGCAAAAACAAAATTATCACAATGCAATATACTTCTAACTTACACAATCCGTGTTTTTCTTCTTTCTTTCATAATCTGTTTTCTAATGTTTATCACAGCAACAGAGCAAGTTGCACAACAGAGTTATTTTGCATAAAAACGTTTCTTAAAATGAACATTTTCTCTCCAATTTTCTATTATAAGAGCAAACTTTGGGCCGGGCACGGTGGCTCACGCCTGTAATCCCAGCACTTTAGGAGGCTGAGGCAGGCGGATCACGAGGTCAGGAGATCGAGACCATCCTGGCTAACACGGTGAAACCCCGTCTCTACTAAAAATACAAAAAATTAGCCTGGTGCGGTGGCGGGCGCTTGTAGTCCCAGCTACTCGGGAGGCTGAGGCAGGAGAATGGCGTAAACCCGGAAGGCGGAGCTTGCAGTCAGCCGAGATAGCGCCACTGCGCTCCAGCCTGGAAGAAAAAGCGAGACTCAGTCTCAAAAAAAAAAAAAAAAAAAAAAAAGAGTAGACTTTCTTCAATCCCTTAAGTAAGTCAGCGATGTACAAGAGGAGTTTGAGGGCAATAATTGGGGAGGGAGATGCTGATGTCATCAGTCAACTCCTCTCCATGCAATACCATACACATCAGTGATCAGTGGTCTCCCTTATAATGGAAGAAAGGTTATGGCTACATAAGTTAACTGTCCAATGATATATGACCATCTTAAAAGGCAGTAAGTACTTGCAAGTACTTGCTCTCTCACCACAATGTATAAAGCTTCCTTTGTCACCATATCTACACCAACACCTGCATTCCTCAGCTTTCTAAACCTGCCACTGAAGTGCTTTGCTGGAGTTTCCTGTGTATTCCCGATGCCAAATACTTAGAAGTTATGGACATTGTAAATACCTCCACAGATTCTGTCAACTATCTATGAAGTCTGTCAAGATGCCATCCATTAAAAAGAAAGCCTTATCTTTGATGAAATAAAATTCACCAGTATTTTAGCTTATGGATTGTTATTGTGAAATTTTGATTACCAATTTTTGGCAACATTGTTCATCAACATGTATTGATAGCATTGGTTTTATAAGTTAACCTATAACCTTTATCTCTTTACCTACCTGCAATCACTTTGTAAATGCATTCTTTGGTAGGAATAGCATATTATTTCCTTCCATATAGTTACCTGGCATCCTAACCTTAACATTAAACAATTCAGGTTGCAACCTGACACATTTGAGTTTCTGAATACACTTGGATTTGTCTCTGAATCTCAATTTTTTTGTGTGCCTGTTTGTCTGGTTTTCAAAAATGCCACTCTGCATGAGTACTATGGTTCTGTAGGATTATGGTTCTGTAGGATGTTGTGTATCTCTTAGGGCAATTTCTTCTATGGTACTCCTATATTACTCTTCTTTTTGAAGATAACTTAGCTATTTCTGGGACTTTATTCCACCATATAAATTTTCCATATCTCTATGTTTTATAATCTTTATCATAAAATATAATATGGTAAATGTAAATTTAATGAGATTTAAATTGAGAAAATAGCATATAGTGAACAATCATGCAAATTTCATCACAGAAGGGTCATTTTAAATATTACCACTACATACATTTATAATCCTATCAAACAATGATATAATTTGCTTTTAAAAGCCAAGATAATTTTAAAACTCAAGATAAAAATAGTTTATTCCATTTACAAAGGTGTTTGCTCTTTTCCTCTTTTTTCTTTCTTTCTTTCTTTTCTGTTCCCTTTTGTTATTTCCTCTATCATACTAAAGTATTTTCTTTAGTAATACTAACAGAGCAGTTCTGGTGGCAACAAATTTACTTCGCTTTCCTTCACCTGAGATTACTATTATTTCAATTTTATTTTTACTGGACACAGAATTCTGTATTGAGAGTTCTTTAATTTTAACACTTCTTTTGTCCCTGTCATCTACTATTCAACCCACTGTGAATTTTTTAAAAGAAAAATTCCTTGTTTTAATATGTTTTCTTTATTTGCTAAGGCTTTATAATTTTAAAGTTATTTAAGAGTGTCCATGATTGATTATTGCAGCAAATAGTGATTTTGTGATTTATTATTGTTGCAAATAGTGGTTTAAAATTATTTTCAGATAATTGTAACAATTATGTCATTTAGGCATTTGCCATCAATTGATTCTTTTGTCATTCAAGTTGAAATTTTCCTGATTCCTGGTATGTCAAAAAATTCTGGATTATATCCTAAATATTTTGAGTATTACATTATAAGACTGTTGCCTATTTCATGGATGATCTTCCATCATTGAAACACACTTTTATGTAGAGAGCACACATTGGCCCACTTTTGTGGGCTGTGGCTTAAATACTCATTTAATTTTGAAAATCTTTGTTGGGCTATTCTAATCGACTGGGTTTGTGCAATACCAAAAGATCATTCTGAAACTTTGGAGGTAGTTTACACCGAAGTTACATTTACACCGAAGTTACATTCTCAAAGCATTTACCATTTGATTCTGATTGGTTTCACAAATAGGCAACTTGAGATGGGCTGAGGAATTTATACACAATTTTAAATGGTTGTTTTATCTAACTCTTTTCCCTTTGTGATTGTACCTTTGTACTCTAGTTGGAACAAGAATGGTGTCACTTCTGCTTGAGTTTTCTTTTCTTTTTTTTTTTTGGAACCATGTGCGCCTTTATTAGCTGAGCCACTATTTGAGAGGGATGAAGCGGGAGGAGTGGGTGGCCCCGATGCCAGGCCGGCCGTGCTTTACCAGCTTGTAGGTGATGGAGAACTCGCCTAGGTAGTGGCCGATCATCTCGGGCTTGATCTCCACCTGGTTGAAGGTCTTGCCGTTGTAGACGCCCACCATGCTGCCCGCCATCTGGGGTAGGATGATCATGTTTCGCAGGTGCGTCTTCACCACTTCCGGCTTCTCCATGGGCGGCGCCTCCTTCTTGGCCTTGCGCAGGCGCTTCAGCAGGGAGTGCTGCTTCCGCCGTAGGCCCCGGTTCAGCAGCCGCCGCTGGCGCGCACTGTACAGCTGCATCAGCGGCTCGTAGGACACGTCCAGCAGCTGGTCCAGGTCCATGCCGCGGTAGGTGAACTTGCGGAAGGTCCGCTTCTTCTTCTGCTCTACTTCTGCATGTTGCCGGCTCCTCAGAAAAGATCGCTCTGGTCCGCGCCTGCGCAGTTATCCTGCTTGAGTTTTCATACTGTACATTATAGATAGTGGATGGGGCTCCACTCTGCTCTGTCTGCGGCAGCCATTCTGGCTTGAAGGAAGAGGATAACCACATCTTTGCTTGTTTTTACCTAATACAAGGAAAGTCCATCCACAGGGCACCATTTATAAGTTTCTTTGTTAGCAGCTCCCAGTGAGAATGGATAAGAGCACTATTTTTCGCTACTGTTTGCTACTGTTAATTGAGGCTAGTCTACGGGGCTCTGTCTCACTGTCCCCTTAGCATCAGTAGCTCTTGGAGAGGTGGAAAGGCACCACCTTTTTGTTATAAGTACTTTTATTAGCACATAGGGTTAGTCATTGGAACACTGGCCCATAATTGCCTGCCAACAAATGACAGTAGTAAAGAAGGCCACTGCCTATATGCTGATTGTAGGCAATCACCCGTATCCTGCCCCAACAATCTCATTGGTGACAAATCTGAATTAAAAGGAGAAGGAGTTGTTAAAAGGAGAGGTAATTGTTGCCTGTTTGCAGCAACTACCAAAGTAAGGAGGGAGGGATAGTCCTCTGTTAGTGGCCATAGCAGGTGGAATATCATCAAAAGAGTCCAGGAAGCAAGGTTGCAGGATAAAAGATCAATATACAAAAATCAATATCATCTCTATGTATGATACAATAAATCCAAAAATAAAAGTAAGAATATAGTTACATTCACAACAGCATCAAAAAAGAATAAAATAGGATAATTTAACAAAAGAATTTCAAGGTGTGTAGACTAAAAATAACAAAATTTTGCTGAAGAAAATTAAAGAATATTTAAATATTTAAGTGCTATCTCACGTACATGAATCAACAAATTCTTTCCAAATAAGTCTTTCCAAATTAATCTAGAGCATCAACACAATTCCTCTCAAAATCCCAACAGGCTATTTTGTGGAATTTGATATGCTGTTTCTAAAATTTATGTGAAAATGCACAATACTATAATAAAAAGTACAATTTGGAAAAAAAACCAAACAGCTTTGGAGAATAGTCACTTCTTCTAAATTTAAAGAATTATTACAAAAACTATAGCTTTGAGAGTATGGTGTTAACTAAGGAAAAACATAAAGATATAAATAAGAATGCTGACATAAATTCTTATATTTCTTGTCAATTCATTATCATGAAGGCACTAAAGCAATTAATTGTCAAAATATGGTCTGTGATTTGTGCAGTAAATGTTGCTGTAACAATTGCCTAACCACATAAAAAGTGAACTGAGACCCTTAATACCTTATACAGAGAAATTAACTCAAAACCTAACATAATTAAATTCAAAAGTTAAAAAAAAAAAACTTTTAGAAAAGAAAATAGAAGAAAATTACTGAGACCTTATGTTAGGCAAAGGCTTTTTGTAGATATAATAACAAATCACAGTTCATTAAAAATAGATAAATACACACCTCAACCAAATTCAAAACATTTTTACTTCAAAAGACACCAAAGATTATAATACAGGCAACAAACAGTGAAAAAAATTTTTACGCAACAAATATTTGATAAAGGGCTTGTATATAAAATTTATAAGAACACTTACAACTCAATACTAAGAAGGGATACAACACAATTTAAAAAATGAGAAAAAAATACGATGAGATATTTAATAATCAGAGAAGACAAATGAATGGCTACCACACACATGAGAAGATGCTCAATATCATTAGTCATTAGGGAAATAAAAACTGAATCACAATGAGATACCATTTCGCCCTCACTAAAATGCCTATAATTAATAAGACAGATAAATAAATGTTGACAAGAATCTGCATAAACATTGGAAGCCCTCGTACATTGCTGGAAGGAACGTAAAATGGTGCAAAATCATTAACAAACTGGCAGTTTCTTTAAAAGTTAAACATAAAGTTACTCCTTGCCCCAGCAATTCCACTCCTGGGAATCCTGGCAGATTCCCAGGAAACAGGCTTACACAAAGACTTGTATGCAGATGTTCATAGTAAGATTATACATAATGGCCAAAAACTGGAATCAATATACATATCTTTCCATCTAGTGGTGAATATATACATAACATGCTTTACCTTTAAATAATGGAATACTATTTAACAATAAGATGAAGTAAACTACTGATGCACTATTATATGGATAACCTCATAATACTGTGCTAAGAGAAAGTGGTCTGACATAACAGACCACATTATATATGATTCCACTTATATGGAATGCCCAGAAAAGGTAAGTTTATAGAGACAGAAAATATAGCAGTGGTGCCTTGGGATAGGAGTTAGGAACAGGAAATATAAATGAGCATCAGGATCTTACTGTGGTGATGAAGATTCTCTGAAACTGATTTATATTTATGATGGTAGAAATTGATAAATTTGATAGAAATAGTTGATATATAGACTAGAAATGAGAGTAGGTCATAATATATAATTTTTAGCTCAATAAAGCTGTTAAATAGAAGAATATATATTATGTCCCTCAAGTCCTCTCTCCTGGTCCTGTGATTACAAACAATGGGCTTTTCTAGATGATTTTCTTTCTTTTTGTATCTATATTGGTTGGTATTTCTGAGTTGCTTACTGCACTTGCATCCAAGATGGGATAAATAGAATGCAAATAACTCAGGCTTCTCAGAATTATGTCTTCTCTATAGTGTTGAGGTTTCTAAATATTATGCCTTCCCTTCTATACCTTTCAGAATCTTCTAATAGCTGTTTTTCTATTATGACTAGTGTCTCAGGTTGTAATTTGCTGGAGAGGTAGGGTCCGATGTACTTTACCTTTACTCCCTACTTTCATTTTATGTGTTCAATATTTTAATTAATAATTAATGAATTATAAATATGGGTTATTATATAAACATTTTTATC
Source organism: Hylobates moloch (assembly GCF_009828535.3). NCBI lineage: Eukaryota > Metazoa > Chordata > Mammalia > Primates > Hylobatidae > Hylobates > Hylobates moloch. Next base: position 160,077,232 of record NW_026652278.1, read on the forward strand.
TTCTATTTACTTTTAAGTGCTTTAGTTTTTTTCTTTTTTTCCTACTTTTTGGTTAATACTAGTTCTTAAATTGATACATTTTATTTTATTCTAAATATGATTGCAGTTGTCTTAGACTGTTTTTATAATTTTATGTTAATTTGCTCTAAGTGATTGCCTAAACATTTTAAAAGGGTATATATTCTCCTAAGGAAAAATCCACTTATTCTGCTCTTTTATTCTGATTTACTGCCTTCGGCTAGCTAAAATACTGCTTCTGCTATTATTTGTTATGTGAACAATCCCTATTTGCATATTCCCGATAACAACTTGCAAACATTTTTACTCCAAATTTAATACTCAACTGACAACCTATTATAATTAATTTGCCTGTGGGTACTAGCAAAACATTCACATTGTACGCAAGTGTAGGTGAGAGATTGTAGTCTTGTCATAGCTATTATCTCAAAAAGACTTATTTCTAGATCAATTTGTTTATATGCTTTGGGCATCATTACTACTATTTTCAACACCTTATTAACTGACAATTTCTTCTAAGGTAGTAGAAAAGTCTTTGAAGAATGTAGGTGATTCTAATAGACCCATAATGATTCCATACAGAAGAAAAAAATTATAGTGATATGCGTTATTAAAGCGAGTGCCCAATTATTGGGTGAGATGTTTAAGAAAATACCACAATGCACAACAAATGGACTATGCAAGGACCTTGTCTAGGAATTTTATGTTATTTCCAACAAATACGGGAAGTGATCAAAACAACATTAAAATTATGGGACTGAGAGACAAGAAGGCAGGAGAAAGTCAGAGAAAAATTCCTGCCCCTAAGGCCTTCATTTTGGGGTATTATTTCTTGAGCCCCAGTACAGGTCAGGCCAACTAATACACTAGGCAAAATTATGTTTTAATATGTATTCCAATCCTTAAAAGCAAGTATTCTGGGTAAACAATCTCCTTTGTTCATTTAATTGCACTTGTTGCATTTTTTCTTCCATTTTGTTTAGACCAGTAGGAAATATTCACTAAGTACACTGCCAATACTCATTTGCATTATATTGCTTTAGTGAAAAAGTGTTTTAATGTTATTTGAGCAAATATCCTCTTTCATTGAATAAACATTCAGAATATTTTCATTAGACATAATTTTGAAAGTGATATCAATAGCTAAGGATAGAATGTAATGTAACACGCGTTCAACAGATCGCCAAGATTGTCTATTAAAAAAGTTTTAATCAGCTTAAATGAATATATTATCTTCCTTGGATAATATAACTGTTATTTACAATTACTGAATCACACAATTTTGCATACATTCACCAAGGATCATATGATAGAAGTTCATCTTATTTAAATTCTCATTTATTAAGAAGGGTTTGTTATTAAGAATTTTAAAATTGTGAATAAAGTAGATCTTAAATCACAGAGGAACACATCCTTGAGTCTTATTTTCTTGGAAAATGTATTTGATGTAGAAAATAGCCCATACTGTTTTTAACATTTTAAAATCACTTCAAGTTATAACTGTGTATGTCTCAGCCATAATTACAAATTATGTGGTTAAAATATTGAACATATAAAAATATAAATATAAAAATGTAACAAAATTTAACAGTATGCTTTGTTTCCACGTTGGCAAAGAAAAGAAAATCATGACAAAAGCATGCAGGCTACATAGGCAGTTCTTCTAAAAAAGCCAGTATTGAATTTTTATGGTCTTAAAATTTTAGCATTGAGCTTTATAAACTTTTAAAAGAATCTTAAAGTTTAAAAGGACATCAGATAGCATCTAATATAACTATCATATTTTCTATATTAAGAGAGTGATAAGAGAAACAGTATTTGCCTCAAGCCAAAATGCAAAACAAGTGGACCTGCAACCTAGGTCCGCTGACTCATAATTTGGCATTTTGTTGATAATATATGTTCCTTTTTTCCGCATGCTTGTCTTCCTTTTTAACAAACCCCTTCAGCCTAACAGCCATTTGGCAAATTCTAATGGTACTTAGACCACATAGGGTCCTCTGGTTTCTATTTTACTTATTTGAATGATCTAAAGCAAAAAGACAATCCATACATTCTAATTATTTTGCAAATAAGAAAATGGTTATTAGCACTAAAAATATGGTGTATTTCATAAACATTGTCCTATTGAAGAATATACTGAAGAGGAAATACATGAATGTATTTACAAATTACTGAATAGTAAATCTCCAAAATGGAAACACTATAATAGCAGCATCCATTGAAGTATTTTCCGTCTTTAGAAATTTAACACTGACATGGTTACTCATACTCATGCATGCAATTATATGATTTTTACTGCAAAATTACTATGTTATATACATAGAGTGTTATATTTTGAAATGTATACACAGAATAACAGTGTAGGCATTTTGTCATGCCATCAGCTCATTTAAAGACTGCACCTTAAATATATTCATACTTTTCCAAAGTTCAGATCTAAAATATGTTAACAATTTATGGTTAAATACGTGATGCTTTTTCACCATATTTTTATATTATAAAGTTTTAGCTTAGCATTTAATAAATATAAACAGTCAGAAAACTATTATGTATCTCTAGGGTACTGGGAAATAACATATCTATTTTTATTATGCTTGCTTCTTCAATTACTTCACTTGGTGGGGATGTATATATTTTCTTTGCTTGTTAATATTACCAAATTCCTTTCCAGGAAGGCAATATCAATATAGTCCTCTACTATAAGTACAAATGAGTATTAAGCTCAACACAAACTTACCAGCTTGGGGACTGTTTACAAAAACAAGCAAAATAAAACAGAAACAAATTTTGGTTTCAAGTTGATATTAGTTGTAATTATTTTCAATATTCTTCTAGTTTTTCTTTAGTCATATTTCTCTTTATCATATGATCATTTTTATGAAAAAATGTTTATTTTTGTTATTCATTTACACTTTACTTATGTATAGAATCTATGTCTTCTCACATGCTATTGAAGGTGTCACAAAATTATTCCCTAAAATGTTCTTATGATTCCTATGATGTGAAATTTTTCTCCATACGTCTTGCATCTGAGTCTTCAGAATTAGGAGCCATTTACTGTCATTTTTTTTTCTGATAGAGCAAACAGCTATTTCTTTTTTATTGTATTGGAATCAATAAGATCAATCAATTTCCCAATTCAAAAGGATATGGATTTGATCTCGTTTACTAGCTGATTTCATTTTAGACATTGTAGTTCTTGCCTCTGCTGATGGAGGAGGGATGGACTTGTAAAATTCATAGGTTAATTGCTAGAAATTTTGCTTGTTGTTCGCCTATTATCACTGTGTTTTCAGAAAAGTGATCAAATTATTTCATAAATAATTGATCAGATTATTTCATAATTAAGTAAATCTTTTGTCTAAGTTCTTAAAGTTCCTTAAAAATGTGGAAATGATAGTTTTAGCAAACATATTATACTTCTATTATTTGTAGCATTGTAAGAATTAAGCCCTGTTCTTGTGCAAATCAAAATATTATGATGTCATTATTTTTATATGGTAAACTACATTTTAAAGAACCTAATTTATGTCATAAATTAAAAAGAATATCATGCTCCTTTTTCAAAAAAAAATTTTGTTACCAAGGCTTTTCCTCTTTACCTTGTAACTATAGAAACAAAGGCTATTATGTCAATACTATTTTCACTACCCACGAAAGAAACACAAACCTTTGAATATATTTTCTTTGTTTTATTTTGACATTATGAATGATTATCTTGATAATCTTGATAATCTTCATTATCTTAATAATCTTGATACCTAGAGTGCTCAAGTAATGACAGAAGTCATTTTTTTTCTGGTTAATTCATCTTTAAGGTTTACTAATAGAAGGAGAATACAAAATAGAGATGCAAAAAAAGAAACATAAGTGAGATATGGTAAGCTTCAAACAAATATAAATATTACTGTAAGAGACAAATTATATTTCCTTTGCAAGTTGAAGGTAGAAACTTTAGATTAAAAAAAATGTGGATATATACATTAATGGATGAGAGGCATTACAGTTGTTTTAAATAGTAATTCAATTTTTTGACAATTTCATCAAACCATCACTTAATTCCTGAAGTATGGAATCAAAGAGCAGGAGTGTCTCCTATGTTAAACCAATGAACTCTTTCATTTGAACAGAAAAGACGTTCTTCTCTGGAGGATGTCTTATCTTTTAGTCAAAGGACATCTCTCAAAATTGTTTTTATATCAAAATGTTCTCAAAATGCCACTACAGATCTAAACTGTCAGTGTTTAATATGACTTGGCTCTGTCCCCAAACAAATCTCGTCTCAAATTGTAATCCTCACGTATTGCGGGAGGGACATGATTAGATTATTGGGGCAATTTCCTCCTGTTCTCATGACAGTAGTGACTATCACAAGATCTGATGTGTGTGTGTGCTTTTTTTTTTTTTTGAGAGGGATTCTTGCTCTGTTGCCTAGGCTGGAGGGCAGTTGCACTATCTCGGCTCACTGCAACCTCTGCCTCCTGGGTTCAAGCGATTCTGTCACCTCAGCCTCCCCAGTAGCTGGGACTACAGGGGTGCACCACCATGCCTGGTTAATTTTTGTATTTTTAGTAGAGACAGGGTTTTGCTATGTTGTCCAGGCTGGTCTCAAACTCCTAACCTCAGTTGATCCACCCGCTTCACCCTCCCAAAGTGCTGGGATTGCAGGTGTGAGCTGCTGTGCCTGGCCTAGACCTGATGGTTTTATAAGAGGTTCTTCCCACTTTGCTCCTCATACTCTGTCCTTTGCTGCCAGGTAAGAAGATCCAAGCTTTCTTCCCCCTCTCCTTTTGATAGTAAGTTTTCTGAGGCCTCCCAGCCATGCAGAACTGTGAGTCAATCAAACCTCTTTCCTTTATAAATTACCCAATCTTGGACAGTTCTTTATAGCAGTGTAAGAATGGACTAATAGAGTAAATTGATACTGGGAGTAGGGCACTGCTATGAAGATACCAGAAAATGTAGAAGTGACTTTGGACCTGGGTAATGGGCAGAGTTTGGAACAGTTTGGAGCACTCAGAAAGCAGGAAGATGTGGGAAAGTTTGGAACTTTCTAGAGACTTGGTGAATGGTTTTGACCAAAATGCTGATAGTCATATGGGCAATGAAATCCAGGCTGAGGTGGTCTCAGATGGACATGAAAAACTTATTGGAAACTAGAGCAAAGGTCACTCTTGCTATGCTTTACCAAAGAGACTGGTGGCATTTTGCCCCTGCTCTAGAGATCTGTGGAACTTTAAACTTGAGAGAGATTATCTGAAATTGGAACTTACGTTTAAAAGGGAAGCAGAGCATAAAAGTTTGGAAAATTTACAGGCCGATGATGGGATAGAAAATAAAAACACATTTTTCTGGGGAGATAGTCAAGCCTGTTGCAGAAATTTGGATAAGTAATGGGGAGCCAAATGCTCATCATCAAGACAATGGAGGAAATGTCTCCAGGACATTTCAGAGCAGCCCCTCCCATCACAGGCCCAAGAGGAAAACAAGGTTTCAGGTGCTGAGCCCAGGGCCTTGCTGCTTTGTGCAGTCTTGAGACTTGGTGCCCTGAATCCTAGCTGTGATTAAAATGGGCCAACATACCACTCAGGCCATTGCTTGAGAGGGTGCAAGCCCCAAGCCTTGTTGGCTTCCAGGTGGTGTTGGGCTTGCAGGGACACAGAAGTCAAGAATTGAGGTTTGGGAACCTCTGCCTAGATTTCAGAGGATGTATGGAAATGCCTGGATGCCCAGGCAGAAGTTTGTCACGGGGTGGAGCACTCATGGAGAACCTCTGCTAGGACAGTGGATTTGGGAAATGTGGGGTTAGAGATCCAACACAGAGTCCCCACAGGGGCACTTCCCAATGGAGTTGTGAAAAGAAGGCCACCATCCTCCAGACCCCAGAATGCTAGATCCACCAATAGCTTTCACCATACTCCTGGAAAAGCCACAGATACTCACTGCTAGTGTGTGAAAACAGCTGGGTGGGGGCTGTATCGTATAAAGCCACAGGGTGGAGCTGCACAGGACTGTGAGAACCCACCTCTTACATCAGTGTGATCTGGATGTCAGACATGGAGTCAAAGGAGATTATTTAGGAGGTTTAATATTTAATGACAGCCCCCACTGGATTTTGGTCTTGCATGGGGTCTGTTAACCCCTTTGTTTTGTCCAAATTCTCCCACTTGGAATGGGAGCATTTATCCATTACCCGTATCCCCATTGTATCTTGGAAGGAACTAATTTTCTTTTGATTTTACAGGAGCACAGGCAGAAAGGACTTGCCCCTTCAGGTGAGGCTTTTGAGTTGGACTTTTGAGTTAATGCTGGAATTAGTTAAAACTTTTGGGGGACTACTGGAAAGGTATAATTGTGTTTTTAACTGTGAGGACATGAGATTTGGGAGGGGCTGGAGCAGGATGATATGGTTTGGCTGTGTCACCACCCAAACCTCATCTTGAATTGTAATTCCTACAATCCCCACATGTCTAGGGAGAGACCTGGTGGGGGGTGATTGGATTATGTGGTCGGTTTCCCCCATGCTGTTTTCATGATAGTGAATGAGTTCTCACAAGATCTGATGGTTTTATAAGGGGCTCTTCCTCCTTCATTCCTCATATTCTCTCCCCTGCTACCAGGTTAGAAGATCCAAGCTTGCTTCCCCTTTGCCTTCTGCCATGATAGTAAGTTTCCTGAGGACCCCCCAGCCATGCAGAACTGTGAGTCAGTTAAAGCTCTTTCCTTTATAAATTACCCAATCTCAGGCAGTTCTTTTTAGCAGTGTGAGAATGGTCTAATACAATGTGGAAATTTTTACAGTTAGAGAAATATGCACATAAGTTAATTTGTTAGTGAGGAATTCTAAAGTGAACAAGTGTTTACCTTGCAAAAGGTCTAGTTCTATCCTGAGAGAACCTATAAGAACCACAGCAGTCTGTAAAAATATGAAACTTCTTATCTCCAGAACTTTGCCAAAGGTCGATTGTCACATAAGAAATCTAACAAAATCAACCTAAAACTAAAAGGCCTCAATTGAATATTAGAACAGAATTCATCATGAAAGTACCACCCAACCATGGGCAGGTTGGCACCTTGATCAGGTAGAGACTCAAGAGAGATCAGATGTGCTCACTCTTATTGGCTTGAGAGTCTTAGTCTAAGGCCACAAGGATCTTAATGGAATCACAGTGAACCTCCACTCTGTCAAAGATCTCCAGCCAAAAGTAACCTGAAATATACTTGTAGTCAAACAAATGTGGATTGATTGGTTTATTACAGCCGGTAGGATATGCATGTGGAACTACCAAAAACTACTACCAAGAATTTGTGAAGCCAAAAATGCCACCAAGAATGTACAAAATTCCCCAAAGTAGAAGCAGTTCTTTATTTGAGATCGTTGCCTTGCATTTTATGTGAAAATAAAAGTGTGGAATAAAAAATCCTGCAAATTGCCCATTTCTATTATACAGACATCAAAGACCTATTTGTAGAACAGATAATTAATAGCAGGCAAGTATGAACTTAAGAAAGTAACAAAAACCCAAAGCTATGAAAGCAAGTAGCATTTCCGTGTCAGGTAGTAGTGTCAATCTTTTTAAAATGTCGATACTCTAGGGCATTTGAAGGCTTCGCAGACAGCATACTAGATATTTTGTTTTGTTGTTTTTCCCTAAACAACACTGCTAGCATTTTGTTCATACATGTGTATCTAAATAGTTTATACACTATAGAGAATGGGGGGTAACTCATTAAAATGATATTAGAAATAAATGAGGGACTGAATATATAAATGGATGATGGCCAGTCCATATTACAAATTGGAACTCTCACTCACAATCTGTAGCAACTAGATGAAGAAATAAAAACATTCTCTACAATAAGCACCCCTGGAAGCCAGACTACTAGTTATAGATAATAGATATAGATATGTAGATATAGATATACAGATACAGATATATAAATATAGATATATAGATACAGATATATATAGATTAGATATATTAATAGATATATATGTCAGACTAATAGGAAGTCAGAACATGAACCCCAGCAAAAACCCAGGGAACTAAGCAATAACCCCTGTTAAAATCAACCTCTGTAACAATCAGCCCCCAAATATCCAGGATTTGTTAATAGCCTTGGAAGTAAGCGCCCCACATTTGTCTCCACTCCCAACTTAGCACCACCTAGAGAATGCTAAATATGCATCCCTTACCAATCACATGCCTTCCTTTTAGTTATCCTCCGACAGACTCCCTGTAGCAACAGCCTTCAATCAGGGCTCACTTGGAGCCTTGCCTTTTTTCCACAATAAAGCTTTCCCACTCTTCTGCCTGCCTTTGAATCTTTATCAAAAGGCAAGGGAGAGTGACTGACTCCCATGCTATAGTATGCTCTGAATAAATAGCTAGTGCTTGTTCTTTTTTTTTGGTTGGCCTTTGTCTATCTTTACAGGAAGCATAAGCAAAAATTATTATCAAAATTTAGCTTAGGGTAGGTGATTTGGAGAAGGTGCTCAAACTCCTAGCATCAAGTAATCCTCCTGCGTCAGCCTCCCAAAGAGTTAAAATTATAGGGGTGAGCCACTGTGCTGCACTGGGAGAGGGTTAAAGGAGGTGGGATGCATAGCTTGTATAAAGTTTAATAGGAGTAATTCTGTAAGTAGGGCATATTAATTAAATCTGTAAAGAAAGAATGAAACAAAACTTAATCTGTAGCCAGAGAAAGAGGATATTTGGTCACTTTTGTTGTCTGCAATATATCTGGTCTTTAGTATGAATATGGAGTTGTCCTATTGCAGTCTTGATCCATCACAGTCACAGAGTGGCCTTGTCTGCTGTTGGTGTTCAGTGAAATAACTGATATTCAATCATAGAATATTATGGCTTAAGTGTGGTAGGCAGGCTGGGTCCCTGAAATGCCAAGGTCTGGCTAATGATGACAGGCAAGTTTCTGGTTATTAGAGCTACTTTTTACTTTCACTAGACTAAATGATTTAGAGATGAAGTCTGCCCCTAGGAGTACTTGCTATGCCATATAAAGATGGCTACCCAGTTTTCTGTGGCAGAGTATTTATCTCTAATATAAGAAATACATAGTGTAAGGCAGACCAAATATCTTTCTACCTGTCCTCTCTCCATCATCATCATCTTCGTTTCTTTAAATTAATTAATTATTATTTTTTTTTGAGATGGAATTTTGCTCTTCTTGCCCAGGCTGGAGTGCAATGGCATGATCTCGGCTCACTGCAACCTCCACCTCCCGGGTTCAAGCGAATCTCTTGCCTCAGCTTCCTCAGTAGCTGGAATTACAGGTGCTTGCCACCAAGCCCAGCTAATTTCTTGTATTTTTAGTAGAGATGGGGTTTCACCATGTTGGCCAGGCAGGTCTTGAACTCCTGACCTCAGGTGATTAACCCATAATAGTAATTATGATAATCAAATCATGAACCTACTTTTCTATTTCACAGTATGTTTGCATTAATTTTTTTAGAAATTCGAAGTAAATTATTACTAAAGTTAGAAAATTAAATCTAGAATTTTTTGCTGTTTGTGAATTATTTTCTTTCTATTTTTTTTCTTCTGCTGTTTATTCCTCCTCCAGAGTAATTTAGCTCTAATTTTAGGGAAGTTTCATCAAGGACTGATATAAGCTGCTGTTTTAAACCTAAAGATTATGCCCTCCTTTTCCCATATACTTTGTAAAATATTCTAAAGATATTCGTGGCTAAAAAGCTATTTCAAGGTAGAAAAATAAACTAGAGAATAATTTAAAAGCTGATTCTAGGCCAGGCACGGTGGCTCACGCCTGTAATCCCAGCACTTTGGAATGTCGAGGAGGGTAGATCACCTGAGGTCCAGTTCAAGACCAGCCTGGACAACACAGCGAAACAGAGCAAGACTCTGCCTCAAAAAAAAAAAAAAAAAAAAAAAGCTGATTGTAGAAATGGAATCTAAAAAAAGAAAGAAAGAAAGGAAGAAGAACAAAACAGGGACAGAGGTTTAAAATCTTTTGAGTTGCACTACTTATGCATTCATTTCCTTTACAACTATATTTATATAGTTAAATGGATCCTTTGCCTCCTTGTTGAATCACCTGGGTCCTTAGGAAGACTTGAAACTAGCAGTAAGGATAGAATGTTTTCAAGAAACAAGTATTACATTTATTTATGATAAAGAGATGTCATAAAACGCAGAGATCTTTTAACAGACATAATTTTTTTTAATTACAAGTAACTAAACGCCAACCTACAGAATGTCTGCTCTTTGCTGCACCAGTAGGTGAAGGATCCTCTGAAATTCACTCAGTTTCACTGCTAAATAATTTTCCTTTCCTGGAGAGATGCAACTGAACAGAAATATGCACAATAAAAAATAACCCTACCTGTCTTTAGCATTCATATTGAAAATATGCTAGCTATTTACAGTGACTTTTTAAAAATCTGACTAAGTAGTGCATTGTGTCTGATACCCTTCATTAAAACCAACTTCCAATAAATGGAAAACTGTAAGCTGCAAAAATGTCATTATCTTTACCCACTACCCAACCAAAATGGTGTTTACAATCAGATTTCTGATGAATGTAAAACATCAGAACTTTTCTGTTTAGAATGCCATTATACAGATTTTTTGGCTCCCAATGGAGACCAATTAGTTCCATCCCTCTACATTCCTGAGTAAATAGAATTTCTTTATCAGTGCTTTTCCTTCCCCTGCATTTTGCAGTTTGTTGATTCTAAAGTGTATTTTCTGTAGTTATTTGTGATATGACTTCTTGGTTGCTACACAGCAGTTCTCAGTGGTTGTAAATCAATTCCTTAAAGCAATTAATTAAAAAATTTAAGGCAGTTAATCCAGCCGAAGGCCTCCAGACTCATGGATCACCAGCTGGGTTTATGGAAGCCATCTGGCGTATACTTATTTTTCTTTTTTCCTCTTTTTTTAGTTTGCAGATATATTGTTCAGTCAAGGTCTTTCCTTGAATGATTCAGAATGTAGCATCTTCCTCCAAATCCATCTGAATATAGGTAAGTATAGATATGTATTAAAAGATGCAGATAATAAATATCGTTTGGTGAATCATTTTATTAAAAATATTATTCATTAATTTCCCTTTACCTTTTCTGTAACTCCCTATTCATTTTTCTAAGTCTCAGAAAAATCCAAATTTTAGTTAAGAAATTCTCAAGCCCAAAGAAGACAGCAACATTTTTTACTAACAATCATTTTATAACATTGTTTCCTGTCTTAAAATGAAATTCACGTATTCCATAGCTTACCTACATAAGTAACATAAACCAATATAATGGAATAAATATAATATAAAGGGCATATATGCCCCAAAATATATAATCGTGATCAGTGTAAGCATAAGACATAATTACATTAAAAGTTATATTGAAGTGGTGAGATGCCTACAATTTGAAATAGAATTACTGTAAGTGATGCAAATACTGAAAGATACTATAATAAAATGAAGATTCCATGTCCGATGTGAGAAATTTGACAGCTTTCAAATTGTTACCCCTCCCCTTTCCCCATATTTGGGTAATCTAATAAGATCCCTCACCCCCATTCACACCCCCACCACTGGAACAAACCCTCTGCCCCATGTCATAGGTCAAAATTCAAATAACAGCAGAGAACCTCCATCTGGGCTCCATTCTCTAACTGGAATAAAAACTCCCAGCCACTTATCTCCTTTTGCTATTGTTTCTCTTCAGACTGAGTCCAACTCTTTGGCCTCATTTCCTTTTTACTATGTGCGCAATAAACATTAGATCCTGGCACTCATACATCATTACACTCAACATTCATAAATCTCTGGGGTGGCAGAGGAGGCATCCTCTTCATTCAGCAGAGATTGCCAAATAACAAAAAGATACCTTTGTTTATTGTTGGTGATTTAAACACTAAAAGCCACTGTTGTATCATTGTAGGTATGTATATTTTATATAGTATATATAAAGATTAATGAAGTTTGGAAAAAAGTACAATTTTCCCCTGATTTACCTATTATTTCCCTGTTACAAAATGTTAAAAAACAGCCAAGGCTTACAGAATGCTTACTGTCTGAAAAGCACTATTTTAGGTTCTTTACATTTTCTCTTCACATCAACCTGATGGTGTCATTTATCATCACAGTCTTACAAATAGGAAAACCAATGCAGAGAGAAGATAGGAAACTTGTCCATGGCTACACAGCTAGTGACAAATTCAGATTTTAAATCCTAATAATCTAGTTCTGAAATCTTTGCTCTTAACACTCTAAAATTCTTAGATATTTTTCTTTTAAATGCAAAACAAAGTTAGATGCCAGTTTTTCCTCCATATCTTTCTGCCAGGACACTCAACACTCACACAGCATACAATAGGATGATGACTACTTCACATGTTTCAGGACAAGGGCCAGTCGACTGCCCATTGAGCCTCACTCACCTAAGATACACCATCCTGTATCTACTATCCTGTGAATAAAAATACCATCAAGAATTTACAAAATGCCCAAAGGTGGGAGTAGTCTCTCTGACACTGTTGCTTTATGTTTTATGTGAAAATGAAAATGTGCGCTTTCATTTTGCAAATTTCCCACTTACATGATGTTGGAATTAAGAATCTACTTGTAGCACAGACCAGGAAAAGAAGGAGGTAAGTGTGACCTTGAATAAGTCACACAAACCCACAGGCCAGCATTCCATGTTGATATGGTAGCTGTTTTACATTTTTAGTTGTCTACATTTGGGGAATCTAAAGCTTAGAAAACAGGTGGTATTTTGAGAACTAGATATTGTTTTTGTTATTTGGTTTTCCACTTAGCAGCATCTCTAGCCCATCATTAAGAAATGTGGGTCTAGTTTATAGAATTATTCTTAATCACTTTGTTCTCACATTTCTACTCTTTCAAGTAAGAAAGCTTTAGACACAAGCCTTAGGGAATGATAAGGCAACTTAATATGCTTTATTTTCCATTTATTTAGGCTGATGATCAAAGGATCTATATTTAAAATTTCTAAAGCAATTAATCTCAAATAGCTTCAGAGATTTTTTTTTTACTTCAGAATTCTTCCAAGATTGCTTTTGTCTAAAGTCATAGAAATGAGACCAAGACAGAGTCAAGTTTATCAAAACATGTATGTAAAGTGTGTATTTCTCTATGCAATTTTGCCATACAGGACAAAGCGTGTTAACAGCCTGTAAAATAGTTAAGTTATGACAGAAGGGAACATTAGATTTTTCAACAGGTTTATTGAGATTTTTTAATGTTAATGTTAATATTTTCTCATTTCTTAATTTGTTTTTTTCATAGGATTTTGCTTTTTGTAAAAAAATTAAACTATTATTTATATTTTTGATATTAAATTTGACATGGCAAAGTCTGATTTGTTCTTATGCCTTACAAGACATTTTTGAAAGTCTTATACTAACTTCCTTCCATCAGCATATTTGACCTTTGAAGGAATAGCATTTTACTTTGGTTTTTGAATTAATTTGGAGGTCAGTCTCTGCATTCTGATGCAATCACTGAATCACCAAAGAGATACTAAAGAAAGCAGGGAATGCATCAAGAATTATTTATAAGCAATTCTAAAGCTCATAGATACACAGTTGCAAAGTTTGGAGAAATAAATGTGGCATTTATTAGTAACATTTTCATGCCAATGGGATAGAAATTATTGAGTAAAATCCCATTGCAAACATCAGTCCTTAGCTGTCATTAGGAAAATGCTGAGAATCACATTTCCTAGCTATAGTCAATTTTAACGATATTCCCAGGATCAACTTCCTGTCAGAAGATGCTATTGAAAAAGCAAGACAACAAAGACAAGCTCTTCTCAATGGGAAATTATCTTCAGACAAAGAGACATTCTGTGAACTCAACGATTAATAACCTTTAACTTTGCAATGTTTGACTTTGAAGTAGTGATGAACAGAATAGAGAAATGAAAAAGCAGAAACAATTATTTCTCCTACCCAAGTGTCTTTTTCCTTTTAAATAATTTGTATTTAAAACCAACTTTCTTTCCTTGACTCAGCAACTTAAAATGTAAAGAGTTGCACAGTTTAGCAGAAATAATGTTGAACTAGAACTCAAGAGCACTGGGCTTCAGTTTCAGGATTATTAGGTCTGACAACTACTTTACCTATTAAGAGGTATATGTGGATGGCTATATGACAAATGAAGTTGCTTTAAAGAAGGTTGTTTGTTTGTTTGTTTTTTGAGATGGAGTCTCACTCTATCGCCAAGGCTGGAGTGCAGCGGCACAATCTTGGCTCACTGCAACCTACCTCTCCCAGGTTCAAGCGATTCTCCTACATCAGCCACCCGAGTAGCTGGGATTACAGGTGTCCAACACCACGCCTAGCTAATTTTTTTTTTTTGTATTTTTAATAGAGATGGGGTTTCACCATGTTGGCCAGGCTAGTTTCAAACTCCTGACCTCAAGTGATCCTCCCACCTCGGCCTCCCAAAGTGCTAGGATTACAGGTGTAAGCCACTGCACCTGGCCTTAAATAAAGTTTTTGATCTGTTCTTGGTGGAATTCCTGGATGAGACATGGTGGGGGTGGGAAGTAAGAGTGTAAGGGGTTGGTTAGCATGATTATTAGCTTTTAACCTTGGATTCAAGCAGAATAGATTTGCATTTGCCTATTTTATATGTTGAGCTGCTGCATAGGCTTTCATTTAAAACAAGTTTTGGTAATTTGCTTCTCTTTTATCCCAGAAGTTTGTAGATAATTTTTCTATAACAACTCCTGAAAATGAGAATAATAATTCTGAATCCCTTTTACAGATGCAAAGGGGTCTTATTAATAAAAAACAAGGGCACAATTTTAAAAATTGGCTGATACTACTGTGGAAAGACTTTTCATGGCTCTGTGGTTGATCCACTTCAATGTTTTGTTAGTAGATATGAAAGTTCTGAGTGTTATTTGCTCTTTGGGTGATGGTAGATGCTGTTATAAACAGCCAGCCAATTCAGCTCTGACTACAACTGCTGTTCTCACTAGACTCCAGACATACATTTTAGGAGAAGTAAATTATTGAAAGCTTGTGTGACTAGGTGACTGCCAATCCATTATCCCAAACCAACACCCCCAATTCTGCATTGCACTTAGTCTTTTTTTAGTATGATGTTTCTACTTTGAGATTCAAAATAATCATAACTGTTCTTATTACAGCATTTTCCTCTTTTCACCAAAAGGAATTTGACTTTGATCAAAATCAAGGGCAGCATTAGAGGTCGAGCTACTTGGCCATAGATAACAGCATGTAGGGATATGAAAGGATACTAAAAGAAAGATAATATGAGTCACTAGAAGTCTTTCTTATTTCCTCAGAGTATCTCAGGTACAAAGAGAACTAGTGATTCCAATGGAAAAGGAAAAATAAGATATTGGCCATGAACACATTTGACACACTGCCCAGAGCCTGATGACCAGCCTACTCAGTGCCCCCCATCACTGGCAACCCCAACACCTCAAATGAAGGACTGCTGTACACCATGCATGCCCCTCACAGACTGGAAACCAACCTGCCTGCTGCTAGCCATTACCAGATAAATTGTTTGATAGAGTTTGGGTAACTGTCCCCTCCAAATCTCATGTTGAAATTTTATCCCCAATGTTGGAAGTGGGGCCTAGTAGGAGGTGTTTGTATTATAGAGGAAAATATTACATGACCAGCTTGGGGCCATTGTCATAGTATGAGTGAGTTTTCACTTTATTAGTTCCCATGAGATCTGTTTGTTAGAAAGTGCCTGGCACCTCCCTTCCTTCCCTCTTTCTCCCTCATCGTGTGATGCCTGCTTCCCTTCGCCTTCCATAATGTGTAGAAGCACCTTGAAGCCCTCACCAGAAACAGATACAAGCACCATGCTTTTAGTATAGCCTGCAGAAATGTGAGCCATATAAGCTTTTTTTCTTTATAAATTATCCATCTTCAGGTCTTCCTCTGTGGCAATGCCAAGCAGACCAAGACACTGTTTCTGTGACCAGCAGAGCCAACATGTCTGGCACAGACTTCTCCAGAGCCTGAGAACCAGCCCACCTGGCATCTAGGCTCCCAGCAAAGCTATGCCACTGCCTTCCAAAAAAAAAAAAGAAAAGAAAAGAAAAGAAAAACGGCAGTCTATGCAGCTGGGGCACTTGGCAGATATTGCCAGCATAGACCATAGCCAAAGTATCACAGGAGGCTGCATAACTGCATGCACCTAGAACCAAACCCAAACCACCCTACCCAACACTATGGAACATATCTAGAGGAAAAAGTCTCCCTTAGGAAAGCTAGCTCATAAAATTGAACGAGGCAACTGTTTTTACCACATGTGCAAATAATGATGTAGGGTCACAAGAAACATGAAAAAGCCAGGATACATGACATTTTCAAAGAAAGACAACAGTTCTTTAGTAACAGGCCCCAAGTTAAAGGAAATCTATAAAAGGCCTTAAAAGTATTTTAAAATAATTTTGAAATACTTTTGAATTTTTAATTTTTAAAGAAATTCAATGAGATAAAAGGAAATACATATAGATGAATCAACAAAATCAGGAAAAGAATAATTATCTGAATAAGATATTCAACAGGTAAATATAATAAAAAGAACCAAACAAATGTATCAGAGCTGAAGAATTCAATAAATGATGAAAAAATTCAGTTGAGAGCTTCAGCAATAGACCAGATCAAGCAGATCAAAGACATTCTGAACTTTAATACAAATCTTTTGAAATCACTGTCAGCAAAAGAAGAAGTGAAAGAGTAAGAAGAGGAGGAAGAAGGAGTATGACAAAAAGGAGGAAGAGGAAAAAAAGAAGAGGAGGAAGAAATGTTTTTAAATGAAGAAAGCTTACAAAATTTCTGGGACACCATTAAGTAAACAAATATCCACATTAAGGGAATTCCAGTAGGAGAGAAAGATGGAAAAAGAAAATAGAAAATTTATTTAATAAAATTATACCTGAAAATTTCCCAAATTTGGAGGGAGATATAGACATGCAGATTTGTGAAGCTCAAAGAATCCAAAATTGAATCAACCCAAAAAAGTCCTCTCCAAGGAAAATTATAGTCAAACTGTCAAAAGTCAAAAACAAGAATTCTAAGACAAACAAAAATTTAGCAAGCCCCATAAAAGAGAAACTCCATTAGAATGAGAGCAGATTTTTCAGAGGAAACCATATAGGCCAGAAGAGAATGGGGTGATATATTCAAAGAGCTAAAAGGAAAAACATGGTAACCAAGAATACTATACTCATCAAAGTTCTTATTCAGATATGTAGGGGAAATAAAATCTTTCACAGGAAAGCTAAATTGGAGGAAATTCATCACCACTAGACAAGCCTCACAAGAAATTTCTTGAGGAAACCATACATCTAGAAATAAAGTACAATAATTACCATCATGAAAACACAGTGAAGTATAAAATTCATTGGTAGAGCAGGTGTACAAATGAGAAAGAAATCAAACCCTATAACTACAAAAAAAAAAACCCACCCACCAACCTGCAAAGATAAGGGATAAGAAAGAAAGAATAAAAAAAAGGTATACAAAAAAGCTCAGAAAACAATTAACAAAATGACAAAAGCAAATGCTCACATATAAATAATAATATTGAATGCAAATAGATTAATTCTTCTAATTTAAAAATATAGACTAGCTGAACAGATTAAAAAAAAAATCCCAAGTATATGTGGCCTGCCATAAACTCACCTCATCTGTAAAGACACACATAGACTAAAAGTGAAGGGATGGAAAATGTTAGTCTATGCAAACAAACACTAAAAGTAAAAAAAAAAAAAAAAAAAAAAAGGAGTTATAATTATATCAAATAGTATTTAAGCCAAAATGGTAAAATAAACAAGTTCATTTTATAATGATAAAGAAATCAACTCAGCAAGAGGATGTAGAGATTATAAATATATATACACCTAACACTGGAGCACTCAGATATATAGAGCAAATATTATTAGAGCTAAGAAGAGAGACTCCAACAAAATCATAGTTGGAGGGTTCAACACCCTACTTTCAACACTAGATAAACCACTTAGCTAAAAAATAAAGAAACATAGGCCTTAAACTGCATTTGAGAGGATAGGGACCCAACATACATTTACAGGACATTTCATCCATCAGCTACAGTATACTCATTCTTGTCATCAGCATATGGAATATTTTCCAGGAATCAAGAAACCATATGTGAAGTCACAAAATAATTCTCAACAAATTTTCAAAAACCAAAATCCTATCAAGTTTATTCTCAGACTACAATTGAATAAAATTAGAAATCAATAATAAAAGGAATGTTGAAACTATACAACTACATGAAAATTCAACAACATGCTCCTGAATGACCAATAGATCAAAAAAGAAATTAAGAAGGATATTAAAAAATTTATTGAATCAAGTGAAAATAGAAACAAAGCATACTAAAACCTGTGGGATACAAGTTTTGTATCATAATACTACTTTTGTAGGATTAAGCAGCATTACCATGCAAGTTTATAATAAATGCCTACAACAAAAAGGTAGAAAGATTTTCAATAAACAACCTAACAGTATACTTCATGAAACTAAAAAAGAAAGAACAAACCAAACCCTAAATTAGGAGGAGGAAATAAGAAATAAACATGAGAGTACAAATAAATGGAGACTAAAAAAATACAAAAGATCATTAAAACAGAAAGTTATTTTTTGAAAAGATAAAATAGACATATTATTAAACTAATAAAAAGACTCAAATAATTAAAATCAGAAGTGAAAAAAGAGACATTATAACTGACACCACAGAAATACAAAAGACCATTAGAGACCATAAAAAACAACCATAAACCAATAAACTGAAAAACCTAGAGGAAATGGATAAATTCCTGGACACATAAAATAAACCAAAATTAAAATAGGAAGAAATAAAAAGCCTGAACAAACCAATAAACAGTAATGAGATTGAACCAGTAATTAAAAAGACTTCCAACAAAGAAAAGCTCAGGAACACAAGAATTTATTTTTGAATTCCACCAAATTTTAAAAAAGAACTGAAACCAATTCTATCCCAAAAAACTTGAAGAGAAGGAACTCACTCCTAACTCATTCTACAAGTCCAGCATTACCCTAATGCCAAATCATACAAGAAGACAATAAAAAAAGAAAACCAAAAGCCAATATGCCTGATGAACATACATGGAAAATTCCTCAACAAAATATTATAGAACTGAATCCAGTAGCATCTCAAAAAGATAATACATCATAATCAAGTGGGATTTATTTTAGGGATATAAGGAGGAATCAACACATGTCAATCAATAAATGTAATACGTCACATTAACTGAATTAAAGACAAAAATGAAATGATCATCTTAATAGATGCAGAAAATTTGATAAAATTCAACATTCCTTCATGATAAAAATGTTTAAGAAGTTAGGTATAGGAAAAAAATACCTCAATACAATAAAGATCATATATGACAAACTCACACCTAAAATATACTAAATAATTATAAGTGTATTAGTCCATTCTCATGTTGCTATAAATAAATATCCAAGACTGGGTAATTTACAAAGAAAAGAGATTTAACTGGCTCACAGTTCTGCAGGCTGCATAGGAAGCATAGCAGCTTCTGCTACTGGGGATGCTTTAGGAAACTTACTACCATTGTGGAAGATGAAGAGGCAGCAGGCATGTCTTACATGGCTGGAGCATGAGGTAGAGAGGAGGGGAGGTACTACAATATCTCACAAGATATAAGGAGGATCATGTTAAATCGTTAGAAACTGTCCCTATGATTCAATCACTTCCCGTCAAGCCCCTCCTCCAGCATTAGCGATTACATTTCAACATGAGATTTTGGTGGCGACATAGATCTAAACCATAATGAGTATAAACTGGAACAAGACAATGGTGTGCACTTTACCCACTATTATTCAAACTAGTATTTAGGAAGACCTAGCCTTAGTCAAGAGAAAAAAAAAAAAAGAGTATCCAAATTAGAAAAGAGAAAATCAAATTGTTTCTCTTAGCAAATGAAATTACCTTATATATAGAAAAATCTTATGACTCTACTACAAACAAACAAACAAACAGACAAAAAACTTCTTAAAACTAATGAACAAATTCAAACTTGCAGGACACAAAATTATACACAAATTAGCACATTTTTATACACCAATGAGAAACTAGTTGAAAATGAAATCACTAAAATAACCTTATTTAGCATAGCTACAAGAAAGAAATAAAGTACTTAGGAATAAATTTAACTAAGGAAATAAAATATCTCTACAATGAAAACTACAAAACTGATGAAAAGAATTGAAGGACACAAGCAAATAAAAAGGCATCCTATGGCCATGGATTAAAAAAATGACTACTATAAAGATAATCATACTGTTCAAAGTGATCTACACACAATGCTATCCCTATCAAAGTACTAATGCCATGTTTCAAAAAAATAGAAAAATAATTCTAAAATTCACGTGGAACCAAAAAGGGGCCCAAATAGCCAAAGCAATCCTGATTTAAAAGAACAAACCTGGAGGCAACTTACTACCTGAATTCAAATTATACTGTAAACTTCCAGTAAGCAAAACATTATGGCATTGTTAAAAAAGATACATTAACCAATGGATCCAAATACATAATCCAGGAATAAACTCATATATTTATGGCCAACTGATTTTTAACAAATGCATAAAGAACATACAAAAAGGGAAAAACACTCTCCTAAATAAATCGAGAAAACTGGATATTCATAAGCAGAAGAATGAAACTAGACCTCTACCTCTCACTATACACAAACAGCAACTCAAAATGTATTCAATATTTAAATATAAGACTAAAAATTATAAAATTAGCAAAAGAAAACATAGGGGAAATGCTTGAGAACATTGGTAAGCAAAAATCTTATGAGTAAGACTTCAAAAGCACAGATAACAAAAATGAAACTAGACAAATGAGACTGTGCCAAACTAAAAAACTTTTGCACAACAAAGGAAACCATGAATGGAGTGAAGAGATGACCAATTGTATGGGAGAAAATATATGCAAACTATTCATCTAACAAATGATAAATATCTAGAAAATACAAGGAACTCAAACAATTCAACTACAAAAAAAATCCAATTAAAAATTGGCTAAGGATCTGAATAAACATTTCTCAAAAGAATAGATACAAATGATCAACAAATATGAGAAGAAATGCTTGACCTCATTAATCATCAGGGAAATGCAGATCAAAACCATGATAAATATCATCTCACCCCATTCGAATGGCTATTATCAAAAAGACAGATAACTAATATTGGCAAAGATGCAGAGTAAGAAGAATCTTTTATACACTGTTGGTGAAAATGTAAATTAATACAACCATTATGTAAAACATAATGGAGGTTTCTCCAAAAAACTCAAAATACCAGCACTTTGGGGGCCACGGAGGGCAGATCACGAGGTCAGGAGATAGAGACCATCCTGGCCAACATGGTGAAACCCCATATCTACTATAAATACAAAAATTAGCTGGGCGTGGTGGCACGTGCCTGTAATCCCAGCTACTCAGGAGGCTGAGGCAGGAGAATCACTTGAACCAGGGAGTCGGAGGTTGCAGTGACCCGAGATCGCACCACTGCACTCCAGCCTGGGCGACAGAGCAAGATTCCGTCTCAAAAAAACAAAACTGAAAATACAACTGTCAAATGATTTGGCAATCTCACTGCTGGGTAGTTAGCCAAAGAAAAGAAATTAGTATATCGAAGAGATACATGCTTTCCCATGTTTATTGCACTACTATTCACTATAGCCTAAATATGGAATCAATCCAAATGTTTACCAGTGGATGAATGGATACAGAAAATCTGGTATATATTCAGAATGATATACTCTTTATACATCAACAGGAATAAAGTTGTGTCCTTTGTGGTAACATATATAAGCTCAGAGGACATCATGTTAAATGAAATAATCCAGGCATAGAAATATAAATACTGCATGTATTCATTAATGTGTGGGATCTAAACAGAAGTTGATTTCATAAAAGTAGAGAAGAGCATTGTCTTCTTTAGAAGATGGGAGGGCTGGAGGAGAGGAGATTATGGAGAGACCAGTTACTGGATACAAAATTATAGTTAAATAGGAAGAATAAGCTCTAGTATTTGAAAGCACTATAAGGTTAATATATTTAAGAATAATATATATTTTTTAAAGCTAGAAGAGAGGATTTTAAATGTTCTCAACCTAAAAAAATAAATATTTGAGGTAATAGAGATGTGAAGTAGCCTGATTTGATTACCACTCAAGTATACATGTGTTGAAGTATCACTCTATATCCCATAAATCTGTGTCAATTATTGTCAACTAAAAATGATAAGTAGGTGAGAAAGAAGACAGAAAAGACAATGGGAGACATATGAAACATATGAGGAAATACTGTGATCAGGTTTTCAATAAGTACCTCAAAAGTCAGATTTGTTGTATAAGGATCTCGTGTCCAAAAAACCACACATACCTTAAGTGCCTCCTGTGTATAATCCAAAGGTAAATGGCATGCTATTTTCGTTCTCTCGATGAAGTTACCACTCTAGTATAGAAAGTGACTACTTTTGTTAACAATCTGAATTTTTTCTCTAAGAAGCAAACACATTAGTTTTATGGATAGGCTTTTATTAGTTGAAGAGGGCAATGTAGGATTTGACATAGGATGTGTAAGATTTTTCTAGGAAGCCTTTATGTTTTCTGCCTGATTTGAATAAAAAGGTATTTTACCTCTTGCCCTCCTTTACAATTGTCAGCAAAATGAATGAATTTCAACACATCTAGATAATTTGGTTTTAGGGAGTAAGACAATTAACTCATTTTTTCACATTTTGTTGCTGTCTATAAAGGATGGCCTTTTTAAAAACTTTTTAGCTACTTCATAGAAAATCAACTTGAATAAGTACTTTTTAAAGTTAGTCGTATATACAGCAATTGCAAAAATAATACAGTTAACTCCCACACGCTCCTCACCCAGCTTTCCCCACTGCTAACATCTCATATAACCATAATACAATTATCAAAGTTAAGAAATTAACCTTAGTACAACATCGCTAGTTAAATTACAGACCTTCCTCAGATTTCATCAGTTTCACCACTAATATCTGTTTTCTGCTCCAAAACCCAGTCTTGGAACTTAACATTGTATTTAGTGGCCCTGTTTCCTTAAATTTCCTCCAATCTGTTCCTCGGTATTATGGGTTGAATCGCATGCCTCCACTGGCCCTGAGGCAACCCATTCATATATTGAAGTCCTAAATTCCAGAACTTCAGAATGTGACCTTATTGGGAGATAGGGTTTTTATAAATGTAATCAAGTTAAAGTGAGGTCATTAGAGTACAGCTTGAATCAATAAGACTGGCGTCCTCATAAGAAGGACAAATTTGGACAGAGATATGTAGAGGGAAAATGATGTGAAGACACAAGTTGATGAGGGACATCTACAAGCCAGGAAGAGAGAGGCCTGGTACACATCCTTCCCTCACAGCCCTCAGTAAGAAGCAGCCCTGATAGCCTCTTGATTTTGGACTCCTACACTCCAGAAACTTGAGACAGTATATTTCCATTGTTTAAGTCAAGAAAAGTTAACTTTATATTCTATTATTAGGCCTACAATTCAAAACATGCAAATGTCTTTTCTGATTAATTGCAAAGCTTGGATTCCTAGATCAATGTTCTACATGAGGAGCAGATTACTTTTAAACATTGTTAATTCACTATTGATCACTGTTAAACTCTGTGGCACCTAGTGGAGAAACTCCTGTAGAATAATTTATCAGTGTTTCTGTCTATTATAAAGATTTTAAAAGTCTCTATTTTGCAACTGCTGTGTTTGAGTTGCTTATGTTCAATACATCATCCACTTCACCCTATTATTGATACCTTGATACAACTTGGATTTTACTGAACGTGTTAACAGTAATTTTAAGTGGCATTATTATGAGTTTTTTATGTGAGGCTTTTTCTTTTTTAATGTGTATTTTAGAGGTCTATTCTATTCATGGATGAGTTTTTAATCTGCCCCCAACTCTGTACCCTCTGCAGTAGAAAATAGCAATGAAGGATTATTTTCCACATGAAGAAGACTTAATTGGTATTACCCCAAACATAGAATGTCATTATTATGTAGCTAACTTGGCCTTTCCTTCAACCATAGGCAATAATTATCTGAGTATACTTCATTTCAGTCTCTGACATAAAAAGATGGCCTAAGAAAATAAATCTTCCTTCCCCCCAAAATGAAAATTCACCAATGCAATAACACTTACAAAATTATTCCCACTAAAACATCATCCTCCTACATTTTACTCATGATTATTCTTTAAAAGATATAGTGGACATATAAAAATTCAAAGCAAATTAATATTAAATTAGAAATCCTAAAAACATTGGATTTTATTAGGTAAATAATTATGTAAATTAATGTAAAATTAAAGGATTTTAAGAAACTCTAAAAATGTGATGAACCACTGAAACATTTTACAAAATGCTTTGGCTTTTTTTTCTGTAATATTTTCATCACAAAAACTAACACATACATTATGACCTACTTTAACACTTGTTATCATTAACGTAATAATCAATTACTGACTCCTCCAAATAAAAAACCTGACAAGCCTTCTTTTGAAAATGTACTTTATTCTCCATATTTGGTCACTTTTCAGGTTTATATTACCTCTGATTTTTTACCTCTAATTTTTTCACTTTTTACTTTCACCATTGAGAGTATTCCTGGTTACAAACTAATAAACTATAGCCTCATCTGTGAAAGTATTTGCTAGCCTTCTTCAACATTCTCAAAGAATCTTTCTATGTACCTCAAATGTAGATTTTTATCATGCTGTTTGAAAAGTGTTTACAATTCTCCCTCACTAAATTATCCTTTCTTGAATTGTACAAACCACATTTTGTTTATAAAACTATTCTAGTGCCTGTGAATATTTTGTCTTTCAAAGAAATGGTTGTCAAAATATGTTAAAATAGCAATTTAGGTCAGAATAGATACAAAAGAAAAATAACTTCCATATTAATAAAGTGGGAAACTGTGTTAATTTCCAACGTAAAATTCATTTAAAAAATATTTTAGTTTTGGAGTCTGACTTTATTTTAGCTGTAGAAAGACTTACTAGATCCAAGTGGATTTAGAAGTAAATTATTTCAAGGGATGTGTAAGCTGTGAGTGACTGCTGTTAGCAGTTTGGATTGAAAACAAAAGAGATAAATATGGTAATAACTTGATTAGGAGGTAAGCAGAAGAGAAAACAGAATTTTGTTTTGTATTTTTGTGTGTTTTTACTATTCTGTATAAAATTCTTACCATTCAACAAAAAGTCATAAAACTTCGTTCAACTGTAGATTCTTGCTGAAATTCTACAGTAAGCAATGGGCCTTTCATTATGATTTCTTCCCTCAAATCAGTTTCCTGTGTATTTTGTAACCGTAATAAGTTTCATGTCTCTCTCAACTACTACTGCTTTCA
The DNA here is from genome assembly GCF_009828535.3 of Hylobates moloch. Lineage (NCBI taxonomy): Eukaryota > Metazoa > Chordata > Mammalia > Primates > Hylobatidae > Hylobates > Hylobates moloch. Next base: position 160,102,725 of record NW_026652278.1, read on the forward strand.
CCACTGTTATCAAAAAACATTTTTGTGGTATATAAATTATTATGGAGCTGTAGTACTAAAAAACCAATAAACTTTTTACTATGGGAAATTCATCCTACATAGGATTTTCAGAATCTTATTAGCTAGATATATCAACCCTGGTGAATGATTGATCCAGTATATGGGGAGGCATATAACTAAACTCTCAAAATGCAAGATACAAAGAATTTACGAAATATATGTCTCTGTGCCTAAGGCAACTTCATTTACAAACTTTTCAAATTTGTCCTAGTTTTTACTTGAACAATGCTCAAACATTAAATGTGTCTCCAACTCAAATACATACACCAGCAGGAGGATTTAGCCTTAGAGTGCCAGATGTCTTAGCTGATTCTGGACCTATTTATAAGTCATATATCTATAGACTTCTAGAAGAAAATCTAGGAGAAAATTTTTTAACTATTGGGTTAGGCAAATGTTTTTGAGGGACACAAAATCAACTATAGAAGAAAATCAGTGATAAATAAATTAATTCAAAATTAGTAATTATTATTCCTTGAAAGATAAACAAATGAAAAGCAAGCCACAGGCTGAGAGAAAGTATTTTCAAAACACATATCAGTTAAACAACTTACATCCAGAATATATTATGTACTCTTCCAACTCAATAAGAAGACAAGTGATTCAATATTAAATGAATAAAAGATCTGAAAAAAATACTTCACTAAAGTAGATAAATGGATGTCTAATAAGCCCTTGGAAACATGCTCACCATCATTAGCCATGAAATACAAATTAAATTAAAATACAAATCACATGCAAATTAAAACCACAATTAAATGTCACTATGTACCTATTAAAGTATCCTAAATTTAAAAGTATAACTATAGTAAGCAATGCAAATTCTCATATATCATTGAGATTAAAAAAAAGATACAGCCTACTCCGCTAACAGTTGAACAGTGTATTACACAGTTAAACATACAATCACCATGTGACTCAGTGATTCCTATTTTTGATATATATACCCAAGATTAATTAAAACATGTCCACACAAATACTTATAATCAAATTTTTATATCATTCCATTCATAATCACTGTAAAATAAAAAGTTTAATGTCCATCATCAATTCATGAATGGATAAAAAATGTGGTATATCCATCAATGGAATACCATTCATCAAAAAATAAAAAAAATACTGATACACAAATGACATAGACGAAACTCAAAATCGCTTTTCTTTTTGAAGGAAAAAGATAACAAAGAGTATATACTTTATAATTGCTATAGTTTCTTTACATGGAATTCATGAAAAATCATAACTATGGTAAAAAAAAAAGTGGATTAGTAGTTTCTAGGTAGATGGAGTGCATACATTTAGTGACCTTGGCTACACAGTAATGGTTACCTGAAAATATATTTGTCAATAGCATTTGAATTATAAACCTAGCATATTTCCTTTTATGTAATTAAAGCTCAGTAAAGTGATCTAAAAATACTTTAACAATATATAAAAAAGAGTTGGTAAGCAGGAATACAAGCATAGAGGAATCAAATTACTCATTTGGGTACAATTTAGTTGTGTATTTTATTTATCATGTCTAACTTGTGAAATAAAAAGAACTAAATTACATGACAAAATAGCTCACAGGGTAATAAAATGATATAATTTTATTTTTTATATATCATTGAGGAGATGGACTAATGTTGCTTATTGGCTTTGATAAGTTAAATATTCATGATGAAATTTCTAAGACAAATACTAAATAATAAAAAATAATTACATAATTACTACCACCTAAAATGGGCACATGAGTAAAAAAACTACAGAAAAAACAAAAGCAGAAAATGGTATTTTAAGAGAATCTACATAGTTTCATTATCAGAGTGAATTTAAATAGACTGTGTCACATGAACAACAATAATTATCAGATTGCATATTAAAATCTAATTATATGCTATTTATAAGATACACACTAAAATCATGAGATTATAGAAAGTTTGAAAATAAAGGCATGAAAAAATATGAGAACACAAAACAATGGAAAACAAAAAATTTGGGGCTGTTACTCTAAGATAAGGCATTCAATTAACAAGAAAATAATAAAATAGTCTAAACAATATGAATCTACAATAAATACAACAGTAGAGAAAAATAACAAATTTGTCATTATGTAGCAGGATGAGCCGCAGACAAAACCCCTCAGACACCGAGTTGAGGAAGGAAAGGGCTTTATTTGGCTAGGAGCATAGGCAGACTTACATCTCAAAAAAACCCGAGCTTCCCGAGCAAGCAATTTCTGTCCCTTTTAAGTGCTCACAACTCTAAGGGGGTCCTTGTGAGAGGGTCATGATAGATTGAGCAAGCAGGGGGTACACGACTGGGGGCTGCATGCACCGGTAATCAGAACTGAACAGAACAGGACAGGGATTTTCACGATGCTTTTCCATACAATGTGTGGAATCTATAGATAACATAAGCAGTTAGGTCAGGTGTTGATTTTTAACTACCAGGCCCAGGGCATGGCGCTGGGCTGTCTGCCTGTGGATTTCATTTCTGCCTTTCAGCTTTTACTTCTTCTTTCTCTGGAGGCAGAAATTGAGCAATATGAGGGGTGGTCTCCTCCCTTAATTATGGTATGCTATTGCGTCACAGTTCTTCCAGTTTTGATGTTGCTACGGTTTGAATTTTTCCCTCAAAGTTCATGTGCTAAAACCTAATCCCCAACACAACTTTAAGAGGCACTTAAGTCATGAGAGCTCCAGCCTAATGAACTGATTAATGTTGTTTTTGTGGGAGTGGGATAAAATAATGAGTCTGGTCCCCTTCCCACAAGTTCTCTAATTCTTACCTTCTTTTGCCCTTCCTCCTTTCACAATAAATGAAGAAGCAAGAAGATCCTCGCCAGATAACTGGGCCTCTCGACCTTGGACTTCCCAGCCTGCAGAACTGTAAGAAATAAATGTCTTTCTTCCTGGTCAAACCAATCCCCTGAGCCCTATGCAAATCAGACACCACCTCCTCCAGCCTGCTCATGTAACTGGCTAATTTCTGCCGCACTTGGGGTTTTCTCTTCATTTGAATCCCCCTTCCCTCTGCCTCTGTATGGAGGAGCTGTTTTCTTCTTCCTTCCTTCTTTCTTGCCTGTTAAACTTTTTGCCCCTTAAAACCAGAAACAAACAAAAAGAAATAAATGTCTTTTCTTTTTAAATTACCTAGTCTATAGCATTATGTTATTACAACACAAAATGGACTAAGAAAGATGTTTTACAGACAAAAATTCAATAAAAATGTAAAGTTTTGAATGACACACTAATGACTTTCATTTGTTGAGATCATGTAGAACTATAAACACAATAATGTGTGAATTACTTGAGCATATATAGAACATTTGCAAACAACTGGCCACATTCTAAAATAAAAATCTATTTTCAGTAACTATTACATGTTAACAATGATATAAAACTCATCCTGTAATGATAATACAAGTAAATTTAAGTCAATCAAAATAGAAAACAAAAATTATATAAATTGAATGTTTCGAAGCACACTGCTAAAAATCTCATAGTTCAAAGAAATATTAGTTCTATGAGAAAAATCTCATCGTTCAAAGAAATATAATTTATAAAGCAATTAGAATTTTTTATATATGCATATCAATAAATGTAATAGTGACAAGGGTACTCAAAAGATGATTATTTTAATAAATGCTTACCACAAAATAATGTGAATGTTAATAATTATTCAAACTTAATACATAAGCAAAATAACAAGAAAAATGATAATATTGCAAAAGAAATAATACAGAAAACAAAAACATAATAGAAGATGTTGGCAAAGCCAAAAGTTGATTATTTGATATGACTAATTAAGTTATAATACATTTTCTTGAAGATAATTGAGAAAAATGAGAAGGTAAAAATATAGGTAATGATCTAAAAGACAAAACATTAGTATAGGTCTAACAAAAGTTTAAAAATATAATACTAAGAAAATTGGTATGGTAATAAATTTATAACTTAGAAGAAATGGACAACTTTCTAGGAAAAATTCTTTAAATGCTTGATTATAATCATTAAATAAATTAAATCATTTTAAAACATATTTCTTGAAACACCACCTGATATGATATTTAACATGAATTTTGTCAAAATGTCAAGAAACAGGTAATTCTTCCTTCAAATAAATAAGTTTCTTTGTCACAGAATATCAAGAAAAGAAAATATTCCTGGCTTTCTTTCCAGAAACTGAAAGCTCTCTTAATATATAGCAGTTTCTATAGTGAACCACATAGGCAACTCTGTAACTTTCTATATATGTATTGAATGTTATTTTATTCCAAAGCAGTATTTATCAATATACATTCACAATAACTAACTATACAAGATCTTATTTCATATTCTCTCCCAAACTGGGTATTAACACACATCTTATTTGTAGCCAAACTAGTGGGCATGAAATTCTATCTTATGGTGATCTCCTTTATCATTTCATTGATTACAAATGAAGTTAAGAACATATTTTCATGTGTTTATTCATCCTTTTATTCTTATTTTAAATTACAAGTCTTTTCTTTTGCTTGTTTGTACTTTGTTACTTTTATTTGATTCACAGGAATTCTTTCTATATATTGGATCCTAAGTGTTTGTTGGTTTTAGATATAACAAGTATCTTCTTTTAGTTTATATCTTACAACTGTGACAGGTCGGAGATTTTACTCAAGTTGCAAGGTCACATGTTAGCTTGCCACAGTGTCCTAGATGTTGAAGAAGACAAAAGACTCCTAAGAGTAATGAGACGTTATCACTCACAGCACAGCAAATGGCATGAATATCAGTATATTTGCATCAGTTCCCCTTGCCCTCAAATTCTATGAGAGTGAAGATATGGGTCAAGGTACGTACCATTTGCAGAGTGGGTATGATTCACAGCTGAAGTACCCAGGGCTAAGGACCCATTACCTATTGACCAAAGAGTGAAAATTGCAGACAAGTTTACTGCTGTCTAGAATGTTCACTCTTTGGTCAATAGGTACTGGGCCCTTAGCCCTGTTAATACCGAGTTTGGGGGAGAATATGAAATAAGATCTTGTATAATTTGTTGTTGTGAATGTATGTTGATAAATACTGCTTTGGAATAAAATAACATTCAATACACTCTAATCCTGCAATATTGTTTTATAGTCCTGGAAGCATGCAGTAGGGGACATAAGATAGATTATTAATAGCAATGCCATTCATAAGGGAGTACATTGAATGTAACTCAATATCCATTGACAAAAGGGAGTATGGATACTGCACTAAATAAATATTTTACAGCTATGATATTGAATAAACTACAGCCACATTCAATAACATGAATGAATCTTTAGAAAAATAAATTTTATAGAGTAGTATGCTTCTATAAAGTACAAAGCCAGCAAAGTTTTAAAAATAAAAATATGTGATAAATTATTAAGTTCATGCCATAGTTCCAAAATTCAATATAGCTGTTTGGCAACCATGCAGAGAGATAACATTTGCAGCTGTATACATATATAGCCAAATTTATTGGTAAGATTCCATTGAAGTATGGTAATGTGGTCATGGTTATTTATTTGTGTTATGTTTTGTAACATAAATATACATTATTCTTAATCAAATATTGCATATTGAAATTTTTGCATATGATAAATCAAAATGTAAGTATAGTATAAATTGAGGGAAAATAACAAGTTCATAATTTAGATATTAAAAGCAGTTTCTAAAAAGTCTAAGTTGGATAACTATACAAATAATTTCACTCAGCTCTTGAATTTTCTAACAATATATTTGGTTTTCAAATTCCAGGATAATTTTTTGCTCAGTCCTGGCAATTCCACAGCTTTTGTTTAATCATATAAAATATAGAAAATCTTCTCCTGTTCCAAAAATTATTTAGGTCCTACTTTGAGCAGTGAACTCTAATTGTTTAACTATTTTAAATATATTTCAGATATGCTCTGAAGTCCAGGCTGAAGCTGTGTTTTACTCTGAAAGGAAGTACTAGATTCACTCTCTCTACAAGCTTTTTTTATTAATAAAATATTTACCAATTTTAGATTCATGTTTTCTTAGACAAAATACAGAAACAGTAGTGTACATGTCTCTAATAAAAATTGTAAATATAAGTTATAAAATCCTATTACTTTTTAATATTATCTTCCTGAAAATAGTATGATTTATTTCCCCATAAACCATCCATATTTATTGTCTTCGTGTCGTGTCCAGTCTTGCAGACCAGAATAGACTCAGGGAAATGCATTCATTAAACTCATCCTGAGTTCATAGAAATAAGAGTTGTCAGTAATTTCACCCATTGACTTAGACATGAGTTAAGTTTCTTTCATAGAATGAATATATATGAAGTCATATTGTCATTTAATGATAAGGTAGGGATATGATCTGAAAAATGCTTTCTTAGGTGATTTTATTGTATGAACATCATAGAGTATACCTACATAAACCTAGAAGGCATAGCCTACTATACAGCGAGGTTCTATGTTGTAGCCTATTGCTCCTAGACTACAGACCTGTACAGCATGTTACTGCACTGAATACTGTAGACAATTGTAACACTATGGTAAGTATTTCTGTATCTAAACATATATAAACATTAAAATGGTACAAGCCAGATGTGGTGGCTCTAGTTTGTATTCCCAGTGTTTGGAAAGCCAAAGTGGGAGGATCTCTTGAGGCAAAGAGTGTGAGATGAGTCTTGGCAACATTGTGAGACTCCTTCATCTCTACCAAAAAAAAAAAAGAGTGAGAGAAGAAAGAAAAAAAAATAATTGATAGAGTGTGGTGGTGTGTGCCTATAGTCTCAGCTTTTGGGTAGGCTGAGGCAGGAGAATAGCTTTAGCCAAGAAGTTTCATGCTGCAGTTAGCTGTGATCATGCCACTGCATTCTAGCCTGGGTGACAGAGTGAGACCACGTTTCTTAAAATAAATTAATTAATTAAAAGGTATAGTAAAAAATAATACATTTTTAATATACCAGTGGTCCTGGTGGCATGGGACCAGTATCATATATGGGGTCCATCATAGACTGAAATGTTATTATGTAGCACATGACTATATATATTCTTCCCTAATTCTACCTTCTATGCATTATGATTCACAAGGAAAAAAAAAGAGCAATAAGTTAGCATTGTTCTAAAACTACTGGTTTCTCTTTCAGTATGTTTCAACAAATCAGCTATAATCAGCTGTAAGTCAAGCATGGCAAGTCGTTAATTCTTGTTAATTTTCGCTCAGATTAAGGTAAAATACAAATTTCCCAACTTCAGGAATTTGGCCCAACCACAAGATAATAGCAAAAACATTAAAAATGCATATTTTATGTTGCTAAGAAAAAATGCCTATGTGTATATAAGAAATCTTCCCAGAGGAGAGTTTCGTGAGGATTTTCTTACCTATAATTTTCTTTTGATTTCAAATAATCTGTGTTTGTTATTTTGTGTCATGTATAGTGAGCATATGAACCAGAAAACTTATATTTTTTGTTTGTTTTTTGAAAGTCTTTTTTAGCCTGCTGTGGGAAACACATTACATTCTACATTTCTTTTTTTTTTTTTTTTTTTTTTTTTTTTTGCGACAAGGTCTCATATTGTTGCCCAGGCTGGAGTGCAGTGGTATGATCTAGGCTCACTGCAACCTCAGCTTCCTAGGCTCAATCAAGCATCCAGCCTCAGCCTCCCAAGTAGCTGGGACTACAGGTGTGCAGCATCACACATGGCTAATTTTTTATTTTTTTGTAGAGAAGGGGTTTTGTCATGTTGCCCAGGCTAGTCTCAAACCCCTGAGCTCAAAGCAACCCACCCACCACAGCCTCCAAAAGTGCTGGGGTTACAGGTGTGAGTCATCATGCCTGGCCTTCTATGTTTCTTTATCTCTCTACTTACCTTCAATATTTCTTTGCTTGTTGAGTGTAACAGGCTTGTAGCTTTTTTAGAGATTAATTACTGGAGTGGATAAGTGTTCTTTGCAAACCAATGAATTCTGGGCAAGTTTCTTTTTACTCAGCTGTTTACGTGAGTTTGATGGCTAATTTTTGGTGTCAAGCTGACTGAATTAAGGACTACCTAGATAGCTGATAAAGCACGATTCTTGGGTGTCTCTCTGAGGGTGAGAGTGTTTCCAGAGGAGACTGGTGTGTGTGTTAAAGGACTGAATGGGGGAGATCTGCCCTTAATGTGAGTGGGCTCCATCCAGTTGCCTGGGGACCGGATGGAACAGAAAGGCAGAGGAAGGACAAATTTCTGTTCTGTGTGCAGAAGCCAGGGCACTCTCCTTCCTCTGCCCTTGGACACCAGTACTGAAGGTATCTGACCACTGAACTCTGGATTTGCACCAGTGGTCCTCTGAGTTCTCAAGCCTTTAGGCTGTGACCGAGAGTTACACCACAGCTTTCAGACTTGGACTGAACCACATTACTCACTTTCTTAGGACTCCAGCTTGCAGATGACCTATTGTGAGACGTCTCAGTCTCTATAATTGTGTAAGCTAACTCACCTAATAAGGCCCCTCTTATCTATTATCTATCTATCTATCTATCTATCATCTATCTGTCTATCATCTCTCTATCTATTATATCCTATTGGTTCTGTCTTTCTGGAGAACTCAGGCTAAAACAATTAGTCAAATACTTCTCTTCAAGACAAAGTGGTACATTTACTATGAATCTGTAATGTAGGTCTAGGATGGTAATTTTTAAATGATTGTGTGCAAATCCCTCAAGGGGTATTATGAAAGAAATATCCTCTTTATTTTCCATTTATTCTCCTTCCCTCTGAGGATCCACATTGACTTAAACGTATTTGCAATAGCGGGAAATAAAGAAGTGTGCCTGTGGTAATTCTGGGTGGGGAACACTTCCTGTCGGGCTTGCCTGTGATAACTTTTGCATTTCTGGCGAACCTCATGCTAGGTTATTGCTCATCTGTGTCAATGTTTCCCAGTTCCACTGAAAAGTTACATAAGTTGCCTCCTAATCTTCAAGATGGTTAAAATAGTTACAGAACTTTAGATTTACCTTATAATAGTAAGTACTTCTTTTTTTACTATATAGAATTAAATATATATGTATATACATGTATTTATTTGCAAAAGCTGATTTACTTTAGTGTGCCATTTATAATAGAACATAGTAATTTTCAATGGTTTTAGCTTTTCAGTTTTGATTGTATAAGAGAGGAAAACTAGACTATGACCTTCATCTTTAGCGTTAACTAGAGATTCCCTAACCACTCTTACAAAGGGAGTTCAATCAAATTGCCTAGTTTACAAAGAAATTCATGAAGGCATTTTTAAACTGCATTAAACACTTTGAACAAAAGCACGATTATGGAGGGTTGTTTACAGAAAAACTCTGTGAAACTGTGTTTTCCCTCCTTCCTCACACCACAACAATCGTCAACACAGAAGATTTTTTTAGCACTCCTTCCGATCTTTGAGACGGAGTCTTGCTCTGTCGCCCAGGCTGGAGTGCAGTGGCGCAGTCTCGGCTCACTGCAAGCTCCGCCTCCCGGGTTCACGCCATTCTCCTGCCTCAGCCTCTCCAAGTAGCTGGGACTACAGGCGCCCGCCACCACGCCCGGCTAAGTTTTTGTATTTTTCAGTAGAGACGGGGTTTCACCGTGGTCTCGATCTCCTGACCTCGTGATCCGCCCACCTCGGCCTCCCAAAGTGCTGGGATTACAAGCGTGAGCCACCGCGCCCGGCCCACAGAAGATTTTTATGAGCAAATATATTGGGGTTTCCCCCCACCACAAAGCAGTGGACACCAACTGGGTGTCTTCCAGTTCAACTCTGACACTATCTACCTGGAAATATTGTCAGATTCCCCAGGTTGAGGGATCAGTCCCCAAGACTACCTCCCCACAGATATCATCACAAGGCTGGGCCTCTGAAACTTCTGACTGACTGGCTTCAAGTTGGGGTTCCTACAATACACTCTTTGGGTTTGATTAATTTGATGGAGCAGCTCACATAACTAAGGGAATCATTTATGTTTACTGGTTTATTATAAAGGATATTACAGAGGATACAGATGAAGAGACATAGGAAATCTTATGGGGAAAGGGGTACACAGCTTGCATTGGCCCCCCTGGGGCACCACCCTCCAGGAGCTTAAACATTCAGCCGAAGCTCCCCAAACCCTGTCCTCTAGGGTTTTTGTGAAAGCTTCACTACGTAGGCATGACTAACAACCATATACAAATGTGATTAGACAAAAAAAACCGCAGGATCTAGACCTAGCGAGGCCTATCTGTTCTGACTTTTCTTGGCCTCTCTGTGTAGCATTCCTTCTCTAGGGTATGGGGCAGGACTCTCCCTAGAATGGGGGGTTTTTGACCCACAATCAAATTACACAATCCTGAGGTGAAAGAGAACAGGAGGTCAGAAACAGAGATTCTATTTCCTGTGGCCTAAAGTGCCTCAACATATAACAAAAACCGTGGGAGTTAGAAGCCAGGAAGGATGAAAAACTATAAATAAATATTTTTATAGCTATATCTATATCTAATAACACCACAAGGGGAAAGAGAGAAAGAGAGAGAGAGAGAAATTTTAACAAACTAGCTAAACTTTCTTAGAATTCCATAGGAAAACATATCAAATTTTCCTTTATAATAAAAATGACAATACTATATTAGAGTATGAGCATAACATCTAAATTATACAGATAAGCACCATAAAATACCTATACAAAGGAAAAATAAAAGAACCACACAGAGTCATAGATTTGTTTCAAAACTATGTTTAGTGTCAAGGATACAGATTGCTTGTTAGCATTTTGGAGGTAACTTCTTGAGATCTGTGATTTTTTTAAAAAAAGACATGATGTTATGTTGTAGCCTATGACTATGGTTCCCACTGCCAAGCAAGGATCCTGGTCTAATAAGCAAAAAAAAAAAAAAAAAAAAAAAATGGACTAGCTGAAGCAATCAGGCCCACTCCTGAGGAATGTTCCCTCGACACTCCTTCAGCAATCTTTTGTGATAATATAGCAGTAAAAGCCAACATGGAGTAGAGAGGACAGAATTACCCTTGCATTTGAAACAGCAAACAGTCCCAAACAAAACACATAAAACAATAAATTTCAAAACACTAGACATCAATCAATGAAGAATAATAATCCCTGAGAGATGGCATGCACACACACACACACACACACACACACACACACAAATGGTGAGCCCGACAATTGCTGCAGTGTGTTGCATTGAGAGAATGTTCACCCATGGTGCAGAGAAGGAAAACTTAAGGGGAAACTAGAAATCTCTCATCTTATGTTGAGAAGATGGAGTTGAGGGTTCAGGGCAATCAAGGCACTTAATCTCATAAGACAGTGTACCAGAGAAAAGAGAACTGCACATAGAGAGAATCCCAGAGATCTGCAGATAGTCCTCCTTGAGTATTTAACAGAGTACTGGTCAGCTTACATGTGTGAGCAGACTACCCTAGGATAAGAGAGATCATCCAAAACAATTACAGTAAACAGTGTTGGGGACTCACGCAGGGCCAACAACAGTACCTGTTCTATCCTGGCCACATTGGATCGAAAAAAGTCATCAATGTATAGGATTTTGCATAGAGTATTTAGGAAAAGTCCTTCTTCAGTACTGAGGAATAATTAACCCCACACTGAGCATTGCTTCGGAACCCTTTAATAAGGAATAAAAACAATCCCCGAAAAGATTAAACTGTTTACAAATAGCATCTCAAAACAAAGCTCAAGAAAATGTATGGGCATACAAAATATCTAGCACCACCAAGTTAAATTCACGAGGTCTGGCATTTAATCAGAGATTACCAGGCATGTGCTTAGAAAAGTAAAAGCAACACATACTAACGAGAATAATAAATCAATCAAAACTGATGCAGAACTAACACAGATATTAGAATTAGCAGAGAAGGATATTAAAGCATTTATTTTAGCTATACTCCATAGGTTGAAAAAGTTAGAGACAAAGAAGATATAAAAGAGAATTAAATTGAAATTGTAGAGACTACAATATCGAGATAAAATATATACTGGATGAGACTGACGAAAGATTAGATTTTGTAAAAGAAAATATAAATGAAATTTAAGGCCTAGCAATAGAAACTATCAAAAATGAAACACAGAGGGGGAAAATAAGAATCTACAACAAGGAAAAGATTACAGGCTCTGGAACAACTTCAAGCAACCTAATTTATGAGTAATTGTGTCCCCAACAAAGAGAAGAAAAGATGAACCAAAAAGGTCTTTGAAGAAATAATGGCTGAACATTTCCAAGCTTGATAAAAACTAAAGCAAATAGATCTAAGATACTCAGTGTCTTAGTGCAGTTTTCTGTTGCTTATTACAGAACGCCTAAAACTGGGTAATTTATAAGGAAAAAGGCATTTATTTATTACAATTCTGGAGGCATCTGGTGATGGCCTTCTTGTTGGCGGGGTCTCTACAGAGTCTAGAGGTGATGCAGAGCGTGCCATGACAAGAGGGCTGAGCGTGCTCATGTGCTTGCTTTGTTCTCTCTTCCTCTTCTTAAAAAGCCACAGGTTCCACTCCCATGATGACCAATCTATCCATTAATCTATGAATGGGTTAATCCATTCATAAGGTCAGAGCCCTTATGATCCAATCATTAGGTGATCCAATCACCTCTTAAAGGCCCCAGCTTTTTTTTTTTTTTTTGGAAACAGAATCTTGCTCTGTCTTCCAGGCTGGAGTGCACTGAATCCTCAAATTCCTGGGCTCAAGTGATTCTCCTACCTTAGCCTCATCGGTAGCTGGGACTATAGGTGCATACCACCACACCTGGCTATTAAAGACCACAGCTTTAATATTGACACATTGGGGATTAAGTTTCCAACACATAGAATTTCAGAAACAGAGTCAAATCATAATATTTAGTAAAACTCAAGGAAATATGAAGAAAACTGAGCGACGATACATCATGATAAAATTTCTTAATATAATTAATAAAAATAAATTATTAAAATCAGCCATAGGAAAAAATACTACATTTAAAGGAACGAAAATGGAAATGACAGCAGATTTCTTGCTGTAAACTGTGCAAGCAAGGAGTTGGTAGAGCAATACCTTTAAAGAAAAAATTTTTTTAACTCAACGTAGAATTTTATAACTGGAAGACACATCTTTCAAACATGAAGGTGTAATAAAGACATTTTCAGATATATAAAAATTGAAAAAACTTATCACCAACAGTCTCACACTAGAAGAAATGTTAAAGGAAGTCTTTCTGATAGAAGGAAAATGTTACCAGATAAATATCTGATCTATCCAAAGAAATGAAGGGCACTAGAAATGTTACAATATGGGTATATGTAAAGATTGTTTTTCTTTATTATGTAAGTCTCTAAGAAAGAAAAAGAGAATGTTTATCCGGCTGTTTCCACAAAATAATAGTATATTCTTATTCAATAATAATGTACATAGCATATATAATTACATGTATAATAATACATATACAATTAAATATATGATAATGCATATATTACATATGTAATTATAATAACAAGGTATTTCATGGCGTACAACATATGTAAAGTTAAAATGCATGTGAGGGCTACAGTGATTAAAACATCATGTTATTGTCACAAAGATGGACAAATAAGAAGAACAGAATAAAAAATCTAGAAATAAACCCACACTTATATAGAAAACTAATTTTTACAAAGGCCCAAAGGTAATGGAGACATTATAGGCTTTCCAATAAATTGTGTTGGGACAATCAGATATTCATACGCAAAAAATATATTTTGAAATAATTTTAAAATTAATTTTTTAAACATTAATTAAAATAGAAAATAGACCTAAATTTAAAACGCTAAGTTATAAAACTTCCAGAAGAAAACTTAGGAGAAAATTTCATCTGCTTAGCTTAGGCAGATATCTTGGAAACAACACCACGCCACCAAAAGCACAGTCTATAAAATAACAAATTGCCCCCTAAGCTTTTAGATATTTTAACAGGCCTTTGGCTCAGTAGAACTCTGTCTCACAAATATCTCCATGCCTACCTCCTTCATCTCGAAAATTTTGCGCAACCACATGTTTCCAGTGAGGCTTGCCCTGAATACGTTGTTTTAAATTACATACCATCCCCTATCCCACAGCACTTCCAATAACTGTATCTGCTCTGTTGCTCTGTTTTTCCCATGGTACCTTACCCTCTAACCTATTATCTAATGTGCATATTAACTGTGCGTGTCATTATTATTTACTACTCAAACTGTGTGGTGCACAGTAGATACTTAAGAAATATCTGTTAACAAAATTAAGAGAACCAATTGTCCAAAAAACACCCCAAATATTAATTGGTTGCCCTTGGGGAGCAGGAACTGGAGACAGAAATGGGAAGGTAGAATACTGTATAAGTATTTATAAATGACTTGATGGTTAAATTAGATACATTATTATGATTATTTAAAACTTATTTTTAATGAAATAATGATGACTTATTATTGCTTTTAATCAAAGCAACATGCGTCCCAAATTTGTTGTTTTCTGCTTTCTTGTCTAAGTGTTGCTGCAGTAGAACAATACTTTCTTAGAAAACATTTCACTGTGGTCATCTTGTTATTTATCACCCAAACTGGGATCTTTGGAGAGTTCCAAACGACAAACTGGATGGTACTCTCAGATACAGGCACCAAGTGGGATCCTGCTCTGTGAAACTGCATGCCAATGATCCACAGGAAACGTTGAGATTCTGTGTACTTGTAGTTGAGCATAGATTTCAAACAGGTGAATTTTTGAATGAGAAGAAACAGAAACACTTTATATAGGTTCAAATCTTTTACCAGCAATTCTGAAGTCAGAAAAGAAGTTCTGAAAACTGAGAAGGCTTTGAGTCTGTATTATGGCAAAACCAAAAAAGACCTGCGCACATTTGTTGCCAAAACCCTTGAAGTCTTTAGTCAGTCCACTTAGTATGAATGTTCATAAATTTTACTGCAGAAACATTAATGCACATGAATATTGTTTTCTGCCCAGGCAAAATATTATGTAACATACATTCTAACCAATTAATTATCATTATAAAATTAGAAAAATTCAAAATTCTGAAACAAATCCGATCCCATATATTTCAGTTAAGAAATTGTGAACTTACATATGTTTTTCCTAATTATCCTTTTACTTTAGGACTTTGTGGGTTAAAATGGAAGGCAACATTTTTAGGAGAAAATGGCATCATTTAGGTCAAGTAAGCCTTTCATTGATGGTTGAGACATGGAGAAGAGAAGATGCTATTATTTAGCACTTGATCTGGAAGCAAGTGGAGGCCACCAGATCCCCATTGCAGGGAGAGTATGGCAACCCTGGAACTTCAGAGCCAACAGTGCTTATTTAGGAAGGTTTATATTTTACAAACTTTTATTTTTAATGTTCTCAACCTTGTTTTCTCATATAGACATTGAAAAACAATTCCTGTAGCATCAACCTGAAAAATATATCTAGTACAATAACTAGATTCTAGAAAAAAATGAGTAACTTACTCATGTACAGGAATAATAATGTCTTTCTTAACTGGGCAGCGTGATTCAGTGAGGATGAAACTTCCTTTTTATGTTGTTGTTCTCTGAATTTCTGATATTTTCATGTCACTTCAATTCTCTCTAAGGCCCATTACTGTCAGATTCCGGCAGTTGACCCTGGTGATTTCACAGCAGCAAGCGCTGCAGGCGTTCCCAACACACAAGGCAAACTCTGTATATGGGCTCACCACCCACAGATCCAGCTGTCTGTCATGTCGTTCCCATATTGAAGGAACATAACCTGTTATTAAGCCAATTCAGCCCTGGAAGAAGGAACAGATTTCCAAAATTCAATCTTTGAGTTTGGAAAATGGCATTTGAGAGGTATAAATAAAGCTAAATTCTTATTGAACTTAAACAGCATTGTAGTTATCATGTATTTTTTAAAGAAACATTTTTTGTTTGAATTTTGTTTTAATGTTTACAGCAAAGTTGCAAAGGTAGTATAGAGTGTTTCCCTAATATCCCTATTAACTTTTAGTTTCCCCTTCTGATGCTGACTTATAATACCACAGGACATGTGTCAAGGTAAATAAACCAGTATTATTAGTACATTACTATTAACTAAACTTCAGACTTTCTTCAGTCTCACCAGTTTTTCTATCAATGCCCCTTTTCTGTTCTTGGATCCTGTTCAGGGTAGCACATTGCATTTAGTTATCCTGTCTCCTAACTCTCACCTGGTCTGTGAGCATTTCTTATTCTTTCTGTGTTTTTCACGACCTAGCCAGTTTTAAGAAGTACACTGGTCAGGTATTTTGCAGAATGTCTCTCAAATTGGGGTGTCTTATTTTTTTCTCATAGTTAGACTGGAATTAATGGGGTTTTCAGAAAGAATAACACTGAGGCAAAGTGTCAGAAAGAATAACACTAAGGCAAAGTGTCTTCTTCATTACATCATATCGGGGGAAATGTGGTATCTCCTGGTGATGTTAACCTTGTTCATTTGGCTAAAGTACTGTGTGCCGTGTTTCTCCACTGTGAAATTTCTCTTTTTCCCTTGCCATATTCTATTCTTTGGAAATGAGTCATAAATACAGTCCATCCTCTAAAGAAGGTGGGGACTAAGGTCCATCACCTGAAAAAGGAATTACTACATCTACGGTTTAGAATATTTTGCACAGATTTGTCTATTGCCCCTATTTATATTTATTTATCTTATATCAATATGGACACATTTGTATTTATTTCATATTTTGGGTTGCAATTCAATATTCTGTTTTTTTTGTTGTTGATGCTCACGTTTTCTTTGCTTTGACCGTTGGAAGTTCCTCTAATTCAGCTTCTCTGTCTCTTTGACATGCCCTTATGCTTTTGTTTTCTTGAACATTTCCTTTCGTGGTGGTACTAAAAGCTTCTCCAGGCTCATTTTGTATCAGCTCTAGAACAGACTATTTCTCAAAGGAGTCCTTAGTCCTTCTCCTGGCTAATCATATTTTAAAATCAAAATCTGGGCACTGGGAGTGCTTCTCATTACTGGGGCATCATTGCTTCCAGGCTCTTTCAGCAGCCAGAACTTGGTAAAATATGTTCTAATTTATGTATATTAACATATCTATAATTGTTTCTGTCACTATCTTGTTAAAGATATTCTGTCATGTATCTCTCTATATATGTTAAATATACATAAGTTCAGCCGGGCACGATGGTGGCTCATGCCTGTAATCCCAGCACTTTGGGAGGCCAAGGAGGGTGGATCACGAGGTCAGAAGTTCAAGACCAACCTGGCCAAGATGGTGAAACCCATCTCCACTAAAAATACAAAAAATTAGCTGGGCTTGGTGGCGGGCACCTGTAATTCCAGCTACTTGGGAGGCAGAGGCAGGGAATTGTTTGAACCCGGGAGGCGGAGGTTACAGTGAGCTGAGATCACGCCACTGCACTCCAGCCTGGGAGACAGAGTGAGACTCCATCACAAATAAATAAATAAATAAATAAATAAATAAATAAACACAAGTTCACACTGATGTCTCCAACTCTAGTCTAGTACCATAGGGTTCATTCTTACCATTTTGATTATCTGTGGCTTTCCTCTCTGACTGTGAGAATCTTGGCTCCCATCATCCAATGAGAATCCATTTACCACCTAGAATACAGTGTTTACACACGGTTACTTTTGTTATTACCCTTACAATTTTCAGTCAAAATACTGTTATCTACAACGACTTAAGCTAGCTCCATTTTACTCATTTTTGGTGTACTTGTGCCATACATTTGTAACACAGTCAGATTCATTTGTTACAGTCTACAATCCATTGCTGGATCCCTAAAATACTGGTTGATTTTTTAGGTGTTTGTGTCCATTAAAAGCACTTATAGTAATGTAAAGTTCTATTGATTTTATTAATAAAAATGGTTATTTAGTCTGGGCAACATGGCAAAACCCTATCTCTAAAAAAATACAAAAAGTAGCTGGGCTTGGTGGTGCATGCCTGTGGTCCCAGCTACTTGGGAGGCTGAGGTGGGAGGATCGCTTGAGCCCAGGAGGCAGAGGTTGCAGTGAGCTGAGATTATGCTGCTACACTCCAGGCTGGGGGACAGAACCATATCCTGTCTCAAAAAGAAAAAAACAATGGTTATTGACTATTCACTACCTCCTGATTATGTTTATTGTAAGAAGAATTTTTCAAAATTCAAACTCATTTACATGTTTATGAGTTTTAAAGATGATACTGAAACCAAATATTTTGTATATGTGTGTCTGTTTACTATTATGTATCATATGTAGTACTTACCCAGTACTGCTTCTTCCCTATAATTTTTAGTTATAATTGTATAAGTGAGACGTTTGTATGCATGTTTCTAACAAAAGAAACATGTTTTAACATATACGTATGTATTTTAATGGATCCTTTCAAAACTGTGATTAATGAAGTAAAATATTTTTAAAATTCTAAATTTTACTCATTCAATATGTCCATATAATGAATTAAAAATAAAATTAAAGATGAAAACCAGTTTTCTGAATTAGGCATTATCCTTATAGTGGCACTATATATAGTGGTAAACTTTGAAAATACTCCATTATTTATTAGCTATGTAACTTTGGGCAAGTCATAGTATTAATCTCTCTGGCCTTAGTTTTCTTAATCAAAACTCAGAGTCATAATATTAATAGTACAAAATCAAAGGAAGAGTAAAAGAACCAATTAAGATGACATTGTTAAAGCATCAGACGCTACTTCATGTAACACAATACTATATAGATATAGATACCAATATAGATAGATATTGTGTATTGTTCATAGATTTTTAGTACATTTTTAAGTGCAAATATACTTTATTGTGTTGCATTCATCTAAATTATATATATATATAGTGAAATTTGTGAATTGCTGTCTGTAAATATCTATAAACAACACATTCAGCCATTTGCCTTGAGGTTTACCTCTATGAAAAAGAAATAATTAGAATTTTTCAAGTAGTAGCTTATCGTAACTGTAAATTGAACACAATTATTGGAAATTGCTTTATGTAAATTCAGAAGCTCTTACTCAATAATTCAGGGTTATTTTATAATTGAATGTTTATGTCAAGATCCATATTAGTGAGGGATGTTGGAAAAGATTAGAAATAATGTGCAAGAAACTTTGCATATTACTGCTACTTCTGCTACTTGGCACAATATTTTGTAATTATGTAATAACTAAAAATCATAGATCATACCACAGGAGTTTTCATTGTCATTATTATTTATCATTTTTGAGTGTCTACCAGATTTGTGTTACTTTTTAAATCATTTAAATGCTTTAAACTCTCTTTCCAAGAAAATCAAACAAACACGTATTCCAATCTGCAAATAGGAAGCCAGGAAGCTAAATCAAATTAGCACAGAATGTACATGTGTATGCATGTATGCATATATATATACTCATATATATTCATATATATGTACATACACACTTACATGAACACACATACTTACATGTATGTCTGTGTGTATATATGCATACACACATGAATACATATATCTATTTGGGTAAGTGATTATGCTGACAGTACAGTTGAACATGTATAAAGCTGGAAATGATACTTCTGCAACTATCTACTAACATACATTATTTGAAGAGAATTAAAATCCCAAATGATCCCAATACATAGCCTATTGCAACATGTAAAACATTTCTTGTAAATTACCTAATTTATTTTTTAATTTATGTACAGTTTCTTATGTAAATTTGAAAAATATTTGCCGTGGCGCATTCTGTAACCATTCCCATATTCTTTTCCTTAATGCTTATTTGCATGAAAGGAACTTGGGTTTTTCTTGTTTGTATTGGATAGCCATTAAGCTAACTTCAGTATCTCTGCCTTTTTTTCTGTAGTTTAACTGTTTCTAATTTTTTTCATATTCCAAATAGATGTTAGAGTCATACATTTTATTTTCTACTTTCTAAATAAATTCTCTAAGTGGCTCTATGGAGAGTCAAAAACGGAAAGTATCTAGACATTGATGACACAAAAGCTCATCAATCAACATAGCTTCCTCTTAGCAGAAGGAATGAAGTCCATAAGCAAGAAGGTAGTTAGTCAACATCTTCAACATAGATAAAACGACATTTGTCTTGCTATATAGTTGTGGGATGGACTTTAAGGTATAGTGTCATAAAGGACTGTGGTGCAAAGTTGTCTGGGGCCAAATCGTGGCTCTGCCATTCACTGGTTGTGTTGCCTCAGACAAGGTTTCTAGCCTCTATGTACCTCACTTTTCTCATGAGAACAATAATAGTAGATGTGGTTATTGTGATGTTTAAATTAGTTAATATATAAAAGAGGATGAAATAGTGACCGATAAGCATGCTACCAATGATGACTGTTTTTACTTTTTATTATGATCATTATTATTTTGTTGACATAGCAAATATATTCTAAGTACATTGTTCATCTTATTTAATCTTAAATAAAAGGTCACTCTTAATGTCATTTATCAAAAGAACAGCACCAAGCATCAGATAGTGTAAGGAACAGTATGAAAAATTATATTTTTAACTTTAATGAATATTTCTGTTGCTTGAAAACATCCATAAGCATCTCTTTCACTGTCTTTCATTTTGGCTACTTTTGCCTGCGGATTGAAGTAGTAGATGTTTGAGTGTGGCAGAAGATATTTCTGTAACACCAGTAATTTCCCTGTATAGCCAGCTTTCTCCAGCTATCTTAGTGTAGGATTAATTTTCAAGGACAATTATTCACTGCAGGTCACTGGCATTATGACCCAAAGTTGCAAGGGCAGAGTTGTGTTGTTTTCTCTTTTTTTTTTTTGGAGGTGGAGTCTTGTTCTGTCACCCAGGCTGGAATACAGTGGCGCCATCTCAGCTCACTGCAACCTCCGCCTCCTGGGTTCCAGCGATTCTCCTGCTTCACCCTCTCAAGTAGCTGGGACTACAGGCACGTGCCACCACACCTCGCTAATTTTCTGTATTTTTAATAGAGACAGGGTTTCACCGTGTTAGCCAGGATGGTCTCCATCTCCTGACCTCGTGATCTGCCCGCCTCAGCCTCCCAAAGTGCTGGGATTAAGGGCATGAGCCACCGCGCCCAGCCCCAGAGTTGTTTTCTTATGTGAATTTGGTTCCTGGCATTTGAAGAATATAAGTAATGGAGGAGGTGCAAAGTTAAAAATGTATGGATCCAGAAGCCAGTCTGTGGAAAATATTATTCCATTTATCAGAGTTGTAAAATTGCAAGCAGAGAAATATATTTCCATGGACAAACAGTCAAAATGGAAACATCCACCTCTTAAGAATCTACTTGACAAGACAACATAAACATTTTCAAAGTATCTACAAGCTGAATTATTCCTATAGTAAATCAACAAAAATTATTCAACATTTAGATGTAGATGTGACATAAAATTTCACATTATATCAATTTCAAATCAATTTAATTAGGATTAATAGCTTCTTAGATTGTTCGAAAATATGATTGACAAAAGATAATGTCATATTAGGTGAAGATTAACATTTCTTATTAATGTGTCATGAAATACTGATAAGGATGATGATATAGTTTGGCTGTGTCCCTACTCGAATCCTACCTTGAGTTGTAATAATTCCCATGAGTGAAGGGTGGAGGCAGGTAAAAATCATTGAATCATAGGGGTGGTTTCCCCTATACTGTTCTCATGGTAGTGAATAAGTCTCATGCGATCTGATGGTTTTATAAATGGGAGTTCTCCTACACAAGCTCTCTTGCCTGTTGCCCTGTAAGACATGTCTTTGCTTCCCTTTGCCTTCCGTCATGATTGTTAGGCTTCCGTAGCCATGTGGAACTGTGGCTCCATTAAACCTCTTTCCTTTATAAATTACCCAGTCTTGGGTATATCTTGATTAGCAGAGTGAGAACAGGCTAATATAGAGGAGAAACACATAAAACTCATTATATGCCACTCCACATAGATATAGAGAATAAATTGATTAACAAATGTTATCAACTCAAAGAATTTCTAAACTTAGTCAAAACTCAAGAAAAGTTGTCATGAACTTTCTTTTATATTTTTACATATAAAATAAAACTAATAGGCTATTTTCCAAGTTAATGAACAGTACTAGAAATGCATGTAAGCAGAACAATTTTTTTCAAAATAAAATTAATAGCAAAAATTTTATTAACCATGTGAGGAAGAATAATGAATTAGAGATTCATTTCCTCTAGAAAAAAATTGTACAAAATTACTATTATAGATAATAAGATAGCATGTTGCCAAAAATTAATTAGTGAAATTGTTATAGGTTTGTAGTAGCTAATTAATAAAAAGTATTATGTTCTTTTCTGATTTTTGATATTTGTGTATTTTTAAATATTTGTAATCGTGATTTTTTTTTTCTCATTCTAAATACATATTTTGGCTGAGTATGGTGGCTGATGCCTGTGATCTCAGCAGTTTGGGAAGCTGAGGAAGGAGAATTGCTTGAGGCCAGAAGTTAGAGACCAGCACTGGCAACATAGCCAGATCTCATCTCTACAAAAAAAAATTTTTTTTAAATAGCCAGGCAGGGTATGAAATGCTTACAGTCCCAGCTACTCAGTAGGCTGAAGTGAGAGGATTGCTTGAGCTCAGGAGCTTGGGGCTTCAGTCAACCATGATTGTGCCACTGTACTCCAGCCTGGGCAACAGGGCACGACCATCTCTAAAAAATAATAATAACAATTATAAAATTATATATAAGTAAATACTCATATTTGCTTTCATACCAGCTTTGTAATTACAATTTTGCATTATTTTTCTTGAGGAATAAAAACATGATCCAGCCCCCCAAATTTCAAAATGTCAGGCCCTACAGAATCTTAGTATTTTGGGGTTCAAATGGCTGTATTTTTATAAAGCTGTAGAAGTGATTTTGAAACACAGCAGGGGTTAGGAAGCATTGGTATAAGAATCATAAAGACTTATATCAGGACTTTGGGTTTCTTGTTGTCAAAGAGGGTAAATAATGGTTTCATTAGTCAAGGTATAAAATACAGGAAGAAGCACAAGCTTTAGAAAAGGGTTTAGTTTTGAATATGCTTATTTCTAAACAAAGTTTGCTATCGCACTAACTTTGAAGACCATATCAAATTGCTTTTATGTTTAGCTTACTGTAGACTAAATCCTTGAACTCTTTCTTTTAATGTTCTGCTTCTTAGTCAATTTTCTTCCCACATGTATTTGCATTTTGGAAGCTTTGGAGTTCAATCTATACAGGAGTTTACTTTTATCTTTGTTAAATTTCATCCTGCTAGGTTTTACCGCATTTCTCTAATCCACGCATAGCTTTGTTCTGAACTCTTTCCCCTGCTTTCTCTATATGCTGGTTATTTTGTACATTGATTTTATGGCATATGCACATTCTTATTTATTTTTTCTCAATTGTTCTTACAGCCAGGGGTGCATTTATAATAACTGCAAAGATTTTCCCTAATATATCTGCCCATAGAATGAATTGTACTCATCTTCTACCCAATTCATACGTTGAAGCCTTAACTAACTCCAATGTGATGGTGTTTGGAGATGAGGTTTTTGGAAGATAACTAGGCTTAAATGAGGTCATGAAGTTGGATAATGAGATTAGTATTTAGGAAGGGACCTGTGAGCTTGCACTTTCTCTCTTTCCAGAAGCACAAAAATAACTTGAGGTCCTGTGAGCATAGAAGGAGTTGGCAGCCAGCTGGCTACAAGCCAAGAGAAGCAGCTTCAGAATGAAAGCTACCTTGTCAGCACCTTGGTCTCGAACCTGTAAGAAATCAATTTCTGTCGTTTAAGCCCCCCAGTCTTTGGAATTTGGTTATGGCAGCCCAAGCTGACTAAGGCAGTATCTACTAGAAGGTTCAAGTCTGAAGAGGAAAAAAGTTTGCTCTCTGCTCCGAAGGCTTGTATGGAATTAGATTCGTGTTTTAGAGACACACACGTAAAGACAAATGCACAGGCAGATGAGTGCTGCTTACACAACTTATGACTATTTTATTATGAATGCTTTTTGCTTCACTTTTAAAGTTATCTAGAGAGGAATGTGCTACAGCTCAGAGATTTGAAAGATGACAATAATTTTATGACTTAACAGGAAACTTGTGTTACATGGAAAGCACAGTCATTTTAATTTGAAATATTTGAACATATATTTTTATAAGCGAAATAAAATTGCCAGTCACCAGGACCTGAATTAGCTAAAGATGCACAGTTTCTTGGGGATAATTGCTACTCAGCAATATTTTAAATAGTGCTTAAAACTTCCTATGTTACTAATAAAAGTCAGTCAGCCTGAGTTAAAAGCCTGGCTAAGCCACTTATTACCCAAGTGACTAAGGTATTTTCCATAAATATTTTTTCTAGTCATTTAATCTTTTACTGCTTTAGTCTCCTCACCTATAAATGAGGATGATGGTAATACCTATTTTTTTTGTAGTTGATGTGAGGATTACATGGGTGGTACGTGTAAAACACAGAGAATGGAGTAGGCACTCAATATTAGTTACATTTCTATTTTTCACTCTTTAAGCAAGGTATTGTTAACATTCAGTGTAGGCATCAGAGACATTGCCAAATCTCCTCACCATCTTAAATATTGTTTAATAACTCTTCCCTCTTTCTAATACTGAGATTGCTTTAGAAGAACATTTTCCCTTCCCTTCCTACTCAGAATGCACGTTCCTGAAATACCTTAGCTCCAGGAAGCTGAGAATTAGAATATCTTAATCTAAAATCAGGCTCTTCTAATTTCCAGCTAAATTTCAGAGAATGGAATAGTATTCATGGCATCACTTAAAGGAGTTATTACTTTTCAAGTCTTGATTCTGGTCTATATGAGACAAACTTTTATGTTCTGTATAAGTAATTGCACAGAAAAATGTTGCATCACTATTTTTTATTGACTACTACAGAGTAAAAATTTGTGTCACCCCCAAATTTATATGTGAAATCCTAACCCCCAAGGTAATTATATGGTATTAGGAAACGAGACCGTTGGGAGATAATTAGGTCATGAGGGTAGAACCTCTTGCAAAAGAGATCCCAGAGAGCTCTCTCACCTTCTATCATGACCCACATTCTGAGGATGCAGTTAGGAGTCAATAGTCTGCAACACAGAAGAGGGCTCTCACTAGAACTCAACCATGCTGGCACCCTGATCCTGGACTTCCAGGCTTGGGAACTGTGAAGAATACAGTTTTGTTGTTTAATCCACCTAGTCTAGAGCATTCTGCTGTAGCAGCCCAAATGGACTAAGACAGAAATTCGTACCATAAGTGGAATGCTCCTGTAACACTTAAAAATGTGAAAGTGGCTTTGGAATTGTGTAAAGGGTAGAGACTAAAAGAGTTCTAAGGTGTGGAGTGGTTAATTTTAGATATCAACTTGATTGGGTTAAGGGATACCCAGATAGCTAGCATTATTTCTGGAGATGTCTTCAAGGGGGTTTCCAGAAAAGTTTGACATTTGAATTAGTGAACTGATTAAAGAAGATCCAACTCCATCCAATGTGGCCAGATGTCATCCAATTGATTGTGAGTCTGGATAGAACCAAAAAGCATAGGAAAGCCAAATTCCTTCCCTATTTTGAAGCTGTGACATGCATCTTCTCTTTCTTTGACATCAGAACTCCAGGTTCTCCAGCTTTTGAACTCCAGAATTTTCGCTGGCATTCCCCTAACTCCCCCAACCCTGCCTCAGGTGTTTGGCCTCAGACTGAACGTTACACCATTGGCTTCTCTAGCTCTCAGGCCTTTGGACTTGAACTAAGCTATGCCACCAGCTTCTGTGTTTCTCCAGCTTGCAGGTGGCATATTATGGGACTTTTCAACCTCCATAATCATATGAGCCAATTCCCATAATAAATCACTTCTTATCTACTTCTTATCATCATCATCTATAATCTATTAATTCTGTTCCTCTGGAGAACCGTGACTAATAAAAGGTGCATGCTTAAACAATCCTATATTGCTATGAATGGACCATTATAGCTGATTTTGGTAAGAACCCAGAAAGAAAGGAGAAGACTTTTAAAGAAACCCTCAATCTCTTTATAGAATTCCTAAGTAGAGATTATTAGAATGTTGCTAGAAATATGGACAGTAAATCTATGAACTACCCAACCTCAGGTAGTTTGGGAGGCTGAGGCGGGCAGCACTTTGGGAGGCTGAGGTAGGCAGTTGGATCACCTGAGGTCAGGGAGTTGAGACCAGCCTGGCCAAAATGGCAAAACACTGTCTCTACTAAAAATAGAAAAAAAAAAAAAAATTAGCCAGGTGTGGTGGCAGGGCCAAACTGAGATTGCAGTGAGCCGAGATTGCGCCACTGCACTCCAGCCTGGGCGACAGAAGAAGACTGTGTCTCAAAAAAAAAAAAAAAAAAAAAAAAAGAGAGAGAGAGAATTGAAAGATTTGGGAAATTCTTAGCCTATTCATATTTTAAAAATGAGAATACTAAGGGTGTGTCCAGGTGTCCATTTGATACAGAGATTAGTATAGGTTCAGCCATGGATTTAATCAGCAACCCCAGCAGGAAAAGTGTCAGTTTGAACTACAGAGGAAGGAGTTGAGAAGGAATGAATGAAGTCTGTTGGATTTCATGGATTTTATAGAATAAGATACGGAGCTACTTGACTGTGAATATGTGCTATCTTTCATTACAGGGGAAGAATAACCCCAAAGTTGATTCAGAGATTATCAGGGATACCTCCTCAGTTTCAAAAGGGGGACGATTGCATTGCATTCAACAAGCCAGATGGTCTTGACCCAAAGCTATGAGATGGGACCTTCCCCCAGTGGGCCTGAAAGGCAGAGCATCAAACCAAAAAGGGATATTCCTGAGTCTTAAGATCTCATAGAGAATGCTTTTCAATTTGAACTTATTTGAAATATTTTACCCCTTTCTTCTTTCCTGTTTCTCCCTTTTGCAATAGAAGTATCCATCTTATTCCTATTCCGTTATTGTATTTTGGAAGGATATAACTTCTTTGGTTCCACAGGATCACAGTTGGAGAGCAATTTTCCTCAGGTTGAAATGTATTTAGTCTCAAATATCACCTGATTTAGAAGATATTCAGAGATTTTGATATTTAGACTCTAGAGTTGCTGCTGGAAACAGTTTATACTTTTGAGGCTGCTTGGATGTAAAGAATGCATTTTGTATGTGAGAAGAACATAAATTTTGAGGGGTCAGGATGGAATGCTATAGACTCAATATTTGTATCCCCCACAATTTGTATGTTTAAATCCCAACACCCAATTTGATGGTATTAGGAGATAGGACATTTGGAAGGTGAATATGTGTCATAGGATTATGAATCCTATGACATCATATGAATCCTATGAATTCATAATCCTATGACACATATTCACCTCTCATATATGAAATTAGTGCTCTTACAAAAAACACCTCACAGTTATTTAAAGCTCCCTCACCCTTTCCCCCTTGCCAGGACTCAGCATAGAGTTAAGAGTCTGGAACTTGGACGAGGGCCATGCTGGCAGCTTGATTTTGGACTTCCAGTCTTGAGAGTTGTGAAAAATAAATGTTTGTCGCTTAAGCCACACAATGGATGGGATCCTTTTGTAGCAGCCTGACTGGACTAAAGTTTGAAATCTAACTGCCATATTCTCTGGGCCCCATGAGAGAAGGGAGCACACTTTCTCAGTTTAGGATGGATATTATCTTGAAATCTCCCCACTTTTCTTTTTCTCGGAAGACACTCCCAACTTCATCTGTGTCTGGATTTCCTGAGTCAGAGGGTATCTTCCAGGGGTCTGAAATTTAGAAAGATGGAAACTACAAGAATTTGGAGACTTGCAAACATTCACCAGCAGTACCTTCAGAGCAATCAACAAGGCAGAAGGTAAGTATGATGTCATGCTATACAAAGACATTTGCCAGCAGTGCTGGTGACCACGAGTCATGACCATTGCTTTAAATAATAAAAATGAGAGATAGATAGGGAGAACAGTAAGAGCATCATGACGAGTAATTGAAAGACTAGGGTCTTTACAGTAAAACCTCTATCTAGATAAAATGATAATAACGAGGACTCACTAAAACTTAAGAGGTTTTCAGTGAATTTTACGAAAAAATATCACAAGTTAAAATCTGGCCTGCAAACGATTGCAACTTTTCTAATCCTAAAGCAACTCTAGGTCCCCTCAAACTGCACCAACAAAAAGTGGGCATAGAAAGCTGTGTATTCCTCAAGAATGATTTTTCTCAGATGAGGACTTGAAGGGTAAAGCTAAGGCATAGATACGTCACAGAAGATATCAAAAACTGAATTATTTCCAGAGAGCAGGACCAGACATGGCCATAATTACTAACGGAAGAATTTATTTCTATAAGGGAAAAATTCCTATAATTCTACATAAAAAGTGGAAAAATAATAATTCTATAGGCAAAAGACTTCTCTGTGTTTTCCACTTTTTCCAATTCTGAATGGGCCACCAGGTTCATATTCCAGCACTGTGTATTGAGTATGTTGTGTGCTGGTAACTTTTATGTTTCTGGAGCTTGAAAAGCTGTGTGTTACCCAGGTTTCCTGGGCTATTCCTTAAAAGCAGCAACCAGATGTCACTCTCAGTCATCTCTCTTGAGGAGAGGTGAGACTCTTCTATGGTGTAAAAACAACAATAAAAACAAATTTGGATTTGGGTGAATAAAAGGCGTGGATTACCATTTTCCTTTTTATTGCCTTTGCTTACTTCTGGTCTACTCTCAACACAATAGCCAGAGTTTTTCTGTTAACAAATGAGTCATATAATGCCACCCCTTTTCCCAAATCCTCCAGTAGCTTCCAATCTCACTCAGATTAAAAGCCTAGTCTCCCACAAGGCCATTCATTGTCTTGCCTCCTAGATTATTTTCCTTCTTGCTATTACTGAACGTGCTAGACCTTCTCCAGCCTCAGACCGTTTGCACTTGCATTCCTTCTCTTATCCTCCAAGAAAATCTGAATAGTTTCTTCTTCATTTCCTTCAGATTTTACACATATGACACTTTCAAAATGAGACCTAACCTGATGACCCTATTACTGTCTATTGGAACTCTCTGTGAACTTATGGAGCAGTGACAATCATGACAACTAGGAACACATTTTACTGGTAAATGCTGCATATTGTTGGTCCTACTCCATTAGAAATGTAAGCGTTAGGATTGTGGGGATTTTTGTTTGATTTTGTTTTTCCTTTTTCTGTATTTTACTGCTAACTATTGACTCCTAAAATTTGTGCCTGTCATATTGGATCACTTCCTAAATATGAAGTGGATGTTGACTAAAATGATAGAGCCCCCAAGTTGAGAATGGGTATGAGCTGTTGATATAGGAACAAGAGCTTCCTAGCATTCTCAAAAGTTGTGTGTTGAAAGGCTGCATTGCACTCTCTAAAAGCATTTCCTAAAAGATGGCTGGCAAAGATCCTTTACCTTTTTTCTCCCTTCCTTTTGCATCATACTGAGTAGAATGTTACGCAATATCTGAAGACCTACCAACAGCTTTGGCTTCCAGAATAAGATGCTTATTCTACAGGTGACAGAATGATATGGTGCAAGGAGTTTGCTTGCAAGATCTCACAGAACACAGTCACTGTGTTAGTTGTGATAGTTAATTTTATCTGTCAACTTCATTGGGCCATAGGCCTTCCAGACTGTTTGATCAAACATTATGCAGGGTGTTTTTGTGAGGGTGTTTTGGGGCGAGTTTAGCATTTAAATCAGTAGAATGAGTAAATCAGATTGTCCTCCCTAATGTGGGTGGCCTCATTCAATCAATTGAAGGCTTGAATAGAGCCAAAAGGCTTATCCTTCCTCAAGAAAAAGAGAATTCTTCATATTAGACTCTGTTGAAACCAATATTTTGGGTATTTAACTTCCTTGAGGCACAAACTGAAACTTTGTGTCTCAAGCCTGCCAGCTTTTGGATAGGAACCATGTCACTGGCTCTTTGGAGCCTCCAGCTTCCTGACTCAGCTGTAGATTCTGTAATGTGCCTGGCCCCAGAAGCATGCGAGCCAATTCCTTGCAATTCATCTTTACATATATATACATATATATACATATGTGATAGTTAATTTTAGGTGTCACCTTGACTGGATTACGGGATACATAGGTAACTGCTAAAGCATTATTCCTAGGTGTGTCTATGTGAGTGTTTCCAGAGAAGATTGGCATGTGAGTTAATAGAATGAGTGGGGAAGATCTGCCCTCAACATGCGCAGGTACCATGCATTTAGCTGGGGCCCCCAGTAGAACAAAAAAGGCAGAGAAAAGACAAATTCATTCTCTCTCCTGGAGCTAGAGCACTCTTCTCCTGCCCTTAGACATCAGAACTTCAGGTTCTCCAGCCCTTGGAATTCAGGGCTTGCCTCAGTAACCTACAGGTCCCCATGCCTTTAGACCGGACTGAGAGTTTGACCATTGGCTTCTCTGATTCCCTGATGCTTTCAGACTTGGACTGATCCACATTCCTTACATCCTTGATAGGCTTACAGATGGCCTATTATAGGACTCCTCAACGTCCATAATTTTTCTAGTAAATGCCTTCTCATCTATCTATCCATCCATCATCTATCTATCTATTGATCTATCTATCCATCCATCCATTACCTATCTATCTATCCATCCATCTATCCATCCATCCATCATCTATCTATCCCTCTAACTGTCCATCCTTTACCTATCTATCTTTCCATCCATCTATCCATCCATCCATCATCTATCTATCCCTCTAACTGTCCATCCTTTACCTATTTATCCATCCATCATCTACCTATCCATCCATCCTTCCATCGTCCATCAATCTATCCATGTATCCATTACCTATCCATCTATCCCTCATCTATCTGTCCATCTATCTCTCATCTATCTGTCTATCCATTATCTATCTATCTATCTATCTATCTGTCTATCCATTATCTATCTATCTATCTATCTATCATCTATCTATCTATCTATCTATCTATCATCTTTTACTGGTTCTGTCTCTCTGGAGAACTCTGGTTAATACATCAGTCCTAACTGGCTGTGAAGGATATTTGTGCGTGTTTTTTTTTTCCATTATGACTGAAACTAATCCTATTGAATACAAAGAAATCAATTTTCTTTCACTACAAACTTAGGAATAAAAATTTCTTTATTCGTACTTGTAATATAAATAAGAAAGTCAAATATACATCAAAATACTGAACAGCTCAGCATACCAAATATCCATTAAATATTGTATGTGTCCTTCTAAATTGATTCTTCAGTTTTCTTAATAGGGATCTTGTATTAATATAGTATCTGAGGATCATTGTTTTAATTTGGGTTTGACCTAAGCGGCTGGCCCGTTATGAGTTTTTTTCAACCAGTAGATATTTCTGAGATGTAGCTGCTTTCTATAGAAAGACTCATATATTTCTGGAGCACTGGATTCCCATAAAGACCATTGGCTATTTTTCGTAAACTTTTGTATTTCTCGTATTTTAGTTATTTTGTATTGGCCAAGCATCCGTTTAATTGTTTTGCAATCATTTTGTGTGTTTTACAATTATATTCAGTAAAAGTGATACTGAGAGAAATTCTTAATGAATCAAATGTTGAAAAATAAAGATTGGTTTCGCTAATACTTTTTGTTGTAAATTAATATTTAAAACAAAATTCATCTTGAATTTCTACCTCCGCTTTAAGTATAAGAACTTTGCTATTGTTTTTATTATTTTTATAGCAGGGGTCATCTAACTCTTTCTTTAAGAGGCAAATAGTAAATAATTTAGAATTTGTGGGACACAGCCTCTGTCACAACTCTACACTCAACTTTGTTGTTGTAGACAATATGTGAGTGGGCATGAGTGTGTTCTAATAAGACTTTACAAAGACAAGTGGGAGGAATTTGGCACTTGAAATGTAATTTGTCAACCCCTGTTTTAAAGGACAAAATGGAATCTTATTTTCTTTATTTATTTCTTCTTCTTTTTTTTTAATTTATTGAGACAGAGTCTCACTCTGTCGCCCAGGCTGGAGTGCAGTGGTGCAATCTTAGCTCACTGCAACCTCAGCCTCCTGGGTTCAAGTGATTCTCCTGCCTCAGCCTCCTGCGTAGCTGGGATTACAGGCACCCACCACCAGGCCCAGCTAATTTTTGTATCTTTAGTAGAGACGGGGTCTTGCCATGTTGGCCAGGCTGGTCTTGAACTCCTGACCTCAGGTGATCCATCTGCCTCGGCCTCCCAAAGTGCTGGGATTACTGGCGCAAGCCACTGCGCCAGGCCTGGAAGTCTTATTTTCTTACTGGATATCAAGAATATCACTGAAGATAACTAATGGACCTGGACCTTCCTAGGATGAGCCACTCAAGACATCCACCCATGATAGCAACTTAGAAACAGTCTACCTAGACATCCCTGGTGCAAACCACCCAAAATAACAGGAACACACTTAACCACCTTCAGGCCTTTTTCAGCTTATGCCAACACATCTAACTGAGAAATAAAAATAAAATACTAAGTTCCCCAGCTGACTGAATGAACCCTCTCATGGCTAAGGAGCCTCCAGAGAAACCTTAAAAACTGAGTTCCCTCCATGACCAATGGGAGTTCAGACATTCCACATTATACCTCCTCCCTCATTAACTACCATTAGACTTTTTTTTTCTCAGAGTCGTACAGAAATCAGCCCTTTCAAGACACTTGCTCAACTGCTGATTTCAGCCCGCTGAAGAAGCTGTAACCAAAACCCCTGTCTCTTTTTGTGGTTTCAACACAAGAACTGACCAGCATTCCTTTCTGATAAGAGACCACCACCACAGACTGGCTCTGGCTGGTCCGTGAAGGCTGGGCACATAGTGCCTCTGTGTCCTCTGTTTCATCTTTTGATGTATAGAGCCTAATTTTAGTGTATTTGAATGTTGTCTCCAACATAAAGTGAATATGGGAAGTTTGTAACATGCATGTTTGCTCATTAGGCACGCAAGTGCCTCCTGCATTCATATTCATAGCTCTTCCTATAACCTATTGAATGTGTATGCTCGGTCAACTCATTCAGAATAAATTCCTGTCTCACCTTCCTTCTTCAAAGTGCCTGCTTTGGGTTTCTGTCAGATGCTGTGCTTCACGGTTGCAGGTTGTGACCCTTTATAAGAAATAATGCTCTCCTCTCCAAATTTATGAACCCCGTGATTCTTCATTGAGCATAACTATTTAAGAGAAAGCTTAGAAGTATGGTATCTTTGGGAACCCATGCAATCAGAGTATTTCTTTCAAATGTAGTCAGTTCACTATTCCTCACTGATGTATAACACTCAGAATGTGAAGAATCTGAAGGACAGGGGAGGTACTTTATCTGATTTCATTAAAGTAACATTTCTGACAACGACACAAACATGAGACATACGTTGCATGCTGAGAGATGCATCAATAGCAGCTTCCAACATAACATGTGCAAGAAATTTTTCTCCTCAAAGGCTTGAGTGCCATAATAGAGAGACAGAAAGATAGATGTATACATAGATGTAGATATGTGTATATACATACACATACATACATATATATGCACATATATTGTGCATATATTATCACAATATGGTAAAGATTGTTTTATGTGTGATGCAATGTGAGCTTCATGCAACTTGACATGCTTGTTATCAATGTTTATTCCCTCTGAGTCCATTATTTTCATACATTTTTAGGGCTGCATTGTGTATGCAACATAAAAACACATTTTTCTATTTCATATGCCCCCAAAGGTTCAAAGAGAAACTGAGAACAAATTATAAATCCGTGAATATTGATATAAATGCTGTATAAATATGTATTTATAAATATAAATATTTTACTTCAAAATTCCATATTTAAACAGTTATCATCCTTTAGTTTTTTCTGAAGTTGAGAAAATTCTTTTTTTAATGTTTCTAAATTAATTTTGAATGGATGCAAAATATTGACATATAATGTAGGACCTGCTAATTTTCTCTTGAATTCTAAACCTGAATTTTGATAGAAAACAAATTTTTTGTCAAAATTTTCTACTCTTTTTTTACTTTTTTGTCATTTTTTTATACATCCAATCAACATTTATTCAACCTAAACTCTTAATTCTTATTTAATTTTAATTCTGGCTTTATCTGTGTTGAATTATTATTTTCCAAATACTTCCGACTAGCTATGCTGCTCACATTTACCTAACATACAGTAATATGGTTGAGTTTGTTTACATACCTTACCACAGGCTTTAACTGATTTTCTGTTAATATTTTTGTCCCTATCCTTAAGCTTTCACAAAATAACTGTATGAAACAAGGTAAAAACTCAAAATAGTTTAATCATCTGAAAGGTGGAGAATAGAAATCCTTAAGAAAAGTGTTGGGACCAGGAATCACACTCAACACCTACTTCTGTTTCATTGACAAGGGCCAATCTTTCAGAGTTATGTTTATTTCAACTCTTGAAGCTCTCTCGAAATTCCTATATGTCTCTTTCTCCATTGGTCTCACCCTAATATAATCCAGCGTCCTTATTTGACTCCCAAATCCCTCTGTTTCCAACACAGGAGCCCCAGTGATGTCTGTAAATACACACCTAATCAGATACCCAGCTGCTTACGGTATTTCAGTATCAGCTGCTTGCGGTATTTCAGTATCTTCCTTTGGCTTTTGCAATAAAGACCAAAGTCCTTAACCTGGACTAAAAGGATCTGGATAGGCTAGCCCCTGCCTACCTTGATAGCCACTTCCTGTATTTTTATATCACTATATACTGCTACTTCATGCATTGTAAGTTTTTGTTGATTTGTGTGATTTAATTAGTATCTATTTGTTCCATTAGAAAGCAACTTCCATCTATGTAAGTAAATATTAACTGCTTATCATTGAATCTCCAGGGTCTAATATGATATTCAGATGATAGTGGCTTATTAATAAATATGTATTGAATAAAAGAGAATATGGAATAATTATATTCAACCCTCTATGAATTCTTTTGTTTGCATTCAACAAATACTTATTAAGTACTGAAAATGTGTCAGGCATTCTTCTTGGCTTTTGAGATTCATCAGTGAATGAGAGAAACAAAGCTTCTCTACCCTAATGTTGTCTTAAGTTAGTATGGGTAATAGATATTAAATAACAAATATAATAAATGAATGAATTGTTTTACAACTTGTGAAAAATTAGAGCAGCATACATAAAATTGGGAGAAATTGGGGAGGGGAAAGCTGCAGTATTAAATAGACTTGTAGCTGGGCGCAGTGGCTCACGCCTGTAATTCCAACACTTTGGGAAGCCGAGGCGGGTGGATCACGAGGTCAGGAGATCGAGACCATCCTGGCTAACACGGTGAAACCCCGTCTCTACTAAAAATACAAAAAAATTAGCTGGGTGTGGTGGCGGGCACCTGTAGTCCCAGCTACTCAGGAGGTGGAGGCAGGAGAATGGTGTGAACCTAGGAGGTGGAGCTTGCAGTGAGCCAAGATGGTGCCACTGCACTCCAGCCTGGGCAACAGAGTGAGACTCCGTCTCAAAAAACTAAAATAAAATAAAATGAATAAATAAATACATAGACTTGCTAGGGTAGACTTTACTGAGGTGAGAATTGAGCAAGGTAAGATAATGGTGAAGATGGGTTTTGAAGGTGAGGGATTTAGATATGTGGATATCTGGTGGAAAGCATTTAAGACAAAGAATAATTGGAGCAAATCGCTGCAGTGAGAGCACTCCTGATGTCTTTGGCACGTGATCAGGAGGACAAGAGTCATAGGAAGTCCAAAAAGTAACAGGGATGGGTGATGGGCTTGATGACAGACCATGGAGGACTTTGTTGATTGAAGACTTCTGCTTTTATTGTGAGTGTGATGGGTAACTGCTGGAAAGTTTTCAGTGAGGAATAACATGTCTTATTTATGTTTTATGGGTCATGTTGGCTACTATTTTGAGAAAAAACAAAGGGTGAAAGGTAGTCATTAAAAAAAAAATCAGTGAGGATGCTATTTCAATAATCCAGGGCAATGGTAGTTTGAATGCAGGTATTAGAAATAAAATGCTGATAGGCTGAGTTTCTGCACATATAGTGATTATAGAGCCAAGTGGATTTCCTGATGAATTGGATACAGAATATAAGAGAAAGAACAGAATTAAAAACTACTACAAACATTGGACCTAACAAATAGGAGGGTTAGAGTGGCCGTAACTATAATGAAAATAGCCACACATGATGCAGGTTTAAGCAGGAAGGGGAAAATCAACAGTTCACCTTTGAAAATTTTAAGCTTGAGATGTCTACTAGACATCCAAGTAGAGATGACTATAAGTGGAGCTGTAAAACTTAGATTTAGAAAGAGCAATCTGGTTTGGAAAAACATGTTTGAGAATCATTGACTTAAAGCCACAATTTAAGGCCGTGAAAGTAAATGACATTAGCAAAAGGTGAGTGTATATAAAAAAACTGCTGGCCGGGGGCAGTGGCTCATGCCTGTAATCCCAGCACTTTGGGAGGCCGAGGCAGGTGGATCACAAGGTCAGGAGATAGAGACCATCCTGGCTAACACGGTGAAACCCTGTCTCTACTAAAAATACAAAAAATTAGCCGGGCGTGGTGGCGGGTGCCTGTAGTCCCAGCTACTCGAGGCTGAGGCGGGAGAATGGTGTGAACCTGGGAGGCGGAGCTTGCAGTGAGCCGAGATCCTGCCACCGCACTCCATCCAGCCTGGGTGACAGAGCAAGACTCCGTCTCAAAAAAAAAAAAAAAAAAAGAGCTGTACACCAAGGACTGAGCCCTAGGATAGTATAAGCGAAGGAGCAAAAAGGAAGATAAAGAACGTGCAAGGAAAACAGGAACAGAGTGACTAGTTAGGTAGAAGTAAAATCAAAACTGTGAGTGTACTGACAGCCAAGTTGAGACAGTAAAAAGCATAATATAATAAAGTCATGATCAATTTGGACACATACTGAGGTTAGGCTAAGATGGAGATTAAAATATGTATTTCAGTGTTGCTTTTGGGAGTCTGTGTCTTTTAAAGTAAATATAAGAATCCATAGAATTAACTTCATTAAAGTTGTTCTGATTTGCTTTACACATGTAGGTTTGATGATGGGAAGTAGGGATTGTAGTTCTTTATATAATCTAATGTATTAAAATCATAGTTTTAATGTTTTCAAAATTTAACTTATTTGGCTTTATTTTATATGCATATAAATTTCCATTAGCAATGAATATGACCAAAGATAAATTAAAATTTGTACTTCAGTTCTGTGAAATACTTGATCAAATGTTTAGAAATACTTAGATAATATAATTCAACTTTTAGTAGTAGCAAGAAGTAATGCATTCTGAAAAGTGAACTTTGAATAACTGTCACTGTCATAATTTTATTTAAGAGGACAAGCTCTATAAAACGTTATTGACGCTAATTTGAATGATAAATGGAATTCTACTAAAATAACAGTTTACTATTAGCTATTCCAGAGGAGTTTGGGGAATTTTAGGCTCTATGGGACAGATTTTCTGTCCAGAGTTTCTTTCTAGCATCTCTTAGTAACCCAGTGTTTGCACTGTGCTCTGTTAATTCTGTAATTTTTTTTTTTTTTTTTTTTTTTGAGACGGAATCTCCTTCTGTCGCCCAGGCTGGAGTGCAGTGGCACGATCTCAGCTCACTGCAAGCTCCGCCTCCAGGGTTCACACCATTCTCATGCCTCAGCCTCCCTAGTAGCTGGGACCACAGGCACCCGCCGCCACGTCTGGCTAATTTTTTTGTATTTTTAGTAGAGATGGGGTTTCACCATGTTAGCCAAGATGGTCTCGATCTCCTGATCTCATGATCCGCCCACCTCGGCCTCCCAGAATGCTGTGATTATAGGTGTGAGCCACCGCGCCCGGCCAATGTACCCTATAATTTAGTGTAATATCTTAGTCAATTTTTTTCAAAGTTAACCTTTTATCCTCCATGTTTACAGAATATTACATAGAGCCATTTAAGTTTACATTGCTTCCAATCATTTCTGTAGCTAAACAGAATGCACATGTTTTTAAAGTAAAATTATGACCCAAAAAAATAGTTTGATTGTGTGCAGACATTTTGAAATCTATGCATATGATTGACTTTTAGTGTATTAAAATCAGAAGCCCAGAAAATGAATACTGAGATGCATTATATAGAGGTTAGGAAATAAGATAATCAGCAAATATGTAGCCTGCATTCCACAAAGGATAAATATAAAGCATTAGAATGTAGGGAAGATTTCAGTTTTTGCTTTAAATTTTTTTATTTTCTATGTGATTTTTGATATTGTTAGCCAAAGATGCTGTGGCTTATAGTGCTATTTTCTGAAAGGATGTGTATGTATCTGAAAGTACTATTATTACATCAATCTGTGCTGTTTTGTCTCAGTCGTTCCTGGGGTGGATTCCATTATCTGCAGCTCTATTGCCTTATGGATAACACTTTGCTTCTCTTTGGACAGAATATGTTTCTAATTGTTTGCACACTGTGGTGCTTTGTAGCTTTCTTCTGCCTGTTACTATATTTCATTGCCCTCAAAGGGGGGCTTCTGAGCTCTCGAAAGATTTCCTAAACCCACATTCTGTTCTGCTCGCCCTTATGCAGCTTTTTGGAAGCATTTACCTCGACAACCCAGTGTTCTGTTCTGTTGACTGTCAACATGTGGCTTTTTGTCACAAAGCTAATTTGCAGTGATCATTTTTGAAGCTTTAGGTTGAATGCATTGCTTTAAAATAAGAATTATGTCACAAATAAAAATTGAGTTGAAAGTGTTTCCACTAATGAGTTTTGGTTAATATGAAATATATATGAAGGAAAATAATAACAGTTGATTCTTATTTACATCTCACAAATTAAAATATGGGGCTGAAAAGTTATTTTTCAAGTCACTTTCTTAGAGGGTCATGTATACTATGCAATTAAAATTAGACTTGCTACTGTATATATTTTTACTGACAAAACAATAGTACACAAATCAAGTCAATAATTTTTGAGGCTTAAGATGGCTGATTAGATGTAGCAACAATGCTCCTCTTCCGTGGAGAGGAACAAAAATATCCAGTAAATCTTCACACTCTGAACATATATTTTGCGAGAAAACACTGAAATTCCTTAGAAAGGCAATGGGAAACACTGTGGTTGAAGATGGTGTAAGCTGGGCTGCCTGCTCGGTGATGGGTACCCTAGAAGCCCAAATCTCACCATTATGCAATATCGGATACATAGATATATAACAAACCTGCACAGGTGCCCCTTGTATCTATACAAAGAAAGAAAAGGAAAAAAAAAAAAAGAAAAAAACAATTCAGTGAAAGGCATATCAAATGTTTAACTGTGTGAGGAGAACTAAAAGACAGCTTGTGAATAAAATAATTAAAATTGAAAATAATACTGTTAAAATACTGAAAAAAATACTGTTTCAAGTATTTAGTGCGAAGAACTGAAATAAAAAAGCCACAGGTCATTCATAAAGTACCACAAATGATCATAATAGTATGAAGAATTTCACTTACTAAGATTTGAGTAGAAGACTATTTTAAAATCCTTAACAGTTCTAAACTTGTATTTACGTAGGTTTCACGAAGTAGCTAAAAAATAAAACTCATTGGGGAGGCCAGACCAAATAAAAAATAACAAAATACACAGTATGAAGAAAGGCATCATGGGAGACCAGTAACTTAATTGCCATCCTCTCCTTTGCCAGAGGAGAAATCTCTTATTTACCACATGAATATTAATGTCTCAGTTATCTCAATCAGAGTTTGGGGCCCCTGAGGAAGAAGATAATTTCATAATGACTTTTTTTTTTTTTTTTAAGAAACAAAGTCTCACTCTGTTGCCCAGGCTTGACTGCAGTGGCGTGATTATACCCCACCACAGTCTCCAATTACGGGGCCCAAGGATCCTCCTGCCTCAGCCTACCACATAGCTGGGACTACAGATACGCGACACCATGCCTGGCCAATTTTGTATTTTCTGTGACTGTTGGCCTTCAATTATAATTTTTGAGAATGTCTCAAAATCATGATTTCCTTTTTTTTTTTTTTTTTTTTTGTGACAGAATCTCACTCTGTTGCTCAGGCTGGAGTACAGTGGCTCGATCTCGGCTCACTGCAACCTCTGCCTCCTAGATTCAAGCGATTGTTGTGTCTCGGCCTCCCAAGTAGCTGGGATTACAGGTGCCTGCCACCACATCCGGCTAATTTTTGTATTTTTAGTAGACACAGAGTTTCACCATGTTGGTCAGGCTGGTCTCAAACTCCTGACCTCAGGTGATCCACCCACCTCGGCCTCCCAAAGTGCTGGGATTACAGGTGTGAGCAGCCACGCCCGGCCACGTTTCTTCATTTTTAAATGTTTCCCTAGGAACTCTGTCATCCTTTACCAATAAACACTTTCTTGTTTAATGAAGCAGATAATTATTTTGTATTTTCTCTATATTTAGATACCTCATAATATTACTTTATGCTTTAAAAATAAGCTAATTAATATTATTTTTTACATTCATCACTGTCAATACATTCATCTCATCTTATATCTATAAGAAATTTATGATGATTATCTTTCAGTTTAATCTGAGAATGGCTCTACATTTGGAGTCGATATTAATGACTGCATAGGTTAAGCGATGACCACATTCCATACTCTACTTCAGTTACTAAACATAGAGTTAATTTACATTTATTCTACCTGTTTTCTAAAAGCAATTGTCACTCACCATATATTAATTATAATACAATAATTACCTGTGTCTTTGTATCAAACTCAACTTTATTTTCCTACAAATGAGTAATTTTACTTTAATTATGTTGCCATACTTTTTCTCATTCATTTGTTTAATCATGCAGATTTAAGACACCGTCTAACAACAAATACTAATTATATTTGTTCAATAACTCTTGTGATTTATTCAGGTAAGTTAAGAGGTTTATAAGATTACCACACAAGTCAAATTTTTTTCCTGCCCCCGTTTGTTTCACACTTGGACTTTTCCATTTGACAAGCAAGTATTAGTTTTGTATAATGTATAGGACTCATATAGAGCATTATGAGAAACGCAACTTACCATGCTTTGAGTATTATCTAGACGGCCTTCCCTTGTTCAGACGATGAATTTATCTCTAATTTAAGTATTTTTTTAATTTTTCAAGTTAAAACAGCTTTAGTAATACGCATTAAATCAGATATTTGTGATATGTAGCACTCAGTTGTTGTTTTTTAACTAAAATACCATGTGATCAGAATCCTTGGATCCAAATACATGTCATTTAATAAAAACTATGTTTTATCTTATTCTGAGCTCATTTATATTGGTTATATGCTCTTTCATATTTTGTGTATACTTAAAATGTAACTCCTACAAATCCTGTTGAAAAAGGGCTATTTATATATTCAAAATGAATAAAGAATATGCTGTTATTACTTTTCATTTCTTTTGGGCTATTGGGAAAGACTGCACGGTGTTTGTTAATATTACAGGTTTTGGAGTTAGAAAATCTTAGATTTAAATCCAGTTTCAATCATGCTATGACCTGTCTACCTTAAACAGCATTATTAACTTCTCTGAGCCCTAATTTGCCTCTATATGTAACACACAGGATTGAATAGTCAAGGCAATCTCACAGAAATCATGTGTTTTACCCAAGACACTAAGGTTCAAAAGATACAGGGGAGACACAGGCACGGAGGGAAATGTCTTCCTGGGAGAGACTGAATCTCCGAAGCTCAAATTTCTAATTGACTCCTTTGCCCTGCCTACCAGTTTTTTCCTGTCTGATATAGAGGAAGGCACCACAGGTCTGCTTTCCTGTCTTCTTTTATGAACCTGTATCTCTGCCACTTTTATACTTAGGCTTTCTAAAACAATGTATGCATGTGCTGCCACAAAGTTGCACTTTAATTTCACTGTTCATTTCGCTACCATATAACTGTTTCCCCATCCATCGCCCTCAGATTGTTTTTGCTATGTTCACCATTGAGATCCAGCTTCAGGAACACAGTAAGTATCGTTTAGAACTTGCTTCCCCCACACCCCCCAAGAACTTTCTGAATCATTAGAGATGCTGACTCCTGCCTCTGCCATACATTCATATTTTCTTCATTTCAGTGACATTGCACTTTCCTTATATTCTTTCTATACTTTTGCTTTTTTCCTTTTCTGTCTCATTTCACTCCTTCCTGGTAAACTGATGTCTAATTTTTAATGTATATTAAGTTTCAACCAGGTTTTTTCTTAACTTCCCATTCTACATTCTCTGTGTAAATATTCTTTCCTACAGCTTTAAGTACCATGCCCCAAATTCTCAAATTCTGTTTGACTACTACCTCTCCTATGAGTTTCAAGCTTATAGGTCAAAATATGCTCAAAACTGAAATTCAGGATAATTGCACGGATCAGAGCAGTGAGGCTCATTCTTGATATTTAATTCTTTAGTTAAGCCTATACACAATCAATCAGCCATGTGTCCATTCTGCCTCCAAATCTGCTTATTTCCATCTGACCCAACTCCCCTTAATCCAGCAAATTATTCTTTCACCTTCAAGGATTACTGTCAAAGTCTTCTCCTGTAGTAGGAAGATTAAATTTAATAAATTGCAAATCATATCTGCAACACTCCTCTTTACTTAAACTTATATAAAATCCAAACTCCTTACTTTGTCAAACCACATATTATTTCATTCTCACTCAACTCTTCATCTTTTTCCACGCAGTAATGACACTCTACTTGCTCTGCTCTTGCTCCTTTTGCTTCGTCCAAATCAACAAGCTCTTTTTTTGCTATCTGCCTCATAGTTATCTCTTGTCCATCTGTCAAGCCTCAATAAAAATTTCACTTCCCCAGAGAAAATGTCCCTAAATCTTCGATCTTAATTAATTATTTTCTTTGATTTCATTCCTTGACATTATAACTTTCCTTCACAGTGTTTATCCCATTTTGAGTTTATGCGTCCATTTCATTTATGTAGTGCTAATCATCTACTAGATAGTAGGCTTCCTAGGCCATAGAGGGTCAGTATTCATGTTTTTTTTTTCTTCAAATTCTACTGCATGTATAATCCTCAGTTTCTGATCTTAGAAATGGATAAAATAAGACTTGATTTGCTGCATAGTTATAAAGTAATTACAATGATTTATTTGATTCTTTAGTGGGCTGAAACATCATAAGCCTTTATTAAATTGTGTTTATTGTGTTTATTAATGAGAAATAGACTTACTTTTTTTAAGAATAGAGGCAATTATTTTATGGTTTCAAGCCAGTGTGCCAGCAGTCAAAGCCCAGCTTTGCTAATTTTAGCTGTGCATTTGTCGGAAAATTACTTTGTATCTTTTTGCTTCAGTTGTCTCACTTTTACAATGGGGATAATAACATCTGATAGGTTATAATATAAACAAAATGGGTCTCATGCCTGTAATCCCAGCACTTTGGGAGGCGAGGAAGGTGGACCACCTGGGGTCAGGAGTTCGAGACCAGCTTTACCAACATGGTGAAATCCTGTCTCTACTAAAAAATACAAAAAATTAGCTGGGCGTGGTGGCAGGCGCTTGTAATCCCAGCTACTCGGGAGGTTGAGGCACAAGAATCGCTTGAACCTGGGAGGCAGAGGTTGCAGTGAGCAAGACTACACCATTGCATTCTAGCCTGGGTGACAGAGTGAGACTCCATCTCAAAAAAAAAAAAAAAAGAAAAAAAAAGGACAAAATGAGTTAATATATTCTAAGCATATAGTACAGTATGCAATACATACACACTGAGCATTCAATGAACATTGACTTTTGTTATCATTAGGAATTATTTTTACCTATTTTAACAAATATCTAGAAGTTTTTCTTCTAAAGATATCATCTGTTCTATATTGTCTTCTGAAAACTTTCCATTTACTGTTCACATTTATACTATAGTTTGTCTTCTTTTATTCTATATTAAAAAGTTTTTCCAGTCGTGAAAATGATTTAGATTTCTTTTTTCCTCTACAGCCTTCTCAACTTTTTTGCTAACACTTTTTGCAGTGAGATTCCAAAAATGAATTATGATTTCATTTTATTCTCTTTCAGAATGTCATTGTTTGGCTCAGTAAAATGTCTCTGGTCCTTCTTTCAGCACTTTGAAATCTCTACTACTTAAATCTTTTACTGTTCCGAGAGCTTATTCATGTCAGCTCATTTTAAAATCTCCCTTCTAGTCTGAAAATATCTCACAAAATTATAACCCAAGGTTCTAAACTTGCATTAATTAATCTGCTGGCTTTGAACTGTCTACATTTCTAGCTCAAGTTCATCCCACACACAGTCCTGAATGCCACAAGACGTCCATCCTGACAGGTACCTTTTTTTCCCCTCTGCCATCCTTATACTTCCAGGCTTCACCCTATGCTGAAAATGGCATCTTAATCAGCATCTACTAAGTACATTCTTTCAAATCTTCTTCTCACGCCCACCTTTTCTGTT
The DNA here is from genome assembly GCF_009828535.3 of Hylobates moloch. NCBI lineage: Eukaryota > Metazoa > Chordata > Mammalia > Primates > Hylobatidae > Hylobates > Hylobates moloch. Next base: position 160,147,141 of record NW_026652278.1, read on the forward strand.
AAGTCTAGAGTACTGAAATTAACTTCCTTCCCCAAATTATTGGCCCACTGCTGTTTTTGTAGCTATAGTTAACCTTCAAATCCACATAATAGGAATGTATTCAAATGGAAATTAGATTTTTAATTGACACAAACATCTTTAATAATTATTTAGAAACCAAATTTTGAGAATGTATCTAACATTTTCTAAGAAACAAAAGATTATTTCAAGAATAAATAATTCAATGGGTATGAAGGATATCTTTATTGCATATAGTATCTGTAGACTGTATAAATCCACTTATTTCTTAAGAGCATTAATGGCAGGGCCTTGCTTTTTAAGTGGTTGTAAAGATCTTATATTATCTGTTTTTTGTGCCATGATGACAAAAAAAAAACGAATAATTCTACAAATTAAGATACTATTACTATGATTGATCCTTTGAGTGTTTACTTAAATATTGAGCATTGTGTGCCTGGCAATTTACTAATTTACAAATGTGCTTCTATTACCAGAAATGAGTCATGATTTATAGACCCCAGGAGAGGTTTCTTATATCTCACATAAGTATTTGAGGTGAATCCACAGAGTAAAGTGAGAGCACGTTTATTAAGAAAGTAAAGGAATAAAGAATGGCTACTCCACAGGCAGAGCAGAGACAGGGGCTGCTCGACTAACAATATTTATAGTTATTTTTTTACTATATGCTAAACAAGGGGTGGATTATTCATGAGTTTTCAGGGAAAGGGGTGGGTAATTTCCTGGAACTGAGAGTTTGTCTCCATTTTAGACCATATAGGGTGATTTTTGAGGTTGCCATGGCATTTGTAAACTGTCAGAGCACTGGTGGGAGTGTCTTTCAGCATGCTAATGCATTATGATTATCATATAATCAGCAACAAAGACCACCAGAGGTCACTTTCACTGCCATCTTGGTTTTGATGGGTTTTCTCTGGCTTCTTTGCCACAACTTGTTTTCTCAGCAAAGTGTTTTATGACCTATATTTTGTGCCAATCTCCTATCTCATCTTGTGACTTAGAATGACCAACCTCCTGGGAATGAAGTCCAGTAGGTCTCCCCGTATTTTACCCAGGCCCTACACATGATGGGGTCACTCTGGATTAAATGCTTCTGACACTTCCACTTAATTTCACAATACCAAAACTATTGTAAATTTATTATTGCTATATTAGAAATTTAAAAACACATTAGAGTTGTTAATTAGTGCAATTTATAAAATAAATAAGTGAAACAGTTTATTAAACGACTTTTTTTTTTACTGTTAAACTTCTGGTAGGCAGAATAATGGTCTCCAAAAGAAGTCCATATTTCAGTCTCCAAAACCTGTAAATTTGCATTATCTAGCAAAGAGGAATTATGGTAACAGATGGAATTGGGTTTTTTAATAATCTCATCTTAAAATAAAGAGATTATCCCAGTTTATTCAGGAATCTTCAAATGTGGAAGAGGGAAACAAAAGAAACCGTTAGTGTAATTTGATGTGAGAAAAGCTCTACCGGCAGCCGATGGTTTTTTAAGATAAATTGGGCCACCAGCCAAGAATTCCAGCAGCCTCTGTAAACTAGAAAAGACAAGGGAATGGCTTCTCCCCTGGGGCCTCCAGAAGAAACCATTCTAGAGGTCAAAAATTCTTGAATCAAGTTATCAGTCCCTGAGTAGCAGGGAGCTGATAACTTCATTTAAGAATTTCTGACCTCTAGAACTGTGAGATAATAAATTTGTAGTGTTTAAAGCCACCAATTTTGTGGTAATTTGTTACAAAGCAATAGAAAAGTAACAAAGATCTTAAATTATTTGTAGGTTTTGGTTATCAAGACTTATTTTAAAACTGCAAACACTTGAGAAATGATCAGATCTAGTAGGCTCACTAATCAGATGAGAAAAATAAAGAATAAAGATACTAAATTAATTGCCATCAACTTTTTCTGAATGCTCCTATTGGCTTTCGATTGAAATATAAACGAAACATCAGAAGACTGCTTTTGTTCTTTCTATACCTGCCTTCACAGATTGCTAGAACTATTAGAATAGTCTGTTTCTTCTTATCTAGGATTTGTTGCACTTTGATCTACAGTATCTCTTTGTGTTCCCAAAATACTGCAGAGGGACTTATTAATATATTATGAAGGTAATAAATATTGTGAGAAAATATTTCTTCATTTAAATATCCTAAATAGATTAATAAATTTTATGTAATACACAAATAAAAACAATATTGTTTTAGGGTTTCATTTGCTTGTTTTTCTACACTTTCTTAATAGTCTAGTGAAAAAGATTTTGTTTTGCTTTGTGAGGAAGTTATTGGCAAAATTAAATGTTGGTAAACATCTTTTAAAATAATAAACATAGAAATAGCTATCATTTATTAAGCGTTTCCTGTGTGTTGGGTACTGCTTCGTATGTTTTATGTGTATTATCTAATCTTATTTCAAAACATTTGCATGAGGTGGCATTATTACAATGCTTAATTTAAACATAAAGAAATAAAGGCACCTAATATAATGGTTAGATCACTTGTCAAATGTCACACCCATGGAAGCAGCATTACCAGAATTTAAACATAAGCTATCCCTAACCAAAGCGTGTGTGTGCACATGTGTGTGTGTGCGTGTGTGTGTGCACGTGCTGATTGGTTTGTTTGGTGCATTTGACTTGTTTTTAAGCAAGAATATGGAAATACCAACTTCAATTATCACACAAAACACAAAACTGAATCAAAATGTGTAAATGGGAGGCATGATAGTAACATTGACCTTATTTTATTGTACATCAATAATTAGCATATAAAACTTTTCCAAGTACACCGTATTTTAATGAATTCAGAGCTCAGAGCATACACAAATAGTATTTGTTGGAAAAGTTTAAATAAGACTAATTTAAATGTTCTTATGAATAGGCCATTGGAAAGGCTCTTAAATATAAGTAATATTGCAATGTATTCAGCATATGGCTTGTTTCTCACATCATGCTATGTTAAATGGTAACAGTTTTCTTTATATTTCTTTGTTTTAAAATAATGTATGAATTTTTATAAAACATTACAAATTGTCATATGAATAGAAAGGATTGGCAGGAAAACAATAATTTAACAACAACAACTGTTGTATATTAGTTTTCAACAAAATGGATTCCTTTTTCAGAGAAAATTAGACTTTTTTTTTTTTTTTTTTTTTTTTTTTTTGCAGTGGCGTGATCTCGGCTCACTGCAAGCTCCGCCTCTCAGGTTCACGGCATTCTCCTGCCTCAGCCTCCCGAGTAGCTGGGACTACAGGCACCGGCCACCACGCCGGGCTAATTTTTTGTAATTTTAGTAGAGACGGGGTTTCACCGTGTTAGCCAGGATGGTCTCCACCTCCTGACCTCGTGATCCGCCTGTCTCGGCCTCCCAAAGTGCTAGGATTACAGGCGTAAGTCACCACGCCCGGCCAAAAACTAGACATTTACTCACAATGTATCAAAGCTCCTAGTGTAGCTTCTCAATTAACAGGCCTCGAAGAGTGTGATGACTGGCATCAGCAAGTGGGGCAGGTAGTTTGCTTTCCTGGGGGGAGTTCACGTCAGTGGAAAGAGATGGAGCAGTTCACTTCCTCAGTGAATGGCAGGTAGAATAGAGCTATTATGTTCCTGAGTCTCATAACCTGATGACTCTTTTCTTGGAATGAATGGGTTCTGATCTGAGCTCTTCCATATGGTAGATACTTATCGGCACTCAGCTCAAATTCATAGAATGAAAATAGTAACCTCTAAGCCATATAATAGAATACTGGTTTTATTAACCAAAGGTGGGGTTTGGTAGTGATGGGGATCTTGTTTTAGGACACCAAAGTAAAGTGATGAACCACTTAGGAGGCACTCTTTCAATTGAGTAGCAATTTCTGGGCATTTTCTCTCCCTTGAAAAAAAAGCTATGTAGCAGCTTGGGGTGGACAAAGGCCGTCTCTCAAGAAGAGAGTAGGAACACAGCAGATTGTGACAAGGCTATGCCAGATAAAACATGGTAATATGGTGCTGTTCCTTCCTTCACAGTTTATCCGAGATCCAAACGTTTTGGTGGGGTACCCACATATACGTAACTTTTTGCCTTTGAAACTTGCTTTTAAACATCAAATCATCAGCTCTAATGGTGGAAGCCCTTACATATATATATATATATGAGAGCTTAGTATTACATATATATGCTCTCATATATATTACATATATAGTTCTCATATATATTAACTCTTATGTAGAAATCCCTACAACTAAATGATTTCTAGCAAAAATTAGATGATTTAAACCCAAAATGCATTATTTCCATAAATATCGGGAAGGTTCTCTTTCCCAAGAAGACTTGTTTCTGTTTAAATAAGAATATTGCAAGAAACCACAACTAGAGCAGGACTTTTATATTGCCTGATGCCAGCAGTAGACCAGAGGCATACCAGTGGTAGCTGTAGAGATTATTTCATTATGATGAACGAAGCCCCTCAAAAACAACAATGCATTTTGATGTGTTTACTTTAATGCTCATTTCAATTTTTCCCTTTTTAAGTTCTTTGTTCTTTTTTTAAACTCTATTGTTAAAATCTTAGCATAATGAGCAGATAGAGAATTAAGTACAAAGAAGAAACTGCCTCATGAAACATAGTCACAGACGTTTTCTACACCTAACTTTATTTTATGTGCTCTATTTGTGGTTTCACCACATTTGATGTCTATTTTTCAAGCTAATCTTGATTAAGTAGCCACGGCACTAGTTTCAAGCAGGTGTCAAAATTCCTGGTTTGAACATTTCTTCTGGTGCACAGAGGACAGTGCTGACATTTTCTGTCCACCCTCCATGGACAGTAATTTTTTTTACCATAAATTATTTATGCTTCCTAAAGCATAGTTTAGTCACAGAGAGTCAAAATGACAGTCCTTACTGTGGTTAGAGCACTGTGGAGAAGAAAGACATATATCTGATCATAAATAAAAAGATATAAGAGAAAGTACAATATACACATATGACCTGAAATAGGTTTTAATATAGAAAAAGTGAGAAAGAAGCTGAAGGTACCACTGTTCATCCCTCTATAGTGTAGAACTCCTGTGCGGCATGCCACATGTTATCTGTGACTGACAAAAATGCTGAACACTTTCTCTCCTCATCGCAAGAATTGTCCTGCGCAAATTCTGGGCTTAACTATTCTACTGTGGACATAACTAATCTACTATATGATGGAATTATTTTATAAGAATGTAATAAATAGTCAAAGAAATATGTATTAAGTAGATTACTAAAAAACATAAACGTATTTGCCTTGATTGTCTATTTAAATAATATATAATAATAAGGGAGAGAAAAAATAAATTAGAAAAAATAGTAATTTACAAAGAAATTTGTGTGAGTATCTAAAGTTATTTTTAGATTTAAAATGAAAATATTAAATACAATTATTGAAAAAATACATAGACCTAGACATAGTTTTTTAATATTTTGCTGTCTCTGTAAAGAGCTGCCACACAGGCCTACCATGGTGAAACAGTTCACTTCATGAAGGCAGAAAATTAAATAGGCATCATTTTATTTAATCTGATCACAGGATCAGGTTCATGTAAGATAGAGAGTAAAGTGTGGAGGCTTTGAGAGAAAAGGGTTATTATCAGCCAGTAATCTAACATGAGCACAATTAACATACATGTGGGAAAACAAAGGAAAGACCTGTGGAACATGCAAGAAATTCGGCAATATGTCATCCACGAATATCTTGTGGAAGTCATTTAAGGAAAGCATTTAGCCAAAAATAAAATAAAATAAAATAAAGGCAGAACGAAGATACTCAAAGTAAAATGAAAAAATAACCTTGAAATCAAATTTTGTAAATGTTCAACAAATTCATATGTTGGAGTAGTAGTATAAGGAAAACAGGTAGAGATTGGTAAATCCGGGAACATATGAGAATGTAAAATATGAAGGAAACTACTAGTAAATAGGGATTTGTAGCAGGGTATCCAATAAAAGATGTGAAACCATAACAGGTAAACATCAAAAAAGTAATTAGGCTCATGGACTATCAGAAAAAATAAAAAGTGTAAAAATAAGTGACAAATATAGCATAAAAGAGAAATCATAAACCAAACACATTAGTTAGCATATTTAATGGAAATTGGTTAAGTTATTTTACTAAAGAAGTGCTCTCACATTGAGTTCTAGCTATATTCTGTTGAGAAAGAACATATCTAAAAGAGCACAATGAAGAAAATAACAGAATATCGCATGTCAATCAAAGAAAACACTTCTGAAAATTATTAACATCAGATACATCTTAAGATCAAAAAAGCAAAAGAGATTAAGTTTCATATTTTCAAAGACAAAAGAATAATATCCTCAAATAAGATATAATAGAAATGACTACTCACTTGGCAATTCTTAAAAATATAGTGCTATGGCAGGCTGAAAATTGTCCACATCTTAACCCACAGAACCTGGAAATATGTTGCCTTACATGGCTAAAGGGATTTGGTAAATGTGATCAAGGGTGTTGAAGTGAAGAGATTACCATGGATTATCTAGGTGTAACCAATGTAATCATAAGAGACTTTATAAGAGGCAAGAGAAGGAGATGTGATGATAAAAGCAGAGTTGAGAGAAAGAAACAGAGACAGAGTAAAAGAGAGAGAGAGATTTTAAGATAATACACCATTGTCTTTGAAGGTAGAGACCACAAGTTAAGGAATAAAGAAAGCCTTTAGAAGCTGGAAAAGGTAGAAAAACAGATCCTCCCTGTCTTAGTTAATTTTCTTTTGCTTATAACATAATACCTGAAACTGAGTAATTTATTTAAGAATATTTATTTCTTACAGTTGTGGAAGCTGAGGAGTCCAAGTTTGAGGGGCCTCATCTGGTGGGAGCCTGTGCTGATAGGGACTCTGCAGAATCCCATGGCAGTACAGGGCATACCATGGCAAGGAGCTGAGCATGCTAGCTTAGCTTTCTCTTCCTCTTCTTACAAAGCCATTAGTCTCATTCCCGTGATAACCCATTAACTCATTAACACATTAATCTATTAATCCATGAATGGATTAATCAATTCAGGAGGGCAGAGCCTTATAGACAAATCACCTCATAGAAGTTCCACTTCTTAATACTGCCACATTGTAGATGAAGTTTCGATATGAGTTTTGGGGGAACAAACATGCAAACCATTTCACTCCCCTATAGCTGACAGAAAAGGATCAGCCTTGCTGACACCTTGATTTTAGCGTACTAAAATTGATTTCGTATGTCTGACATTCAGAATGTAAGAGAAGAAAAAAAGTATTGTTTAAGCCTTTAAATTTGTGATAACCTGTTATAGCAGCATCAGAAAACCAACATAAGTGACAAAGCATATAATTTTTTTTTAAAAACCCATATTTGTAGAAGAAGACAATACTAAAGCCATCTCAGAAATCAATAGGTTAAATACCCAAAAGATAGAAAGGCTTTAGGGGAATTGAATCTTAAAAGTCAAGCTTGTCTTAATTATATATAAAAATGCAATATCAGGCAGTGTTTAAACATACACTTCATACACTACGTGAATGTTTATGGAAATAATATATGAATAAGGCCATAAGTACAATCTCAATTAATTAAATAAAAATTAGAAAAAGGTATGTATATATGTGGTTTTTTTAAATTCTTATACAAAAACAAGGATAACATAAAAATATTATTTGCTGACTATATAACTGCCCCAATTCACTCAATCAATAATCTATTGTTCTCATTATATTGCTTTTAGACTGGGAAAAATTAAGGTTTCAAAGAAAAAATAGAAGAATATTCCAACAATTCTAGACAGATAAATTCTTTCATAAAGAGAGTGTGGATTTAATACAGAATTAAGATTAAAAGGTTTGGTTCTGCCATATTTCCATATAATAAGAGAACCTTACACAATGGAAAAATGGCAAGGTATTTGCAATTTAAATAGTTAACAAGAGATTAACATCTCCAAGCTAAGACATGTTTCTTTTTTTTTTTTTTTTTTTTATCATCAAGTCTTACCATTTCTTTCTTTATGGGGTTAAACAAGAGCAGAGAGGCCTCTGCCCCACAATGCAACAAAACAGAAAGCAGTACACATACAGAGGCTCTCACCGAAACACGGAGGTAGGGTAAGAGGGAGGGCAGAGACAACTGAATCATAGCTGGGTAAGGGAGGAAGGGATGGGGGACTACTAGGAAACCAGTTTGGAGACTCAGTCATAGGAACTAGTGCAAGAAAGTCCTACTCATGAAGCACCGTGTAGAAAATGGCATAAGAAAGCTGCCCGGCTCTGCTGCCTGTGATGGAGGGCAGGGGCAGCCAGAGAGGTGGTGGAAGATTAGGGTGGTGGGGTGGATGGGGGGCAGTCAAATGACTTTGAGGTGGAGTGAGGTGCCCCTTTCCCCTGCCACTGGGCAAGGCCTTGGGCTGGTCTGAGCCAGGGGTCTCCTGGGCACTTGGTGAGGGGGAAGAGAGGATGGGAGTCTCCAAGGGTCCATTCCCTGGGGCCATATGGTTCCCCTTTACTTCCCCGTCCCTTTTCCCCTCCTGAGGATGCAGGAGTTAGAAGGCAGTACCTAGGGTCTCTCTGGAGCCCAAGCACCTGCCCCTTTACTTATACATAAGCATGTCTGGAAAGGAGCCAGCACCTCTTCCCCTCCCCAGCTGAAAAGAGCACTCTAGGGATGGGGTATGTGACCAGGCCCGAAGTGCTGAGGGCCAAATAGGGGAATGTGTAGGCAGGGCACAGGGGTAGAGTTGGGGAATAGGCTGTAATAAATGAGAAAAATGGCAGGGAAGGACTCCCCAGTCTCATGCAATCAGTCTGGGACCCAGCTGAGGCCCATGAATGATTCCTTCTCCATTCATCCCTAAGCTGACCAAGGCCAGCTCTCCCTTCCCCATCCGCTTCTTGGTTTCACTCTCACACAGCTGCAGGCCCGCCTTCCCATTCACTCACTAGCATCGCATCCCAGGACACAGGACCTGCTGGCACTAAAGGCTCCCTGGCCTGTCCCAGCTATACAGCCCTGGCTCCCTTTCCTGTCCATTTGTATCAGCATTCAGATGTCCCAGGCAATGTGAGATCCCCCCTACTCCCCACCCCCACACAGCAGAACAGAGAAAGGTTAATGGCCCCCAGGGGCTCTCAATGCCTCTTCTCTTGTCCAGTCCTCTAGCCTGACTCAACAGTTTCTCAGCCAAGATATGACAGCATATTATCTTTAGTCAAAGGGTCTTCTTGCCAGTCCCTGGACTTTCTCTTGCAAGAGGCCGGGGTGACTGGAGCAGAAGACCCTGCTACAGGGTGACAAGGAGTCTGGGTGTTTCACAATTGGGACAGTAACCCATGGAGTCAGGGATGGAAAGGTGCGAATACTCTTTGGTAGGCTGGGGACAGGGACAGGGTGGGGATAGGGGAGGCTCATCTCTGGAGAGCTCTGGGGCAATGCCACCAGGCTCTCCTTCATGGAGGCCTGGGCTAGGACAAGATAAGGGAGTATGAGGACCTGGGCCAGGCCTGACCCACTTGGGCTTAAGTCCTTCCTCCCCATGGAGATCGGAAATGGAAATGTCTTTAGCCCCAAGGCCAAGATCTCCAGAGCAAGAGTGGCCCTTGGGAGTATGTGCACCTTCTGTAAGATATGGTCCTTCAGACAGCGGCAGTCTAACCATGTGGCTGCAGCCTTTTGTTTTGAGGCCCAGCAACTCAGTTCCTGTGCTCTTTCCCCAGAGGGCTCCTGATGCAATTCTCACTGATTTGGGGAGCAGTTCTCGAGCCTACCTCAACATTTATCACCCATCTCCCCAAAGCCGGGTGGCAGTAGCCTATTCGGCCATGTCTTCAAGCCCTCTGTCCACATTTCTCCTCTCCTCTCCCCCTTCCCTATCTCCACTCTCTTTCACCATTCGTTCTGTACCCCTTTCCTGCCCCTCATTGCCTAGGGTGGTGGGGCACAGCTTAACTGGGGCCCCGACTTAGCTGCAACTGTATGTACCTCATCTCCCAACCTGGTGCTTCACGTATGATGGTCCCAGGTGGGGCAAGGTGTGCTGAAGTGGCAGGAGGGCCATTGCACTGTCTGCCATCGCCTGTAGGGATATGGGCAGGAGGGAATTAAGGATCTTGGCAACAAAACAAATGTGGAGTGGGGGAAAGAGCTTCTCCCCTCTGTGCCCCCCAACATTCCCTGCAGGGCCAAGGCTGAGTGAGCAGCCTCCTTCCCTGGGGTCAGGGCTTTTGGCAGGGGTGGGCATATCCAGCCCCCACTTCCTCCCTTTTTTTGCTAAGCCCCATAGATGGGGGCTTGGGAGGGGTCATCTGCTGCTCCTGCCTTTTTCTCCCGGAAGAGTTTTGCAGCTCCCTGAGGCCCTCTGGCCATTCTGTTGGAGCTGCTTTTGGGGTGGGGGTAGGTTGAGGGGGGGATGTGTCGTTCTCCCATTTCCCCCACCCCCACCTTATCCTACACCTCCCATGGGAGGAGCCCCCTCCCCCCCACCTGGGGGAGCTGGAGCTGATGTCAGTGTGGTGGAGGTCTGTCCTCCCTCCCTACTGTCACTCTTCCCGTGCCAGGCCCTCCTCTAGGGCAGGCAGTGTCTCCAGCCCCAATCCCCCACCACCCTGGTTGCTAGAGAAGGACACCACGGTATGGAGGAGCATGAGAACAAGGACGCAGAGCCAGATCCTGCTAGGGCTGAGGCGGGAGCCCCCAGAGACCCGCAGCAGGGCGGGCTTGTTGTTGACGCGGCCTGGGGGATCATGACAGGGGTGGTAGTGATGGTACTGTTGGTGGTAGTGGTGGAAATAGGAGTGGTGGAATTGCTGGTGGTGGGTTTTGGGGGCCTCAGACTCCTTGAACTTCTCCTTCGCCTCAGAGGAGACCCACTGCAAGTCACAGCACTTGGTTTCCGGACGCTTTGGTGAAGTATCCAGCAACCCTGTACAGATAAAGCCAGGGAGCCCTCCGTACACCATTTCCTCATTGTCGGGGAGTATAAAGGGGCACCGGGTCTGCACCTCCAGGCAGTATTGCTTGCAGGGCACCCAGAGCTGGCATTCCTGCTGGGTCACGCTGAAGTATTCTGAGCACAGCCAGGCCTTGGAGACAGCCTTACAGCCTTTCGTGCAGGACCGGGTTGAGTACTCTTTCGCCTGTAAGTATTTATGCAGCACGAGGTCGAACTCGTCATATTTTTCCTGAGCGTGTCGGTCCAGCCGCTGGTACGTCTCGATACAGTTGCTACGCGCCTCCCAGGCCCCGGAGCCCGGGCTGGCCACCACGGCCAGCAGGTCCCCCAGCAGGGTGTCCAGGCTACAGTCCAGGCTGTCGGGGTGGTCCATGCCCAGCAGCAAGTCCCAGACCCTGTAGGTGTCGCAAAAGGAGAGAGTGAAGTTCCGAAAGTGGCCTTTGAGCAAGTTATTTTTGGCGGAGGGGAACTCGGCCGGGGCACGGGAAGGGGAGTCAGGGGGCCGCAGAGTGGGGGCCGGGGTAGTCGGTTCGAAATTTCTCTGCAAAGATTGCAATTTGGTGCAAGCTGCGTCCAGCCCCGTGGGCTGTGGGACGCCGCCGCAGACCGGCCGAGAGCCGGCGGCGGGGGCGGCTTTGGTCAGGTTGCTGTATCTGGGGCCGCAGGTGCCTGGGGACGCCCTGGGCTCGCCGGGTGGCGGCGGCGGCGGCAGCGCCTCCTCACGCGGTGCTAAGACACGTTTCTAATAGCATGATGATTTTAATCTTCCCCCACTCCCTGGGAGAGTTTAAAATAATTTCATATAAAAATTTCTCATGAAAGAGAGCTGCGTATCAGTGGATAATTTTTTTATCTCAGAAGTTAGTTAACACAGGAGAAAATTATATGGGAGTGTTGAAGAGCTGCTTCTAATTGTTGGACAGTTATTTTCTTTTTCTTTTTTTTTTTTTTTTGAGACGGAGTCTCGCTCTGTTGCCCAGGCTGGAGTGCAGTGGCGCAATCTCGGCTCACTGCAAGCTCCGCCTCCCGAGTTCACGCCATTCTCCTGCCTCAGCCTCTCCGAGTAGCTGGGACTACAGGCGCCCGCCACCACGCCCGGCTAATTTTTTGTATTTTTAGTAGAGACGGGGTTTCACCGTGGTCTCGATCTCCTGACCTCGGGATCCACCCGCCTCGGCCTCCCAAAGTGCTGGGATTACAAGCGTGAGCCACCGCGCCCGGCCTGGACAGTTATTTTCTAAAGGGGTGATCCAAAGATCCTGGTCCCATTTGTCTTGCACAGATCCTTTGCACACTTAGTTTCCACATTTATAGTTCAAGTGCATATCGTTTCTGTTAGCGTTCCATTAAGTAGAACTCAGTTATATGGCCACAAGAAACTGAAAGGTCAGCCAGAAAATGAAGTTGACATGTCCAGGAAGAAGAAATAAGCTTGCTTGCACCTAGCTGTCTCTGTCACAGGGGCTTCTGACAACATTTTTGAACTGTGGAATTCGGAACACTTTCTTCGGTGGTAGCCTCCTTTATATTCCCACATTTTAAGCAATTGTGTTAAGGACAATACTTCCTTTAATCAGAATAGTTTGGCACCAAGTTAAGCTTTTCTAAACTGTTACATTACTGGTTACATATCTTGAAAATAAAAACAAGTGTTTTTGTTTTTTGTTTTCTGTTTTTGTGTTTTTGTTTGTGTTTGTGTTTTGTTGTTTTCTTGCTACAGGGCCTTGCTCTGTTGCCCAGGCTGGAGGTCAGTGGTGCAAACACAGCTCAATGTAGCCTTTATCCCCTGGGCTCGAGGAATCCTCCCACCTCAGCCTCCTGAGTACCTGGGACTACAGGCAAGTGCTACCATTCCCAGCTATTTTTTTTTTTTTTTTCAATTTTGTAGAGATGGGGTCTTACCATGTTGTTCAGGCTGGTCTTGAATTCCTAGGCTCAAGGAATCCTCCTGCCTTGACTTCCGAAAGTGCTGGGATTACAGGCATGAGCCACCATACCTGAATGATTTTTTTTTAACAGAGAAAAACCTTAAGGTGGAAAATAAAAACAAAATTATCTTTCCTATATAACACAATAATGAATTTAGAATTCAGTGTTACTCTAATTATTATATGGTTAGATTTCTTGACATTTTATGGTGTGCAATGTTCAAAAGCAAATCTTTTTTTTTTTTTTAATTGCCTCTGTCTGCAGTCTACACGCCTACCCACCCCCTGCCCCCACCTCAGGCTAAAGCAAATAAAGAATCTGATACCTGCATTTTTAAAAAATTGCTAAATTAAAAAAATGAATCCCACCCCTCCAGGGGTACAAGGGTAATGAATGAGGAAGTACTAACCACTGAACATAAAGCTATCAAAGATATAATTTAAATAGTAGGCCAGGCACGGTGGCTCACGCTTGTAATCTCAGCACTTTGGGAGGTCGAGGTGGGTGGATCACCTGAGATCAGGAGTTTGAGACCGGCCTGGCCAACATGGTGAAACCCCGTCTCTACTAAAAATGCAAAAATTAGCTAGATGTGGTGGCATGCACCTGTAGTCCCAGCTACTCAGGAGGCTGAGGCAGGAGAATTGCTTGAACCTGGGAGGCAGAGGTTGCGGTGAGCCGAGATCACACCACTGCACTCCAGCCTGGGAGACAGAGTGACACTCCATCTCAAAAAAAATAAATAAATAAAGAATAAATAAATAATAAAAAATATTGTATGTTAAAACTAAAACACACACACAGAGGCTAGGAAAGTTTCATTATAATATTAAAATGATACATACCAATAATTTTAAAATTAGCTTGGAAAATATCAACTTTTCAACCATTAAATGCCTTGCTATAAGAAAGAAAACAAATTGCATTATATTGTAATTTATATAGTCAACTTATCAAGTCACTGCTTGCTCCCCAAAAATTCAAATAGAAAATTATAATAAAAGAAACATTAAACAGAGAAAAGGAGGGAGAGAAACTTCTCAAAAAGGCAAACTAAGCCTCACGCAAAGAAAATAACTTTTTCTTTTCAATATCTTGGACACTGATTTTTAACTGCATTAGATTTTAATCAATCCAAACATATTAAATATTTTCTCAGGTTCAAAATGCTGTTTTCAAAACTGAAATCTTCTACCTAGAAAAAAAAAGATTACTTATCTACATGTTAAAGCAAAAATACAGAATTAAAGGGTAATTGCATAAGAAGGTCTTTCTGTGTATTTTCAGTTGAACTACTACATCTGTTTCAATGTAGATGTACTTTTTTCTTAAGCTATTATCTGCTAAGAGGAATTCTGAGAGAAAATTATTGACTGTAGATTTTGAAGTTATCCAGAAAATATTTATGTGTGTATATCTCTAAAATTATCTCAGCATTAAGGTAATTTGTGCTAGTGTTATATTTCTTTATCTGGGTGCTGGTAACACAGGTAATGTATGTTTAGTTTATAAATCTGCATTTAAAGCTATACATTATATTCATTTTTCTCTATGGATATTAGAATTTAATAATTTTTAATAACTAGAGATATAGGAAGGTAGCAAAGACAACAGCAGCATATTTTTTCCATCTCCCCGGAAAAACAGACAGAGCAATGGATAGCAAAACACATCCACAAACCCCATTTATAGCCAAACTAGGTGAAAAGTGTTAAAAGAAAAACCTTAAACAAATTAAATTTAATAGAGCAAAGAACAGGCAGCCTCAAACCAGAATAAATTCAGAAAGACTCTTGCTCATGGTCAAAGTAGATTTATGGACAGAAAAAGAAAATTGGGGTACAGAAACAGCTGGAGTGGTTACAGCTTGGTGTTTGCCTTGTTTGAACATGGTTTGAACAGTTGGCCATCTCGATGATTGTCACAAGGGTAGGTTACAGTCTGTGTACACACCCAGTTAGGTTACAGTTCACTATGTACGGAGACACCTTTAGGCTGAACTTAAACTATGTAAGGAGGCAGCTGTAGGCTAAACTTAATTTAACAAAAGTTATCCCCTTCAACCCCAAACCTCAAGCAATTGGTGTCAAACCTGTCTGTGGGAAAGAAGGAGAAAGTCACAAGGGCAGTTTCTGACAATACATCCACAGACCCCAACATAGCCAACATGAATTTGTTAAAAACCACAGATAGCATATCTGAGAAAAGCACCTGAAACTTGAGGGCTTGGATGAGCAGCCAGTAGCGGGTACCGGTAGTAAGAATGCCAGAGGAGATGGAGCACATCGGTGCCAGGTGACTCTCAGAACTGAACTGAGAAGGCTTTCTTCTAGGATAAGCCCCTACTCTGTGGAGCAATGGCTGCAAGGGAAATAAAAATTCAACAAGACAGGGGAAACAGATGAACAAGAGAGAAGGTCCAGACTAGTACTAGGGAAGGGAAGATAGCCAGGATTTCACAGAAAGCAATCTAACACGGTTGAATACTGGATGTAAAATATCCAAAGCAGGAGCTCTGAGAAGATGGAAAAGTTTGGTTGAACTCTGCTCCATTAAAAAGTTCAGAAAATCTTATTTCACCTAAAATTGAAAAAGAGAACAGCATAAATATCAAATCACATGCCAAGTTATTATAATAATAAAGAGAATAAAGAAGAATAATATCTGTACAGACAAGGAGAGCTTGCCAGGAAGACTGGTGCACAAAAGAGATCAAACCATAACCTACTATTTCAAAATGAACTAAAAGACATTAATAAAATAATACAAGACATGAAAGAGCAACCTAAATAGAAAACTCAGAATTGAGATCTCAGAACTCAAGAAATAATTGAAGATATTAGAAAAATATTTAGGAAATTAGTACTAACGATTTAAGAAGTTAGTACTGACGATGAAAGAATACAAGGATAAAATAATACATTAAGACGAATAGTTTAAAAAGAACATTAAAACAAAAGAATGCAACAATAAAATAATGCATTAAGACAAATAGAAAGTTAAAAAATTTTAAAACAAACAGATAAATTTCTAAAAGGAGACAAAAGGATTTAGGAAAAAAATAGTCAAGATATTGCAAATAGATAAGGAAATTTAAACCTATGGATCATAAGAGCACCTGAAAAAGAAAACCAAAACAAGGACATAAAATATACATTCTAAAACATAACTTTAAACTTTTTTTAAGAAAAAAGAAACAAAAAGCTACATATTGAGAAAGAACAGCGTGTGCTTTGAAATGTTGACTTTCATCAATACCAGAGCATATTCTAAAAAAAATTATGAAAGTTAGAAAAAAGAAAGAATCAATATATCTTGGGGACATATAGAAGAAAAGAGCATCTGACTTATAAAGGAAAGAAAAGATTATCGTCAGACTTTTTAACAACAACACTGAGGTTCATTAGACCTATCAATGGAAGTTATGCATGTCCTTAAATTAAATGAAAAATATTATTTATAATTTTGGTTCAAAGTTATTATCACATAGTTGTAAAATTTGATATCATTATGAAAAGTAGATAATTCTATTAGATTATGTGTGTAACTTTTATTTGATGAAATGAGAAATAAATTTACTCCTTTCTATTTTTATCAGACTTCTCAGAAGCTAAAGAATTTCAATTAGGCATTATTATTCTTGAAATGTGTCTTCTTGGTATATAAATTCGTTAAAGGAAAAATAAATGAATGATCATAGCATGTACAAATTGGAGCAGACTTTATTAATCACTGCTGCTGTATTCCTTTGCCTTCTAATCCAGCACTCCCTAAAACCACTTCAATCTCCCTAAGATAGTGCATACTTTGATGTTTTATAAAATACATAAAAAAACCAGAAAGCTCAAATGTATTAAATAATACAGTGTATATTGTATTCAACAGAGCTACAAATAATAAATCTTTCTCCTAGATACCTCAAAGCACTTCTTAAATAATTAATTTTTAAGTGTTCTTGGATTAACATATGCTGTCAGTCTGGTTTTGATGAAAGAAAAAGAGAAGTTTACAGAGTTAACATAAGCCTCTCACAAACACCAAGTTACAGGCTGAAGATATGACACAAAACTCACATTTCTCCATACTAAACACAAATAGACACGATTTTTCTTATTAGTCAACTACAAATTCATGTCAAACTCATATGCAAACAAGTTAATTAAGTTTAAAGGAAATCATTAAAATAGAGAAATTAGAAAATTTATTTGTGAATATTATAAAATTTAGAATGGTATTGTCAGTTGCTTTGTTTAATGCAATTTAACATTTGAGTATATAAACTGGAGATAATCCTAACACTACATGTCATATTGGAGGAGTATAGGAAATAGTCATCAGTGAGAAATAGTTGGATCCCTAGCAAATGTTCTCTCTGGCACTTAACAAAATGTTTAGTTTACATGAGAGAATAATAATGCCCCTAATGCTATTGTGTGATATATTCCCCACCAGTCACTACAGTGGCAAAAGTATACTATTAATAGACCTAGATATGATCAGGAACGTAGATGATAGCAGAATATTTTGTGATTATCTAAAAATTCTTCCATATCTGAACAATACTGGAAAAAGATTGAGTTTATATATCAAACTTCATCTGGTAATCTAGTGGTTTTATAAGAAAATATAAACAGAAACAATGCAATTACAGTTACCATAGCATTGTCAAGCCAGAGAACACACTCATCAATAATAGAACATATGATTATCTTAGATCTGTAACATTTTCACAATTACAAATAATTTCAAATATATTATTTAATCAACCCAGAAGGCTAAGACTGTATAATTCTGATGAACAGAAGGGTTTAGATTCAATAACCAGAAACTAGTTCTTATAATGAAATACAATAATTCACCTGGATGCAATACTTCAAACATGTAATTTATTCTATGTCTATAACAAATAGCTTACAGTTCACTTAAAAAAGTTTTCATTAAAGAGGAAGAATAGAATAGAGGAAAAATAAACTTAAAGATAGATTGGACAACATAACATAGTTGTTTGATAACGGACAGTCTAGAATGGATATGATATTTGAGAACTTCTTCAGGAAAATGTCAAGTCCATTTTAACTATCAAAAACAGCCCCTCAGATGCATATCCGCAGGTGATACCTGTAAGGATATATTTACAAAACTAATTTGTCATTCATTGCCACACATTTTTATCTCAACATGTAAATAATCACATATGATACTTAGATCAACATTAAAAATAAACCCACTTAAACAATTCACAGATAGATGAACTCTCTTACATACAACTAGTTTTCTAATACAGTTCACTTTTTCTCCATTGACAGAATAATTAAATAACAATTTTCTTGTCTACATTTTATTCATAACACATACATATGAATGAATACACAAGTTCTAGCCTAAATAGAATCTATACATGAATCAAATAAGTTCCAGTATGCTAGAAAATACTGATTTTTGATAGCATGTCTTAAATATGAACCTGCCATTGTTCCCCAACAAGAGCTCCCATGTACAGAATCTATCTACACTGAAATAGAAATTCTAAATACCCTTATGGGGAAAGGCAGTTAAGTGTGCAGACTCCCTGCACTAATTAGGCAGCACAGAAATGGGCCTGGGGCTTGGAGTAACTCCTTGCCAAGAGATAAAAGATCCCTTCCCGCCTGTGCTAGGCTTAGCACCTTGGGCTGGCATATCTTTCTCTGTTGTGAATTCAGTGTTTGTCCTTTTGGCATGCTAAATGCATGTGTCATATTGCACCTGGCCAACCCCACTATTATATCCATTAGCAGCAGGGGAGATATGGGGTCTTTGATCTGCAATACAAGAGGGGTATATGCAGACCATCTTCTGTGGCTATGAAAGGAGACTCGCTGGCCAGAGAGGACCTACTGCTGTCTGAGTTCATGTCTTTCTTGGCGATCTAGGGTTGCCACCTGAAAACCAGGGTCGACATCTTGAGGCTACTGCTACTTGCAATATATGTTGTTGTGCTATTTCCCATCCTCCATGGGGTGAGGATCCTCCAATGAATATGGCAAGAGATGCCACTGGCTCTACAATTTGTTGTAGCAAGCAAGGTCAACAACAAAGTTGTCATGGCATGGTAGAGGTGCAAGGATTTGCCAGTGCAACCATTCCAGAGAAGCACTAGTTCCCTGGGAGGTGGGGAGGGAGGACAGGCAGACTGAGGTGCTGGCTTCCCTCTGGCCACATGGAAATGACATTCCTGTCAACACTGATGAGCTGGTGCAATGGAAAATGACAGAGATTCTAGAAGTGGGTCCTGGAAGGGTACAAAGACTATACCTTGACTTCTGGCTGCTTTTGTACTTCCAGGCCATCTTCAAACTCCCACATTGTCCCAAGTGTATTAGTCAATTTTCACACTGCTGATAAAGACATATCCGAGACTGGGAAATTTACAAAAAGTAAATTTAATATGGACTTACAGTTCCACGTGGGGAAGCTGCACAATCATGGTGGAAAGCAAGGAGGAGCAAATCACTTCTTACATGGATGGCAGTAGGCAAAGAAAAAAACTGTGCAGGGAAACTCCCCCTAATAATACCATCAGGTCTCACGAGACCCACCCACCACCAGGAGAACACCATGGGAAAGACCTGGCCCTGTGATCCAGATACCTCCCACCGGGTCCCTCCCACAACACGTGGGAATTCAAGATGAGATTTGTTTGAAGACACAGCCAAACCACATCAGCAAGGATCAGAGACAATATCTTAGGGAAATGAGAGGACTCTTCAGGGAGCTCTAAGCAATCCAGGCCACTTGCAGACCTCAAGTAAAGCCAGTTTTCACTCAAGGCAAAATCACTGATGGTGTTGCTGCAAATGAAACTGTTAAAATGAGAGTGGAATACAAAATCTGAGAGCTAGATAAGCAGAAGCCATGGAAGTCCTATGTGACTTGATTGGTGCACCTATTTGATGAAGGAGCTTGTAGATCCAAATGCCTGGGGCCTAATGGCACAGTCTGGGAAAACTAACTACTGACCACTTGCTGCAGTGCATTTTGTCCACATTGAATATGACAAGGACAGAGATAAGCCCATGCCACTTTTGATCTGGATGGCAGTGAATAGAAGAGTGGTGGCTTCAACTGCACAGGACTTCCTTAAGAGTAATACCCCTTAAAAATATTCATGAGGTCATAACTGTTTTAAAGGGTAAAAGCCATAAACACCTGGCTCTATGAACCTGCCCCTGGAGACATAGATGACACAGTCTATTCCTGACCACACTAGAGGACTTTATGTGGCAGAGTCCTCCCCAATGAAAGATTCCCATCTCTCTACTCTTGTCCCTTGAAATGACTACAGGGACACCTGAGGAGAAGCTCTACAGAAATGTCCCACTTTGTGAAAAAGGCAAGAAAATGGTAGTTTCTAGGGATTTGTCCTAGATCAATGGGAACACAACCATGAGAAGCTTTGCCCAAATGGCCAAAAAGGGAGTCCAGAAGGTAAAAAGGAAAAGAAAAAGGGGGAAAACATGGCCAACTCTCAGAATATCATAGCTTTTGTTGTTAAAATAGGGAATAAACAAAATGAAAATAGACAGGATCATAAAAAGAGACCCCCATCAACACTATCAAGTGGAAGGGGGTCCTTCTTCACTGGAGGTTAGGGTTATAGCCTGAGTCATAAAAAGGCTAGGAAAAGAGGGCTCCAAAGATTGGAAAGAATTATAATCCCATGTAGAAACCCTCCAAGTCTCTGGACACAGTACAGGGATGAGGAATGTACAAGTTGCTAAGGCTTCCCTACTCCATGACCAGGACGATAAAGAAAGAAGACTTATTCAGACTGGGAGCACAAAGAGTAAGACAAGGAGGACAATCCCCCCTCCCATGCACTTGGATCTTACCCCTTTCCAGGAAAAGGACAAGAGATGGGGCCAACATCTCAGAGAAAACCAGCAGCCTTATGCCTTATCAAGGTGGAAAAAATGGGAAATGAATTCAAACTTTAATGGGTCTCTTGGATATTGGTGCCCAGGTGATAGTAATCCCAGACCTCCAAAGGAATAGAGGTAAACTGGTAACATTGTGGGTTTGAGGGATGAACCTGATGATCCATGGCAGATAAGTTTATTTGTACTTATGGGCAGGGCCCTTTGGGCCATTTCAGGTAGCTGTGATCATGGTTCCTACCATTGAAAATGTACTATAGGTGTTGACATTTTGGCCACCAGCAGCATGGAACATCAGTGCCACCTCAGGGGGAATTCCTCCTCACAATAAAGGATTTGAATCATTACAGTGAGGCATATCCATTTCTTTCCTGCCAGCTAAATTAACCAAGTCCCAACAGGCTATTTGACAAAAGCAATACCTCCTAGCAAGTTGAGAAAAAATTGTTAGTGTGTTAATTCAGGACTTGCTGCAGGCAGGAATGCTATATACCACTCTGTTGTAGTTTAACAGTCCAATATGACCCTAAAAAAAAAAAAAAAAAAGTCTTACAAGCCTGGAGGCTGACAGTGGACAATTGCAGGCTGAATGTCTTGCGATACTTAACATTATCACTGTAACTGGGGTGGTAGCAGCCACATGGGAGACTGATACGCTATTATAAATCTGGCTAATGCCTTCTTCTTGACCTTCTATGGGAAGAAGATAGGACCAGCTTGCATTCAAGCTGGTCTTATCTTGAATACTGCAGGAAAGTATGCTGCAGGAAAGTATCCAGCTGTATACTTTCACCTTACTTTGGCAGAGATACCACAATTCCCCTGCAGTTTGCCATCAGTGGTAGGGCTACATCTGAAAAAGTCTAATTATCCCCAGGAGTACTTGTCATTCATTATATTGATGAAATTCTCATTGCTGGCCTAAGGAACACATTGACCAGGCCCTACACAAAGTCATAAGATACTATGATACATAAGGATTGGGTCATCACCTCTGATAAAGTCCGGGGACCTGCTCATCAAGTGAAGTTCCTGGGAGCCTCCTGGGCCAATAATCAGAAAAATGTTTCTGACAAGGTTAAATGAAAAATGCTGCCCTTAACAGATCCCACCAATGAAAAGAGATTCAACTCAATGGCTGGCAGGCCTGTTTGACTGCTGGCAATAAAATGCACCACATGAGCATATTCTTTTGATCCCTCTATTGAAGGTTACCAATAAGGTGGCCACCTTTAAATGGAGCCCCAACAACAGCAGACTTTTGAGGCCATGAAACTTGCCATGGCATGGGCCCAGCCTCTGGGATCAATGAAGCTAGCCAGCCCTATGGAACTGCTAGTCTCGGTGACTCCTGCCCATATAGATTGGAGCCTACAGCAACGAGATACTGCCACCAAAATGACTTGGCCTATTAAACATGTAAATTATTTGAGGCAGCCCCTAGGTACAACTTCTTCAAATGGCAACCACTAGCCTGCTGTTGGGCGCTAATGAAAACAGAGCAACATATGTCACCTGAAGACCTGAGCAACTTATCCTTATGTGGGTATTCACAAATTTCACTAATAGTATAAGATAGGCTCAGCAAAACTCCATCATTAAATGAAAATAACACATCCAAAATAATGTTAGACCAAGGCCTCAGTGAGTCAGCCAACTCCATGAATATGTAGCTGCCTCACTGGAGGAGGTTAAAATACCCTTAGGAGATACCCCTGTCCCTCTGTTAGCTGAATGAATCCCACAGTTTAAAAATGTTCCAGTTGATGATATGGCTTGGTTCATGGATGGATATACGAAACTCAAAGCTGATGGAGACCACTGGGCAACTGCAGCCCCTGCCCCAAGGATGGTCATATTTTGACTGAGACCAGATGAGATGTTCTGCTGAATGGGCCAAGTCCATGTACTGATGGCTGTACTGGCTACTCCAACAGCAAATTCCTGCTACATATTTATAGACTGATGAGTCATTGAAAATGGTCTAACCATATGGTCCAATGACTGATGAATTAATAACTGGACCATTAAAGCTGCTCCTGTTTAGGAATGGGGACCATGACAGCAGCTTTCAAACTGAAAGAGATATTTATTTACCACTCATGTGATACCCATGTCATGCCACCCATGACAAAGGGCCATTCAAAAGAAAACACAAATGGAATTTACAAGCTGACCTAGCATGCCTTCAACAAATTTTAATAATTGCCCATTGGGTTCACCACAAAGTGGGACATGGAAGCTCAAGAATGAGCCAAATGGGAGGACTGGCCCTCAAAAAAACAACCCCCCAAAATGCGGCACACTCATATGACTCCCACCAACAAGCCCAGGCTATACAATGCAGCTAATTGAGCCATATGTACAGGGGACCCATGTAAGTGTGACAAATTGACCATATCAGACCATTAGTTTCCAGCCATGATTTCTGGTGGTAACTTATGGTGATGAACACATACTTCAGATGTGGGACTGCCATTTCAAGACACCATGTAAATGCAAAAACTATTATTGTGACCAAAAAAACCCCACCTCAGCCATGTTTGGATATCTAACAAAACTTCAGTATGACTGAGACACTGCATTTGCTGCAGAAGCTGTACAGCAGTGTGCACGCTTCCATGGCATTGGATGGAACCCCAGGAGAATGAAGTGTTAGAATGATGGAATGAGAGGCTCAACTACACAAAAATCTTCAGAAAAAATAATTTAGCAGATGACATCCCCACCTAAAAAAAGGCATTTGAAAATTAAACACTGCACTCCAGCATGGGAAACATGGCATTGCAACAAGTTATGAAATACTGAGCTTAGAGGGCACAAAGGGCCAGGTAGTGGGATAATTAGGCTCTGCCTGTGAAATCCCAATTTTAGTACACACCACCATTCTTTCATTGTTTCTTCTGAAACATACTCCTCAAGGGTGGCTTGTGATCTAGGCTGTAGTGATGCACCAATAGGGCTTTCTGATTCAAACCTGGAGGCAACGCTACCTTCGGGCACCTCCCTCCTGTGGTGCCCCACAAGAATGAGGAAGGGGTAAAAATATATGGACATGCTGTGTTTTCTTGGTTGTACCTTGTACTACTGATCCCTCAATTTAGGTGTGTGACATTACAGGATATGTCAAATTTGTTCAGGGTGTCACTTTCCTTCTTGGATTGGACAACTAAGGCCAAAATATATGGGTCAAGCAACAGAAACAATGGGTCTTCACAGAAGCTGTAGCCTCACGACTCTGGCAGGTAGCTTGGGTAGCTACATTTGGGCAATCCTCACCCTAGGTTATTAGATAATCTTCCACTTCAGAAGGTTTATAAAGCAAAAGGTGAGTGGGAACATTAATTTTTTTTTCATTTCTCCAGAAGACACTGTGGTGCCTGGCACAAAAACACACTGAAAAGAACCAGGACAGCTGTGGTGAGAAGATGCAATGTGCAGTCTTAAACAATGCTAGATTTGTCACCCCAGACTGGAGTCGCCTTGTCCCACACTCCCATTGTAATGGCCTGGCTGGTGCACAACCACTCAGACCCTTTTCAAATCAGTCAAGACAAACAAGACCCACTAAACTCACCAGTCAAGGTGGTGAACAACCTAATGGTTCTAAATTGTCCGTCGTCTGTTGATGGAATGAAACAATGTTTGTGTGGCTGCCAGTACCTCTTACTGTGTGTATGTTAACACTTTGGGGAAGGTAAAAACTGGGCTGGAAAAGATCTAAGCTCAAGCAGGATGCTTATCAGCTGTACACCTGCAGTCCCCACTAGACTCAATTATTTACCTATATAGTCATCCTAAGCCTAACACTTGGATTTCCTGGTTGAAGACCATTTTCCAGGGAGACCTGGTTATCTTCCTGGGTCTGGTTCTCCTAGTGACCCTGGTAAAATGCTGTCTCAAAATGACAGGGAAGCTCTGAGAACAAACTGTACACATATGAGTTGTATGGGGTCCACATTTATTTAGCTCTGCCTCCAAACTTGGGTTGGGCAATGGTTTTACCAGAGTTGTTGTCTTTTATCTGTCATTTTGGTGGCTGAGTAATAGTCAATGGGGGTGGACTATTATAAAAGTCACTCATATGCATGTAGTCTTTATACAGTGCCTTGGTCACTTAAGAATGGGTCTCAGGGCTGGAACACTTTCTATTCAAGAGACAAAGAGCCCTCACAGCCTTCACTAGACTTATCGTTTTGTGGAGAAATAGCTTTCTCTTTCTGGATTCAATGTATTCTCTTTTGTCCTCTTAAAGTGAGTGCATCATATGGCACCTGGCCGCCTCACTTCTATATTCACTCCCAGCAAAGAGGTGTTAAAGTAAACTGAAGCACAATAAAATTTTAAAGAGTTTGAGCAAATAATGAATCATGCATTGGCCAGCTCCAAACCAGAAGTTGTTTAGAAACCCCACCAAGGGAATGAAAGGAGCAGCTTTTGTAGAAGAAACACAGAAGTAAAGCAAAGAAAGAACTTTATTGGTTATAGTCATACAATTGACTTATTTGGTCTATGCCTTTGGAAAGACCTTAATTATATAAGTTTGCTACTTCTGATCAGTTGAGTTGAAGTTCTGTTTTTCTTCAATGTAGATATTTACAAGAAATAGCTGAAATTAAGTTTTGCTTATGTTTGGAAATCAAGCAAGTTTGAGGCCACTTATGAGACCTAACTATTTTTGTCTGCCCAGAGATTCTTCAGGCCTGGTCTCCATTTTAATTTACTTTAACAATGTTCCACTTTTGGTTATCTTCTCAACAAGCAAATAGTATAGTGTTATGCACAGTTATCACTATTGATCGACTCTCTGGAATGAAGAGTCATACAGATATTTTCATCATCAACAATTGCATTGTGATGTAAGGTCATATAGTGACCAATATCTGTGTCATAGGTTTGAGTGGTTGAGTTGTTGAGCTCTTCAATTTGTCTAAACTAATGGCAATCATTTGATGTGTAAGTGGTTGCTGGAAAGCATTTAAAAGTATGTTTCAAAGCCCTTGAGGAAATACAACACAATAGGGAGGTGAATACAATGACTTTAAGGAGAATAATAGCCAAATATTGAACAATTCTCTGAAATAGAGATTGCCAGGAGCCAAAGTTTAACCAATTAAATAAATCGATGGAAGAGGCAGCACATATCTGATGAAAGATATATTTGTTCTTTAAAGGCTTTACATTTAGGGCAACAATTTCTAATTTATTAACATAGAAACAACATTTTTATCAATAAGAGCACAAGCTTCTCTTTCTTAAGCTCTTAGGCATTAAAGACTTCTATTTTGGAGTACTACTGAGGCTAAATTGTATATTACAGGTATTTCCTGGAGGAAATTCAAAGTATCATCCTATGAAAAAAAAAATAAACAAATTTTTATATTTGGAGAAAAGTTTGATCTTAATTTTTTATTTCAGAGGGCAGCTAGTCAAGATTTCTAGATCTGAGTTTGAAGCATCTTTAGATTGTGAAATGAGAATTGCAGTTGCAATCTGATGTATTTTCCTGGTTTGCAGTTTTGAATGTCTCTGGATATGTCTTTGGGTGTTTTAATGAACTCTCAGAGTAAACAATATACCAGTAGGCATGAAGGTTGCCCACACATAATATGTTGTACTGATTTTTCTGAGGTTTAAAGTCTTCTAGTTTCAGCTTGCCGGGCTTGGGAAAAGAGCAGTTTTAGTATTCTGTTAAACTAGAAAAATGTAGGATTCAATTCAGTTTACAGTTGGATAAAAAAACCTCAAGGAAAATGAACAGGACCAGAATCTGATCATGAGTGCATTATAGTTTTCTATTAAAATATAATCTCCTTTTTTCAGTGGTTTCTATTTTTGTTAAAAATAATTACAAAATAAATCTACTTTTATCTAACTTGATTATTTATATAAGTGTAACAAGAATAATAATGTTATATATATTTTAAAATAGGATATTTTAGCTGGAGCTTTGTTAGTATCCAAGGGTTTTTATTGACTTAGTATCAGTCAACCTTAATTTTTTAAAACTAGCTGGTAGTGAGGAATCTTTGGTTGGACCTTTAGAAAGCTCCATGGGCTAAGGAGCTAAGGCAAGAACTAACCCAATTATGTCCTATTACAAGGAAAATAGATTCTAATAGAACTTATGCATATTCTCATATTGCCATAAAAATAATAATATTCCTACATACTTTTCTTACTGATGCAGGACTTTTCTCCATCACTTTGCCAGCCAGGGACCTCCATTTGGTGATGCTCCCTGCCTGGGCCTCTCTCAGGCATGCTACCTGCTGTTGGAGGCAGCCAGCCAACACAGCCCACATGGGACATGCCTGGATTGTGCACCAGCACAGCCTGTGGTTGGGCTGGGCATGCCCCCACCTGCCTGTGTCATAGCTTATACCCACATTCAGCAGTTCCCGAGTTTTTGTCCCACATCCAAGCAGAATGAGGATACACTGACAATTGAAGAGTGAGGAGGGCAGAGAATAATTTTATTGAGGGACAGAGCAGCTCTCAGTGGAGAGGAGACATGGGGGTGGTCCTCCACCCAATATGAGGTGGTTTGTTTTACAGTGTGGCTGAATCCGAGGCTTTTATAGGCACAGAATGGGAAGGAACAGGCCATAGGTAGCATTGGAAAAGGTAACATTTGATTGGTTAAAAAGCACTATTCAGGAAGAACTAATCAGGAAAGAGTGAGAAAACAGGAATAGAATTTCTCACCCCAGGTCACAGGTTTCAGGCTGTTTTTGGCTTAAAGGTGGGGTTTCACTGGGGACCCTCCCTTGTCTGCCTAGAATTTGTCTGCCTCTTGCCTCTATCAATCTCCCATCTGAAGAGGTACATCTAACTGCCATTAGGATAAGGACAATGACCAATCTTAACTGTTTCCTGTTGACAAGGGGCACTATTCAGGGAAAACAGCAGTCAGAGGCCTATCTAAGGGTTCCTGGTAAAAGGTAGCCATCATCTGAGGCTCCAGTTGCATGACCTTTTGGAGTTTGATGGCCTAAAGGCAAGAAGAGACAAACCAGATTATTAGAAGACATGGATCAAAATGAAACAAAAAAGTAAGGACAGCTCAAAACCCCTGAGGCTGCCAAAAAGCCCAGATAACTGGTGGCTATTGTTATGTCTACTAAGATCTGGTTGCATGGGGTTTGGCTTTGGTTAGCTCCCTTGCTTTTATTTTTCCCCAAAAAGAAACCTCTTCGTTATGTGCACAACTCGCAGGATTTGCAGGATGATTGCCTGGAAGTAGAATATTGATCCAGATTTTTACATTACCCATCTCTCTTGTTCCTTCTGAGCTGCAACCAGAGATCACTGGTTGGTTCATAGGAATAAGCAGGATTAGTCTAAAATGTAGACAAAAACTTAAAGACAACTAATGAAACTAGAATTTAATGACAAGTGTACAAGTTTTGAAACATGACTTTTCTCGCTCCAGTCCTCGTTTGTCTTAAAAACTGATCATGATAAGGTTGAGTTGTTTGCAAAATGAACTTTAGTTTTATACTGGGCCTGATTATTTGCATAAAGTGCAGCAAGAATAATTATTTTCACATAGGATTTTATAAACTGGCTTAGATGGAACTCTGTTCTATAAAGAATCTCAGATAAGACTTTTGTAAGCCAAGTCCAGACGTGGGTTTGTACCGACAAATACCTATGAGTTGGGAAAATTCTTCTCTTATTGAGGTCTCAAGAAAACTTGGGGATCCTGGGCCTATTAGAAAGTGACATTCTTTACTCATCACAGGTTAGGAACTCTGTACAGGGACTGTGTAGACAAGGTCTGAGGGTATTTCTTCCATGAGGCTTTTATTGGCTCTGCAAGTCAAGCTTGATTTCTTAGAGGGAAAGATGACCTTTTAGTTAAAACCTTGGTGAAACAACCAGTTTTTCTAACTACATCCCGTTGTAAAAGAAGTGGATTCTTACTGCACTTTTGCAAATAATTATGTTGCCATAAATTAAGAATATTCAGAAGCAGCTTCTAAAGTTTGAAGAGACCAGGCAGAGAGAAACAAATATGCTCCAAGTTTTGTTCAGAGGAATATATATACCTTATTCAAATATTAAAAGCTATAAATAGCTCAAAATAAAAGTTTTTCTGACTTTGAAAAACAAAGGATCAGCAACATTTTAAGCAAAAAGTTAAAAAGAATTGCTTCAGGTTTCTATTAGTTCATATTGTTCCATTAACTCTTGTTCTACTTGATATTCATCAACATTTCAGCTCTTCATGAGTCCTGTACATTTTCCTCTATTCCAATGTCACAATCTCCAAAATTATCAGAAATCTGAACTTAAGAGCACCTGTCAAAGTCCCATAGCTAATTAGAAACCATCTTTTGAAAAGGATCAAAACAAGATAGCAATTGTCTGTGAATGACAAAAATTTCCAGGGTAGTTACAGATAAAAACAAAATTAACAAAGAAAGTTGGTTATTTCTGTGGTTTATAATAATTTAACATAATAACTCTAATTATGATTGATAGCATATATTCAGACATCAGAATTTTCAAAATCTCATACAATTTTTGAACATATATTATTATTCTCTAAAATATAACCTGAAGAAGGTTAAACATTAGTTTTATTTTAGCTCTCCCTTGCAACTAAACAGGTTAAATAATCCTGTTTATCTCTATTTTGAGTGTTTCAGGGCCCTCTGAGGCATCCAAACATTAGGGTCAGAAAAGACAATTTAGAAGCTGAAATTTGATTTTGGGAAGCCTATTAAATATGTTAAAGGTTTAAAAGATTTTGATATTATAAAAAATAATTCAAAGTTACCTTAAGTAACTTATTTGGTCCAAACGTGACTCCAAGTTTTTTTAAAAGGCATCAACCTTTGCTCATTAAGAGGGAAGACAGCTTTCCAAACAATCTGTCTCTTTTATTTCCTTTCTTTTTTCAGTAGTTTATTTGCAAAGCAAACAAAAATCTTCCATTATCCTTTAATATTACATGAAAATCTCATTCAAGAGAGAGAAAACCAAATTTCACCCTCACATTAGTCTACTATAAATGTCAACTCCAGTTTTTTTAATGAAACATAATAGATAATTCTATTCAATCTTAACCTGTTTGTCCATGAGATGAGATTCTTATAAACCTTTTATAACCCTTTATAAATTTTTTTAAAGACCAGATTAGTGCCTTAAGAAAACCTTGTTTGTTTTTATTACAATGTTTAGTGTGTGAAAAAAACAAATAATACCTTTTTGAACTTAGCCAGTGTGTTCAAACACGAGTTTATTTTACAAGATTAATTTTTACCAATCTTCCACAACTTGTCTAAACCTTTAGTTTTATCTTATTTAATTTAAAACAGTCCTTTAACCCTCTAAACTAGGCAAACATTTTACATTTCCATGCCTTCTTATAATCTTTTACTAATAACACATCTTCCTTTCCTTAAACACTTTGCATGTAAATCTCTTCTCAGTAATCTCCATTATACATTATAATGATAACTCTTTGCAATTTTTAATTTTAACATAAAACCTGGTAAGTTGTTTTAATTCTGTACTAGGCACAGATAAAGTCTGACTCTTTCCAGCATGGTCAGGGATGTGGTAAACTCCGTATGTCCCAGGCCTTATCAAACAGTAAAGTAGGCCAGTCGAACAATTTTCAAAAGCTAAAGAAAGAAGCAGTTTATGAGCTTAAAGCATTTAGTAAACTTAGTATTTGACCTGCATAATTTAGACCATGTATTTACATGTTGAAGACATTTGTATTTTTACCGATAATCTTTAAAACTGCTTTTTATTTCTCAAAGATTAAAGTCACGTGAACTAAAAGACATTGCAGCTTTCATTTTTCCTTTAAAAATATTTGACCCCTAAAGTGCTTATTTTCTTTAAGCCAATCAATTAGAGCTCTTGTTTATGTAAACATCACATATTTGACACATATATAACTACACAGACAGACAGAAGATACAGTAGTTGTAAGATTTTTTTACTTGCCAATCTCCTAATTGGATTACTGGCCTCTGTGTGGAGCCCTTCAAGAAATAGGGCTAAAAAAACCATGCAGTTTCTTGGGCCTAATAAGCAGGTATAGCTGGAGGACAAAAACAGATTATGAGAGGGATTTATCTATTTTTAATTCTTGGGGATCCATGAAGAAAACAGAGTTGTTTTTTTTTTTTTTTTTCCTAAAATGGGGTCCATGATGGATTCTGTTTTTCCCATGTGGTCCCACGCTATCAGAAGCTATCTTAGGACCTCTCTTGTATGCAATAAGATTGGAAAGACAAAATGGAGAAAAATAATTCAGTCGACTGAGAAGGAAAAAAAGTTTTTCCAACAAAACAAGACCATAGAAGAGAAAAAAAGACATAAAGGCCTTTTAAATATACCTATAGCTTGGATATTCACTCTTAATTAAGATTACTTTTAACCATAGAGCTCTTTAAAAAAAACCTTTTAAATCTTTTATTACCTGACTTTAGCCACACCAAGTAGACAATATTTCTGTCTTTTGAACTCTATCAAAAGTAACCTCACTAGTGAAACCAACAAGCCTCAAATAAGGAGATGACTTAACTGCAAGTGTATGAGGTATTTTCAAAGAGGTGATAGGCAGTTTCTACAAAATCTAGAATCTTGAAAAGTAGCTCAGAGAACGGAAGATTTAAGAAAGAAAGCTAGATATTGTTCTTGGAGGGGAAAAGAATGAGCAAATGCTAAAAGTCCCATAGATATTAACCAGAAAGTACTCATTACTTAAACCAAGATTGAACCCAGGCTGCCATTGTAAAATGACAGAGATCAAAAGAAAGTAGAGCCAGGTAGTTATAAGGTCAAGCTCCCAAGGACATACAAGACAAGAGGGAAACCTCATTCAGTTTTTTGTTTGTTTGTTTCCAGAGCCCTGTAGCAAAGTTTGTTACTGACAAATTTGCTGGGCTGACTTGAACAGTGGGCTTATAGGGTCCTAGGCCCATGTTCTATACTAAGGTATTCCTCCTTATGACAAAACCATACAGAAAGACACAAAGCACACCAGATTGGCTACAGCTTAAGACTAGCCTCACAAATCCTTTTTTCCATTAATCAAAAACTTTACAGAGGATATAAACAGTGATTTTTGCCATTCATTCAAATCTCTCTCTTGGTTTGAACAAAGAGAGAGAGAGAGAAGCCAGAAGTCTGACTAGTAAAAAACTGTTACCCCTTTGCTGGCATGTCAGGCTTCTGCGATCTCTTCCCCCAAGCTGTGGAGCTCTTTTGACCCTGGAGTCCTGTAAAGGGGGAGCAAAAAAGAGATTATCTGCAATTGTAAAAGTTGTCCCTCCTGAAGAGAATGTTCAGTTAAATTGGTAATTCCTTCCTGGTTCATTTTTTAGCCAGTTTAAGGTTTGGGGAAATTAAGCTTTTCCTAATTTAGGGGATGCATCCTAGGGGAGTGTCCTGTGGTAGAGAGATGAGATTTCTCATCTGTGAAGGGAGGACAGAGGAGGAAATAAGAAAAAGAAGGCTTAAAAAAAAATCCCAATGATTCATGATGCATTCAAGAGAAATACAGACTGAAGATGGTTGGTTACCCATCTGGAAAGAGGAAAAATGGCATCCCTTACTTTCTTTCTGTTCCCAGCCAACACCCAGGGTAGGTGATGGAGAGGAAATAAAAAGCTTCCCCTTTTTTTCTTCTGTCCTTATATCCCTGAGTTCGGGCAATGCTTGGCAGGTCCCAACCATGGGTGCCAATGCAGCCTTCACCCATGTAACAGGGATGCCTAGAGGGTAGAAATACTTGCACCCACCTGTGTTCTAGCCTATCCTCCCTGCCATCAGTAACCTTTGAGTTCTCTAGACCTCACCTATGCTATGAATATGGGCAGGACCTCCATCCATGAAATGGAGGGAGTGTAACTGGAAAGACTTAGTCATGCTCACCTGCCCTGTGCCCTTAGACTTCTGCTGTTGTCTGCCCTCAGACCTAGTTTTCCTTCCTAGGGCTTCAACCTGAAGCTTGGAATTGAGTTTGGTACAAAAAGTTTCCTCAGGAAGGTGCATGGACCCACTAAGTTAAGTCTCAAGTGGTTCTTGCCAAACTGCAGCCAGTATTCAGCGGCGCTGTGCCTTCACTGCTTTCTTATCATAAACAGTGTGCTAAGGTGAAGTTGTGGAACCAGGTCCTCCTCAAACAAGGGAGAGAAAGAAAGTCCTATGAATTTGGGACCTCGTCTAGTCAGGTGCCTCCCAAAATCAACAAAAAAACCTTCTCACATAGAAAAGCTTCCTGTATTTGCAGGGCTACGTGAACTCCCGACATCATGGAGGAAAAAAAAAATACAAAACAGCTTAAGTTCAGGGGAGGGATAGGCTCCTTGGGGGAAAAAGCCTGTTGCTGTATGCAAATGGTTTTCTTCAACAGGGGGAAAAAACCTCTTAATTGCTACATCCTCTCCACTTCTAAGAATAAACAGAAACTGCATTGTTCTGAATCACATTTTAGATGACTGGACCAACTGCCTATCCTACCTAGTAATATATCTGTAGCCTGCAATGATACCCTTAACATTATAAAAAAAGAGATAGGTGCCATCACAGCCCCCAAAGAAAGAAGGAAACTGCCATAGAAAAGACTAAATTGGAACAAAGCCAATATTCCCAACCCTTGAGAGCAACAGCGGCAGTGGCAGGGTCCTCTCCAGCATCCGGTCCTCTGTAGCTGTGTTGTTCACTCTTAACTGGCTAATCAGAGGTTCAGTGCTTCATCAGCCTTCAGAAAGAGTCTGAGGACAAGAAGGCGTGGAAAAAAAGTGAAGAGTCTAGGTCCACATTTACTCACCCTTCAGGGATCCCAGACGAGTCCCCAGAAATGACGCAGGATTTTTCTGTCACTTTGCTAGCCAGAAGCCTCTGGCCAATGACACCCCCAACTGAGGCCTTGCTTGGGCACACTACCTGCTGCAGGAGGCAGCCCACCCACTCAGCCTGCCCAGGTCATGCCTAGTTTGCACACTGGCTCAGCCTGCAGCTGGGCCAGGCATACCCCTACCCACCTGTGTTATAGCTTCTACACACATTTGGTAGTTCCCAAGTTCTTGTCCCATATCTAGGAAGAATGAGGACACACTGACAACTGAAGAGTGAGGAGGGCAGAGAATAATTTTATTGGCTGACAGAGCAGCTCTCAGTGGTAAGGGGACACGAGGGTAGTCCTCCACCCAAAGTTGGATGGTTTCTCTCAATGTGGCTGAGTCCAAGGCTTTTATAGGCACAGAATGGGGATGAGTGGGCCATAGAACATTTGATTGGTTAAAAAGCATTACTCAGGAAGAACCAGTTGGGAAAGAGTGGGCAAATGGAAACAGAAGTCCTCACTCCAGGTTGTGGGTTTCAGGCTGTTTTTTGGCTTGAAGATGGAGTTTCACCAGGGACTCACTTCTGTCTGCCTAGGATTTGTCTGCCTCCTGCCTCTATCATTATTAAATGAACATCCTACTTTTTTATGCATATTTATATACGGTTTTATTTCTTGCATCCTTATTACTGATTGTCTTAATTATATATATTAATTAAAATTTTTAATCCTTAGTAACTATAATATCTAATGAAAATAAGGAAGTATATGATTTCCTTGTTTCAATAGCATGTGGCTCCTCACAGTTTAGGACATGCTTTCCAGCAGACTCAAATATCTCTAGTTCCTCTTTAAAATAAGCCAAAAATATATAAAGTTAATATTATCTTCAGAAATTAATGTTTAGTTTTGTTTTAAGACAGTATTGCTGTGTTGCTCAGGCTGGTCTCCATCTCCTGGCCTCAAGTAGTCTTCCTTCTTCTTTGGCCTTTCAAATAGCTGAGATTACCGGTCCAAGCCAATGTGCCTAGCCAAAAATTAATGCTTTTATAGTTAATCTTATTTGGAGATAATGTAAGTATTTAGTAAATATCTATTATTTAATTTAACACAGTATAGATTTAAGATTTTAAGTTATCAAACAGATTTTTAAAACTGTTTTTACACAGACATAACATTAAACAAAACTGTCATCTCAAGTTACTTTTCTTGTTGATACATTTTGTGACAAAGGTAACAAGCTTATTTGATTAGTAAAGCTGGGTATCTTTTTGACAAAGAAAATAAGCCTATTTGACTAGTAAAATATTTTACTAAATTAACCAACATTCTTATTTATTAAAGATTACTCAAGTCATGAATTTGAAAAGCATTTGGATAAGTACCTTTTTTTCTGAGAAAATAATTTATATAAATGCTCATTTTTTCCTTAGTCCAATTAAATATAGCTCTTTCAAGATTATTTGTAATAATACCATCTGAGGGTGGAATACTATTACAAATAAGTCAATAATATACATATATTAAGACATACATAAGCATACAAACAAACACAAACAGACACTCATGGCTTCTATGCTGAAATTTTAGCTATGTGCCAGGTACAATAATGTACTTACTCACTAGCTAGATTCAAATTGTGTCTCTGGTAGTTATATTGGCCTGTTTAGATGGCTAATGCCTTCTATTGATATTTGTGGAAGAAACTTTTTAGATTTTTCATTTGCTAGTTAAGTTCTTAAAAGTTTCCCTTTTCCTACCCAGTTTCTGATGAGTCATTTCCCTGAGGCCTTTTAATGATTTAGACATCTTAAAGGCAGAGAGAAAGGATGTTAAGTATTCTCCAGGAAGGTGTTTGGGCATATTCGCTTATCATCAGGAGTCAATTTATTGAGACTGTGGGCTAAATTTTAGATGAATGACTGAGGAGATATCTAGTCTTTTTCCAATTAGTTTTTTTTTTCCTCTTTACCTTAAGCAGTTGCTTTTATAATAGCTTGGATTTATATGCAAGATTAAGAGTTAAAATTTGAGTTTGCAGATACTTCTGTCTTATTTGAAGATCTAATTTTTAAAGAAAGTTGATGTTAAAGATTCAGGTTAATTTTTCATTACACACTGTAAAGATTCTTTTAGAGAAACTAATTTTTCAAGTCATTCTGGGTTTTGGAAGCTTCTACATACCAATCAAAAAATGTAGCTCATTGTTTCTGAGGTTTTGGGGGTCCTTTTTTTCTAATGCACCCATACAAAAATAATTTCATAAGGAGTAAAACCTCTTCTTTGTTGCTACGGTAATTCCTTGTCTTCCTGAGGTACACCAATTTCTTTAGAAAGACCTAGGTCTCGGTCCAAGGCTTCTGAACATAAAATTAGCTGGCGTTCCAGATTAAAGTGTCCTAGACTCCTTAGATTCTGATGAACCAATAATACTTTGTCTTAAATTTTTCTTATCACAGGTCTCCAACTGAACCTAGTCCAGTTCCTACTGAACACAGTTTGACTTCTGGATCGCAGTCTGGATTCTGGACCTCACCCTTCTAACCTGGAAGCACATGCACTACACTGGACCTTGTCCAGTTTTGTCAGGCCAGTCTAACCTCTAAAATAAAAATTGCTCAAATAAAGTTAGAGAGCTAAGGACACAATTTTTGGATCTTGACATCCAAGAAGGATGTACCCAGTTACCACCAAATGTGATGAGAAAGCAGTGAGCACTATGGGCTCAGCAGATACTTATACCTGGTTACTCATCCCTCCTGGGGGTCATCAGGGATCCCTTTTACATTTCTGAAATTAAACTTTTAAAAGATAAATTGAGGCACAATGAAATTTTAAAGAGTTTATTTGAGGAAACATTCATTCATGCATCAGGCAGCTTCGCATCAGAAGTGGTTTAGCAGCTCCACCAGTGGCACACAGCAGGGAAGCTTTTAAAGGAGAAACACAGGAGTAAGGCACAGAAAATGTTTGGTTGGTTTAGTGACACAGTTGCCTTATTTGGACTAGTCCATCGGAAAGTCCATAGTTATATAATTATAAGTATGTTGGCCACTTCTGGTTGGTGGAGATTAAATTTGATTTTTCCTTAATAAAGGCATTTACATGACATAACTCCAGTTAAGTTTTGCATATGTTTGGAAATCAGGTAAGGTTGAGATCACTTATGAGACCTAACTGTTTTTGTCTGCTCAAGGATTGTTCAGGCCATATCTCCACTGTAATTTACTTTAACAAAAGAAATGGAATATGTTGCCTGCAGCAAAAGAGAGGAGTAAGTGCAAATCATTTGCCTGCATCAGCTGAGAAGTGAGATCCGCCGGCCATGAGGAATCAATGCTATTGAAGCTTCTCTTGCTCTGTCTCTTTTATTTGTGAGCAAAACATTGTTTAGCCAGTGCCTGAGATGTCTTTCTTGGTGACTGTGATACCTGAAAATCATGGAATAGGGTGACATCCTGGAACTACTGCTTCTGTTGGTAGGCACTGATACTCTTTATCCTCCACGCAGTGAGACCCCTCCCTTGGAGGTGGTAATAGGTGTCACTTGCTGGACAGCCTTCAATTAAACAACAGTCATCTTTAGGTGTTTTATAATCCCCTTATCGCTGAACTTCATATGATATCCTAATTTACAGTTTGGTCAACTCTGCTGGTTTCTGCAAATGTATTGTCAGTGCTTATTCCACAGAGTAGACAAACAGATGATAGAAAATAGAGCGATAGCAGAACCATCCAATTTAAAATGCCAATTGAAAGAGAAACTCTGTCCCAGTTGAAGCAATGTTAATTAAACAGGGGCTCCCTCTGATGAAAGCTCTAGACAGAGGACAATCTTGCTATTAATTTTCCAGGGTCTTTTCTGTAATGCTTTTCAGCTTCTCCTAGTAGAATGGATCCAACAACTATAATCTGAAACCTTGCTCTCCCAACGAACACAGTGAAAAACAAAAACAGTCATGAGGCAAATATGCATATAAGAGAAAATTGCTTTTGAAGTGATAACATGTTGTATAATTCCTCTCCAACCTGTGACGGCCAGTACAATTTTGACTGTAGAGCAGAGTAGAAATCATTTCTTTTTATATGTAAAGAAATAAAAATGTACTATATATGGCTCTAAAATGGTAAAGATTGAAAGAAAATGTGAAAAGTACTGAACCCCTCAAGGGATACTCTGTGTTTGAAATTCTAACACAGAGATTCTAACCCATTCATCTCTTATGAAAGAAAATAATCCCAAATCACACAGGTAAACTGTCAGTGCTGTTGAATATCAATGAGTAACTCATCATCAATCATCAACATTTTATCTCTCAGGAAGGCTCTGAAAACTATCCAAAATATCGTTGAATGACCCCAAGGCTACCACAAATACTTAATGAGATCTTCAAATTTTGTTTTTAATGTTTAATATCTTCGTTGTTTCACTTGCTCTCACCACAGTTCTTTACAGACTCTTGTGACTTTAATAATCTTTATTATTTCAGAGCACAGTGGAAATGAAGACATGCTTTGTACATGATTTATAAAGTGTGTATCACTATAGCAACCATACTGTAATTCTGAAAACAGGCATCTTTGTAAGAAACTCGATGACTATAATGAGAAATGATCACAAATGGCAGTATAGTTTATTTTTCAGCTTATTCTGTTTTGCATGATTGCCTGATTTTATTTATATTGTCAAGTAGTCTACTAATTTCTATACTTTCACAAATAGTAGATTCAGTATGAGTCTGCCAATTTTATGTGAATTCATGTAGAAAAATTGGTTCAATGTTTCTGAGAAACTCCTATCTAGCAAACTTAAGTACTCTAAACAAAACTCAATGCAAAGAGATAAAATCTTCAGTTTTATTTTTTTCCCAAGACAATTCCCAAATGTTACAAATTAAAGGATACTTAACATTATGAAAGTAAATGAGCCAGAGTATTGGTTACATTGTTCAATAGCAAAAGAATCTTATTACCTCAGTGATTGAAGTTGGCAAGAGTACACTTGCAAATATGTTAAGCAGGCAATAAGGTATCAAACAACAGCTGAGCCTCACCTAGGTAGCAGGGTAGAAGCAAGTTATCTGGTATACAGATTTCTAGGTAGACACAGAATTCAGGACTTCACTTCTTCATTATTAAATAAACATTCATTAAATAAACAATTATTGCACATATACCAGGCAGATACAAGAGAATACAGATAATACATCAATGCGGAGATGAATGAGGTCCCTGTATTACAGGGAGCTTATGGTTTGGTGGAATAAAAAGCATTAAACAATCATTTAAAAATATTATCTCATTAACTTTGTTGTAAGTGACATGAAGAAAAAGTGCAAAATGTAATGATGGTGTATTGGGTCTTGAACAAATCTAACATTTTACATGTGTCAATACTAAAATAAACAGTAGGAATCTATTATTGTTTTCCTTTTTTTTTTTTCAATGAATAAGAAGGAAAATCAATGATTTTGACTTCTGGTAGCTTTCTAGGTGTATGATTTATAAACAGCTACCTGAAGTTTATCATAACAGGCTAATTTAATTGTTTTTAAAATAGAAAAAAATTTAGCAAACCACATGATATGATGGCTGTGTTTTGTTCTTTAGTTTGTGGAGTAGATCAGTTGTAATAATTGATCCTAGTGAAATATTTACATTTATCTCTGTGTGCTCTATTGTTTGCACATATTTTCGCCAGCTTTTCTATCTACGCACAATGTTCTTCTTTCTAAAATTTCTATCCAAAACTTACATCTTCTAGATTAATCAAAATACTATCTCATCAATGAAGCCTCTCTTTTCAATGACCTATCATATGATATTTAAAGCAACACTCATTAAAATTTTCTGAATAATTAAAATAATATATGCTCACTGTAGAAAATATGAAAATGACAAAAGTACCAAGTACACTACCTTATCTAAAGAAGCCATCAATCAATAATTATGTGTGTGTTTGTTTTGCATGTGTGCATAGTGAGAGACTGCCTCAATTACACCACATTGCATGATAATTTCAAATTTAGTTTAATATTTTTCATTGAAAAATAATAACTATATATTAATAGGGTACAATGTGAAAGTTCAGTGCATGTACACATTGTGAATAATTTAAATCAAGCTAATTAACGTATCCATCACATCAAATACTTATTATTTATTTGTGACGAGAATATTTAAAATCTACTGTTATAGCAATTTTGAAATAAGTAACATATCACTATTAACTACAGTCACCATGCTGTGCAACAAATCACTAAAAATTATTTCCTCTGTCCAACTGAAACTTTGTACCCTTTGACCAACGTTTCCTCTTTTCCCGTCCACCTCCCCCACAACTCCAGCCTCTGGTAACTACCATTCTACTCATGGCTTCTGTGCGTTTGGCTTTTTCAGGTTTTACATATAAATGAGATCATGCAGTGCTTGTGTTTCTGTGCCTGGCTTATTTCCCTTGGCATAGTGTTCTTCAGATTCATCCGTGTTGTGCCGATTGACAGAATTTTCTTTTTTGTAAATGCTGAATAGTATTTAATGGACTCGTATTCAACTGTATCCCAATATGTCACATTGTCTTTATCCATTCATCCATTGGTGGACTCAGGTTGCTTCCAGATCTCAGGTATTCTGAATAATGCTGCAGTGAACATGGGAGTGCAGGTATCGCTTCTCACTGAATTCAATTCCTTTGGATATATAACCGGAAGTGTGATTGCTATATCATATGGTAGTTCTATTTTTATTTTTAGGTATGTTTCACCAATACCTAGTTTATTGAGAGTTTTTAACATAAAGGAAGGTTGAAATTTATCAAAACGCTTTTCTGCATCTATTGAGATAATCATGTGGTTTTTGGTTTTAGGTCTGTTTATGTGATGAATTATGTTTATTGATTTGCATATGTTAAACCAGCTTTACATCCTGGGGTGAAGCTGACTTGTTCATGGTGGATAAGCTTTTTGATGTGCTGCTGGATTTGTTTTGCTAGCATTTTATTGAGGGTATTTGAATTGATGTCTATCAGAGATATTGGTCTAGTTTTCTTTTCTTTCTTTTTTTTCTTTTTTTGCATGTCTGCGAGGTTTTGGTATCAGGATAATGCTGGTCTCATAAAATGAGTTTGGGAATATTCTCTCCTTTTTAATTGTTTGAAATAGTTTCAGAGCCTCCCTTCCTCCCTCCCTCTCTTTTTTTTTTTGTTGAGACGGTCTC
The DNA here is from genome assembly GCF_009828535.3 of Hylobates moloch. Taxonomy (NCBI): domain Eukaryota; kingdom Metazoa; phylum Chordata; class Mammalia; order Primates; family Hylobatidae; genus Hylobates; species Hylobates moloch. The sequence goes on from NW_026652278.1 coordinate 160,187,983, forward strand.
CCTCTGTTGCCCAGGCTGGAGTGCAGCGGCATGGTCTCGGCTCGCTGCAACCTCCCTGCCTGGGCTCCCGTGATTCTCCTGCCTCGGCCTGCCAAATGCCTGGGATTGCAAGCGCACACCACCATGCCTGGCTGGTTTTTCTATTTTTGGTGCAGACGGGGTTTAGCTGTGTTGGCCAGGCTGGTCTCCAACTCCTGACCTCAAGTGATCTGCCCGCCTCGGCCTCCCGAAGTGCTGGGATTGCAGACGGAGTCTCGCTCACTCAGTGCTCAATGTTGCCCAGGCTGGAGTGCAGTGGCATGATCTCGGCTCGCTACAACCTCCACCTCCCAGCCGCCTGCCTTGGCCTCTCAAAGTGCTAAGATTACAGCCTCTGCCCGGCCGCCACCCCGTCTGGGAAGTGAGGAGCGCCTCTGCCTGGCCGCTCCGTCTGGTAACTGAGGGGCGCCTCTGCCCAGCTGCCCCGTCTAGGAAGTGAGGAGCGCCTCTGCCCGGCCACCCATCGTCTGGGAAGTGAGGAGCACCTCTGCCTGGCCGCTGTGCAACCTTCCAAGTGTGAAGTGACAGCCTTCATTGTAGAATGAATGAAGACACTGGCACTGATTATATAACACCTTGGCAGCTATCTCAAGTCATTGATGGTGGAGGTATTGGAATTATAGAAAAAAACAAACACACAAATTTGACTAAAGGCGATTTTGTGACTTCTTTCTATTGGCCCTGGCAAACCAAGGTTATTATGGATGGAAATAGCCTTGAAAAGGTGATATATATATGAACATATCTGATTTTTTTTCCCCGTATAATTCTTACTTTGTGCATTTGATATTCAGTTGTGTTTGTAATCACAGAAAAATAAAAGCATATGTAAAAAAAGAAAAAGAAATAGTTTCAGAATGGTACCAACTCCCTTTGTACCTCTGATAGAATTCAGATGTAAATTCATCCGGACCTTTTTTTTGGTTGGTAGGCTATTTCTTACTGCCTCAATTTCAGAACTTGTTATTGGTCTATTCAGGGGTCCAGTTTCTTCCTGGTTCAGTCTTGGGAGGGTGTATGTGTCCAGGAATTTATTCATTACTTCTAGATGCTGTAGTTTATTTGCATAGAGGTGTTTATAGTATTCTCTGATGGTAGTTTGTATTTCTGTGGGGACAGGGGTGAGATCCCCCTTATGATTTTTTATTGTGTCTATTTGATTCTTCCCTCTTTTCTTCTTTATTAGTCTAGCTAGCAGTCTAATTAATTTTTTTCAAAAAACAGCTCCTGGATTCATTTATTTTTTGAAGTGCTTTTTGTGTCTCTATCTCCTTCGGTTCTGCTCTGATCTTGGTTATTTCTTGTCTTCTGCTAACCTTAAGGTTTCTTTGCTCTTGGTTCTCTAGTTCTTTTAGTTGTGAAGTTAAGGTGTCAATTGGAGATCTTTCTAGCTTTTTAATGTGGGCATTTAATGCTATAAATTTCCCTCTTAACACTGCTTTAGCTATGTGGTACATTGTCTCTTTTTTCTCATTGGTTTCAAAGAACTTCTTGATTTCTATCTTAATTTTGTTATTTACCCAGGAGTCATTCAGGAGCAGGTTGTTCAATTTCCATGTAGTTGTGTGGTTTTGAGTGAGTTTCTTAATCTTGAATTCTAATTTGATTGTGCTATGGTCTGAGAGACTGTTTGTTATGATTTCAGTTCTTTTGCATTTGCTGAGGAGTGTTTTACTTCCAATTATGTGATAGATTTTAGACTAAGTGCCTTGTGTTGCTGAGAAGGATATATATTCTGTTGTTTTTATGTGGGGAATTCTGTAGGTATCTATCAGGTCCACTTGATCCAGCTCTGAGTTGAAGTCCTGAATATCCTTATTAATTTTCTGTCTCAATGATCTAGTATTGACAGTGGGATGTTAAAGTCTCCCATTATTATTGTGTAGGAGTTTAAGTCTCTTTGTAGGTCTCTAAGAACTTCTTTGATGAATCTGAGTCCTCCTGTATGGGGTTGCATATATTTACAATAGTTAACTTTTCTTGTTGAATTTATTCCTTTACCATTATGTAATGCTCTTTTTGGACTTTTTTGATCTCTGTTGTTTTAAAGTCTGTTTTGTCAGAAACTAGGATTGCAACCCTTGCTTTTTCCTGCTTCTCATTGCTTGGTAAATTTTCCTTCATCCCTTTATTTTGAGCCTATGTGTGTCTTTGCATGTGAGATGGGTCTTTTGAATACAGCACATCAGTAGGTCTTGACTCTTTATCCAGCTTGCCATTCTGTTTCTTTTAATTGGGGCATTTAGCACATTTACATATAAGGTTAATATTGTTATGTGTGAGTTTGATCCTGTCCTCATGATGCTAGCTGGTTATTTTGCAGACTTGTTTATGTAGTTGTTTCATGGTTTCATTGGTCTTTGTACTTTACTGTGTTTTTGTAGTGGCTAGTAATTGTTTTTCCTTCTATATTTCATGCTTCTTTCAGGAATTCTTGCAAGGCAGGCCTGGTGGAAATGAATTCCCTCAGCATCTGCTTGTCTGAAGAGGATTTTATTTCTCTTTTGCTGATGAAGCTTAGTTTGTCTGGATATAAGATTTGGGTTAAAAATTATTTCCTTTGAGAATGTTGACTATTGGTTCCCAATCTCTTCTGGTTTATAGGGTGTCTGCTGAGAGGTCCACTGTTAGTCTGATGGGCTTCCCTTTGTAGGTGTCCTGGCCTTTCTCTCTGGCTGCCCTTAACATTATTTCCTTCATTTCGACCTTGGAGAATCTGATGAGTATGTGTCTTGGGGTTGATCTTCTCAAGGAATATCTTAATGGATTCTCTGAATTTCCTGAATTTGAATGTTGGCCTGTCTTGTTAAGTTGGCGAAGTTCTCCTGGATGATATCTTGATGTATGTTTTCCAACTTGGTTCCATTCTTTCTGTCTCTTTCAGGTACCCTAATCAGTCATAGGTTTAGTATTTCTCAGAGGTTTTGTTCATTCTCTTCCTCTAGTCTTGTCTGCCAGTCTTATTTCAGGAATATAGCCTTCAAGTTCTTAAATTCTTTTCTCCACTTGGTCTATTCAGCTATTGATAATTGTGTTTTCATCATGAAGGTCTTCTGTTGTGTTTTTCAGCTCCCTCAGTTTATTTATGTTCCTCTCTAAACTGGTTATCCTGGTAAATGGCTCCTATAATGTTTTAGCATGGTTCTTAGCTTCTTCGCATTGGGTTAGAACATGCTCCTTTAGCTCAGCAAAGTTTGTTATTACCCACCTTATGGAGACTACTTCTGACAATTCATCCATCTCAGCATCTGCCCAGTTCCATGCCCTTGCTGGAGAGGTATTGTGATCATTTGGAGAAGAGGCACTCTGGCTTTTTGAGTTTTTAGTGTTTTTGCGTTGATTTTTTTCTCATCTTTGTGAGTTTATCTAGCTTTAATCTTTGAGGCTGCTGGCCTTTGGATGGGGTTTTTGGGGGAGACTTTTTGTTGATACTGTTGCTGTTGTTGCTTTCTGTTAGTTTGTTTTTAACAGTCAGGCTCTTCTGTAGGGCTGCTGCAGTTTGCTGGGGGTCTACTACAGACCCTTTTTGCCTGGGTTCCTCCTGCACCTAGACGTGTCACCAGTGGAGGCTACAGAACAGTAAAGATGGCAGCCTGCCCCTTCCTCTGGGATCTCCATCCCAGAGGGGCACTTACCTGATACCAGTGGGAACGCTCCTCTGTAAGGTGTCTGGTGACCCCTGTTGGGGGTGGTGGTTATCACCAAGTCAGGAAGCATGAGATCTAGGACACACTTAAGGAAGCGCTCTGGCTGCCCATTAGTAGAGGGAGCATCCTGCACTGGGAGGAATCCCACTTATCTGGACTGCCCCGATTCCTCAGAGTCAGCAGGGGGATAGAATAAATCTGCTTATTCACAAAGACCACAGCTGCCTTTCCCCGCCAGTGACTCAGTCCCAGGGAGATCATAGTTCTGTTCCTAAACTCCTGGCTGAAGTTGCTTAAACTCCTTCAGGGAGGCCCTGCCTGGTGAGGAGGGATGGGTCAGGGTCAGGCCTAAAGAGGCAGTCTGGCCATGGTCTGCCACAGCTGCTATGCTGTTCTGTGGGGAATTCTTCTTGGGTCCAAACCATCCAGGCTCCCTGGCAGCAGCAGGGGAAAAAGGGAAGACTAGAGCTGCAGTGATGGTTGCCATCCCTCCCTTGGGAGGACAGTTGTCTTAGGCAGCAGGCAGCCACAATGATGATAACCACCCCTCATCCTGGGAACTCAGTAGCCTTAGGCAGTTTCCAGCCAAGTGGCTGATGAGAATCTGCACATCTCTGTGCTTGGGACCCAAGTCCCTACTGACATGGGCTCTCGAGGAGGATCTCCTGATCCTCAGGTTGCACAGACACGTGGAAAAAGTGTGGTTTCCAGGGCAGAGTAGCACAATCACTCAGCCTTCCTTGGCTGGGGTTGGGAGCTCCCTTTCCCCCATGTGGCTCCTAGGTGGGCCATCACACCACCCTGCTGTTCTTCACTCTTCATGGGTCATGGCAAACACCTAGTTAGTCCCAATGAGAGAACCTGGATACCTTGCTGGTGCAGGATTTACTTGCCATTTACATTCTTCTCAGCGAGAGCCTCCAACTGTAGCTGCTCCTAGTCCCTAATTCCTTTTGATTTTTGCAGACATTCTGCACTCAGGATATGCCTGACTGATAAAGAAGAATCTGAGTATTCGTGAGCCAATTCAGTGAAGACTTCAGCCTGAAGTCTTCTCAGGCTTCCTAAAAAGTAATAGCCACACTGCCATATAGACATCAGTAGCTAGTTGCATAGCCTACTCAGATATGCGTGGCTTATATACCATCCACAGGAATAGCTGCGACTCATCAGTACTGAGTATTTATTTCTCAATAAATAACCTCAACAAGGGGGTATATGTGTTTGTTTCAGTAGAAAGTCCTCAGTTAGATTCACATTTATATTGGATCTGGTAGAAGGGTGCTCCTAAGAATTCTTCGAATTAACATTTAGGGTGAATTGAACAGGGAGTACATCTCCCCAGTATCCCTGAGGCTCAAGGAGAAGTCACAAATCCATTCGTAAAGGCTTCCCTTCTACTATCCAAACCTTCAGCTGACCTTGAATACATTCTGTCTCATTGTAATGACAGTCCAAGTATGTCGACTATGCATACCAAGGAAATATAGGTCAACTAGCTATCTTTCTAAAATTTCTAAAATGTTTTTGTATTTCATATGTTTCACTTCCTAAGTATGATCTCTTAACAAAAAGACAAACTAAAGAAAATCATTTTTTAATTCAGGCTGCCCTCATGAAGATACTACCTTTGTCTAGTGATATTAGCTAATTTCAACTTTATTCATTGTCTTAAGAAGGTCACAACTAGCTATAAAACTACATTCAAAAAATAATGGCTAAGGTCATGTCATTTTAATATTAAAACATAGGCAATATATTTAGCTTAGAGATCAAAATTCAAAATACTCAAATATTCAAATTAAAATTTATTTGAGTAAAAATACTCAACTAAATACTATGTATGGTTTTAGCCATTATTCTGGTGCCCAAATGAGAAGTGAGACACATTTCAGACACCATTTATTTTAATTAATAAGAATCTATTTATAAATGTAAAAATACTGCTAAGGACTTCTGATAAATTTAAGGTTTTGCTGTCAGTTTTTTATAAAACCTATTATTCAGAGGTTTACAGCTGCTGTAAAAATGGACTCAAGGAACAATTTAGCACTGAGAGAAATTATTTCTAAATACCATTCTAAAATATAATATCTGACTATTCTAAAAAAAAAACCTCAAGGAGAGAAAGGGGGATGGAAAGAGGACAAACAATATTACTTTTCATATTTAACATTTTAAACAAACATGGTTTACACCAAGTGCAGCATGTTTAAAGACATTCAGAAGCTGTTCTATTTATCTATTATTGTGTAACAAAACTATGCTAAAATGTTTGCTTCAAGAAACAAGGATTTATTCTGTCTCATTATATTGTGGGTCAGGAATACTGATGTGACTCAGCTGGACACAGATGCAGTCCCATGGTGGATATTCAGAACACCATGTTGCTGACTGAGGTCTTTTCCTGGTATCAGGTGGCTGAGCTGATCTGGAAAGTCCAAGCAGCTCCATTCACATTTCTCAGGGCTTGGCAGTTCTGGCTGGAAGGAAAATTCAGCAGACACCTCCTACCTCTCTCTGTATTCTTAGATATTTCCACGTGATCTATCTAGTATGGTAGTCACATATCTTATGGTAATTCAGGGCACCTGAAGCAAGTGTCCCAAGACATCCAGGCAGAGGATTCAAGACTTCTTTTGACCCAGCCTTGGAAGTTCTTAAACTCACTCCCCAACATGCACTTGGTCAAGCAAGTCAGCAAGACCAGCTCAGATTCAGAAAAAACAGAATTAGACTTCTCTAAGTCAAAGGAGTAGCAAATAATTGTGGTCATTTTTAATCTTCAGCCAAAAGCTCCTATGTTACTGGTGTAATCTTAGAAAACATCAGACTGTAAGTTAGGTGACTTGTTTATTCGAAACTCTTTGATGAACTAGCCTTATGACGCTTATGTTATATGACCTCTCTAGTTTTAAATTTACTTATCTGTATTATAAAATGCCTGGATTAGAGTTGCAAAATATCTTCCTAATTTTAATAATGGATCACTAAATTGTATTCTTTTCATTTAAAAAATAATTCACTAACTTTTTAATTTCTACTTTTCTATAATCTCTTTCATCTTTTTAATTATATTTTGATCTTAAAATTGCCTGGGAGACTAGTAGAATGGTAGAAGTGGCAAGGACTGCAAGAGTCAGAGATTTTACCTACCTGCACGCTAACAAGTTAGCCTGCCTCAGTTTCATCAATGCTGGTAGAAGACAAGGGACTCCTGGTGATACAGCTCTGATGAGTGGAGAACACCAGGTTCTTCTTCTCGAGTCAAATTAGAAAAAAACGACGTGGACACACTTAGAGTCGTTTTAAGGAGCAGGGAGTTTAATAGGCAAGAAAGAAGGAGGAAGAAAGAAAGAAGAGGTTTCCCTGTGCAAAGACAGAGGGAGGAGAGCTCCAAAGCTGAGAGAGGGAACCCCACACTTAGGTAATATCAGCCAACTATATTCAATGGCTGGAGGAGGAGGTGTCTGATTTGCATAGCACTCAGGGGATTGGTTTGACCAGGCATTTCATTCACGTAGCCCACAAAAAAAATGGCCCTCCCACCCTAGCCTTTTAATATGCAAATGCAGGGCACCATGATGTTCCACACACATGGGGATATGTGGGAGCAGCCATGCTGCCAGACACATGTAGGGGCAAGGGCAAGACGACAACAATGGGAATCCCCATGTTGGATGGACCCAATTTCTAATGGCTTGCATTTGCATATCAAAGGTTGCCCCCAGGGTCTAAGGCCCAGGACTTTCATGCCAGACAAGAGCTGTGAAAAATCTTCCAAGGACTCCTTTTTCCCTCTCTATCTGCATAAAATAATTTCTTAATAACTCCTATGTCATTGGGTCATAGACAAAGGATATGATTTCTGATGGTATAAGCTTCATGTTTCCATTAGTTCCTCTTGCCCCCCAAGTCCCATGGGTGATGCAGGTTGACCCAAGTACATGCTGTGCAAACAGTGGGTCTTTGTCACAGCTAAGAAACCTTGTACGAAGAAAACCCTTCATCTTATGAAGGGGTAGCAAACCTGCCCAAATTTTGTCCAGACAGATTATATGTATTATCTTTATTATCCTGAAACAAATCTACTCTCTGCCCTATAGGGAGAAGCTACCTCTGTCTTTTGAGATACATTATACAAACATTCTTGAAAAGATAGTCTAACCAAAAATGCTAGCAAGATTTTTGCTCAGAAGATATGCAAAGACATAAGAACCCATGAAGAATGATTTCCTCATATTAGGGGACAGAAAATTATCACAGTTAATGGGAAGAAATAAGGACCTCAAAAGGTATAGTCGTTCTTACTTTTACAAAGTATAACCCAATCTAACATGCCACCATTTGTAGAAATCAACCCAGACTTTTCAAGTTAAAAACATAGAGGAAAAAAAAAACATGAAAATTTAGCATTTTGATGCATTTAAGAGCCCTGAGTGCTATAAAATGAATAAGAAAGAATATCTGAAATAAATAGGAAATCACAAATGCATAGAAAAATGCTTGCTTATTAATAAAATATTTTATAGCATTTTTTCATTTTTTAGTCAAATATTTATTCAATCAGCATTAATACAGATTAATATTTCATGCTGCTTAGAAGAGTGGCATATGGTGATTCTCAAGTAATTCCAATTATGCTACCTTTAAGAATAGGTGGAGTGGAAGGATGGACATGTGAGAGAAGTTATAATAAAAATAAAAGCAGTGACAGGATGTACAACAGTGTCAGTTGGTGGGATATTTGTTATATCCCACAGATTTTGTGATATTTAATAACTCCATATTGTTTTGAGTAAATTTTTCACTAAAGTAGGATAAAGGGAAAGCTAGTATTAAGGGGCAGATTATTTAATTTTTATTCCAGACATTTCCATATGTGTTTCAAGGAAAACCTTTTCACGTGATTGATTTCATGAGTAGTTTCTCATTTAAAATGCTAAAATGTAAAACCTTTTCAAGTGATTGATTTCATGAGTAGTTTCTCATTTAAAATTAAAAAACACTGGGAATGGAAAGGAGTGATTCACTTTATTCTGCTTGGAAGGGATTACAACAAAATTGTTTCAGTACCCAAGAGATGCAAATGAAAAAAAAAAAAAAACACTCAAATCTGAACTAATTGATATAACTGATATAGTTTGGCTCTGTGCTCTGTGTCCCCACCCAGATCTCATCTTGAATTATACTCCCATAATTCCCATGTGTTGTGAGAGGGGCCTGCTAGGAGATAATTGAATCATGGGGGTGGTTTCCCCTATACTGTTCTCATAGTAGTGAATAAGTCTCAGGAGATCTGATGGTTTTATAAGGGGTTTCTCCTTTCACTTCTTTCTCATTTACTCTTGCCGCTGCCATGGAAGAAGTGCCTTTCACCTTCACCATGATTGTCTGCAGCCATGTGGAAATGTGAGTCCATTAAACTTATTTTTATTCCTTATCTTGGGTATGTCTTTATCAGCAGCATGAAAATGGACTAATTGTGCATTTTTCAGCAACTTAGTATTTTTGCATAGTTATAAGGCTCTAAATACCTGATTCTGGGAATAAATGGCTAACCTTTTCTCAAATGGCATATATGTTCTATATGGAGAATCATACCTCCTGTGCAGTTGTTTGCCATGGTTATCCTTTAACAGTATTGTAAATCTATTACATACATCATATTAGTCTCTGAAGTTCTAAGCATGGAAGTACTATTTTTTCATGATTGCGACTAATATTTCACAGAAACAGAAAAAAAAAGAGTAATCATAACAAATTCTCTTAATGTTTCCAAAACATCCAATAGAACTTCTCATTCAAAATAGAAGGCAGTTAAGGCAGATGGCCAATAAATGTGTTCTATCTGATAGTTCTCTAAAAGTTTAGCTCGGAATTGAAAGTTTACTATCAGAATAGATAACTTTTTTCCTTGCACACTATTGGTGGGAATGTAAATTAGTACAGCCATTATGGAAAACTGTACAGAGCTTCCTCAAAAAACCCTAAAACCAGAATTACCTTATGATCCAGCAATTCATTTCTGTATTCATATAATTTTACTTAAAATCACTATGTCAGAGATGTCTGCTCTTGCTTGTCCATTGTAGCACTATTCACAATAGCCAAGTTATGGAATTGACCTACGTGCCCATCAACAGAAGAATGGATAAAGAAGATGTGGCATGTATTCATATTACTCATTAGCTTAGAAACGACTTTTTTTTTTCCTAAAGAAGAGGTTCCTACAAACTTAATGAGTGTTAATCTTCTAGGAACAATATTTTATTACTGAATTTAGTTTTATACCTTCTTCAATGCATGTTTTGATTTTTTAATTGTCTGCTTACTTAAATGTGCAACGTCACGACACTCATAGGAACATGGTATTATATGCATTAAAAGCCTAAATGCTCTCCTATACTTTTGCTGAGGGCTACTAAATCTTTAGGTTAACTGATCTCCAGTTTAGGGGATTCTATAGCTGTTTTCTCAATGGTTTTAAGGGGTACTTCCAAGGATTAAGTGACATTTCTTTGGAGTCAGTAATTTGCTTTTGAGATAACTCTAGACTGCATTTCAGTTATATTGCACTGCTCATTCCCATGATTCATATCAATGAGGCAGTAGTGCGGTGAAGGTGAAGATCAGCAGCCAGGTGGAATCTTCACTTGAAATAGAACTTAGCCTGCTTAGGATGCGCATTAAGGCTTGGTCACAGCCTGATGAACAAAGAGCAGGACAAGTTCATGATTAAACAAATTGAAGCCTTTGTCTTTCTTAACGTGATTCATTAGTGGTTTGCTTACTGTTGTGTTCATTTTTAGGACTCTTATACTCAGGATATTGTGTTAATTACCTAAGTGGAATCTAACCACAATGTTAGGTCTGTTTTTGAGCTTTGATATTTAATACAGGTTAAATGCTAATTATTATGACTGCTATCTTCCTCAAAATGTTTAAATTGTAGGGTCTGGACTATTAATACTTGCCAAATGAATGAATATATTTTTTTCCCAAATAGTACAAAAATTTGATTTTGTTGAATAGTGAAAAATAACATACAGTAAAATATAAAATATAAAAATTATATCTTAAAATATGAATCTTCCATGCTACTAAAATGAAAATTTTAGGCTTGTAAAATTTCATAGCTTGGTGCAAGTTTTTGAATTTGATAAATTCACCCAAACTATTACATGTCTCTAATTATCTTAAGGGAGCACCCACAGAGCCAAAGAATCTGGACAAAGGACCAGGACAGTCTCTCAGGCTCCCAACCTGGAAGGACCACATGCTTGGGGATTAATGCTCTGCAATCAAGTAAGTGAAGTCTGATGGTACAATAAGCACTAATCCAGGGCTTGAGAGAATTGGACAAGACTGCCATGGCCTGTCTGTCCTCTGGACTGGAAAATTTGGGCCTGGAGGCTGGAGGGAGGAGGACCTGGCAGCTGCCCAAGGGAAACAATGCTAAGTAGCAAATCTTTAAAAACGTAGTAACAGAGAGAGATCATGGAAGAAAGGAAAAAGTTGTATTTCTTATTACATTTAGCAGAACATCGTCCCTGCTTTCTGAATAAGAGGACCACATTTTTCGTTTGCATTAGACCTGGAAAATTAAGTAGCCAATCCTAAGTAACCAACAACATTTGACCACAGTTTTAAAAAATCTAAGAAGAAATTGTTTTTCAAAGTGCCAACTATTGATTTACTGGGCGTCATTCTCATAATCCTAAAAACATTAATCTGTACCATGCACATTTGCTTAACATATTCACATATTTGTGATGGGGATAGGAGAGTCTTCTAAGAGGGGAATTAGAGAAAGAAAAAGTCAGTTCTATACTCATTTGCTGAGTAAGGAACTAAAATGAAATAGCGATGCTAGCCACTGCATGCTTTCAATTAAACAACAGTAAACATACAAAGTACATTATTTCATTCATTTAAAAATAAGAATCTGCTCATCAGATAGAATCTTATCAGATCAACCAGATCCTTAAATGATGTGAACATTATGATCTCACAATACTAATTCAGGAAGAAGCTGTCTCAGCATTTCCCATAGAATGTTTCTTGGTATGTTAGATGTTTTACTATAATTTGATTTTCTATTACATTTGAATAATACTGACAATACGCCCCTATTTGATGGCTATTTTCTCTTCTGTTCCTGACTCGAGACTCCATGGCAGGCATGCTTGAGATTTTACAGGTGAGATTCTCACTATCCGATGAACTCTTCCACTGGAGTGATATCTAAGGAATAGAAAAGAGCATCCTCTACAAAACAAATGCACACATTAGTCTCCTCATCTAACACCGTTAAATAAAGAGGTGTAGCATTTGCTATGGATAACACTTTTAATTATATCGCATGTTTTTAAATTGCAGCTGAATATAATGTAATTTTAGTAGCTCATTTCTCCTGAGGCATCAACATCATTTATCACTCCTGCTGCCATCTGGCATGTCTGAACCATCATGATCAGCAATTTATGTGGAAATTAAAACATTCAGTGGGTCGCTCTTCAATAATGCTCTGAGGTCAGGGACAATATTGCTAGCAGCAGTGAAGATGCATTTTTATTGCACACTTGAGAGGCATCCATTTGACATACTTTATAGCCTTCTAGGTTAAGACTAGCCAAGCTTTCCCTTATTTGCACTGACCTGACATGGGGGTCATTCCGTATAGTAACTATCTAAGAATCATTCAGAGTAGTTCCCCCTTGCTATTGTGCTTATACAGCTACATTCAGTTAAAAGCTCAGCAGCAGTAATAAAAGTCCCATTCTCTCTCTCTCTGATTGTTTGTTCGTTTTCTCTGTTAAAGAATTCAGAAACAGCAAGAAAATACCAACCACAGGACTAATTAATGTAGTAGTCCTCTAAACAAACGTATATTTGCAATATTATTTGGTGATATTGTCAAAGATAACCTGTTTGAATTTAAATTGAATTCCCATGATTGAGCCTCTGCCTCAGCCTCCCAAGTAGCTGGGATTACAGGCACCTGCCACCATGCCTGGCTAATATTGTATTTTTAGTGGAGATGCAGTTTCACCATGTTGGTCAGGCTGGTCTTAAAATCCTGGCCTTAGGTGATCCATGTGCCTCAGCCTCCAAAGTGCTGGGATTACAGGCATGAGCCACCGCGTCCGGCCTGCTTCATGTATTTTAGAGGTATGGTTCAGTGCATATTCAAGATTGTTATATCTTCTTGGTGAATTGACTCTCTTATCAATATGTAACCTCTTTTTTCACCCCGATGCTTCTTTTTCTCTGAAGTATACTTTATCTGATGTCAATGTTGTCATTCTCACTTTTTTTCTTAGCGTTTGTGTAGTATATAATTTTTCACAGCCTTTAACCTTTAAATCTGAAGTAAAGTTATTTTGGCCATCATAAAGTTGTCATCATTTTTATTCTGTTCTGCCAATCTTTGTCTTTTTTATTCATGGGCTTAGACTTACTACAACCAACATAATTATTGATATAATTTGTCTGCCATTTTATTAATTGCTTCCTGTGTCTTCCCTCTTTTTTCTTCCTATTTCTCCTTTCTTGTCTTTCTGTGAGTTACTTGAATATGTTTTATTCATGTTAAACAGTGATTTAGTACTGAGCATCATTTTTTATATTTTTAAAATGGTTATTCTAGGGATTGCATATGCATGCATAGTTTATGTCAATTTACTAGCATCAATGTTTTGTCATTTTAAGTAAAATATAACCATTATTTAGCTCCCCATACTGATCCAGTCTGAAAAGACCAGATTACTGAAGGAAAGAAGGGAAGACAAGACTTAGCTCAGAGGCAACCCAGAGATAGTTTTCCCCTTCTCTTTAGGGGGGATTGGAATGAAAGTTAGGTTCTGCCAATGGCCTCTGCTGCTGTAGCATATGCTAGGGTGGAGACTGGGCATGGCTATTTTCATTGCATTTCCTGGAGTAGATGTAGCTAAAGCTTTTCTCCCCAGCTGGCCTACCAATTTTGTTCTCCTTTGGCTAGAGAAAGCAGTCTTTTGTGGGATTATTTCTTTTATCTACTAACATTTATAAGTTGTGGCCTTTTCTGACACTCAGGTCAAAATATATATGAGGCAAGAAAAAAATTAGAGAATTCACTACCAGGTTACCCAAGGTCCCTAGTCAATCTGCCTTATTTTCTTCATTTTTCAGAGATCTCCGGTGGGTAACTTATGTTTCTTATCCTAAAAATTTTGTTGGGATTAGCAGATGGAATAAAATGGAATGCACCACATTTTGTCTGGAACTGAAATTTCATGCTTTGATCATAATCTTCGAGTATTATTTCAAAATTATAAGAAAATTAATACAGTAATTTAAAACGGATAGACAGTTGACATTAGGTTAAACAGAGTGTAAAATGTGGGCTACTCAGCATTCAGGTTTTTGAGGGACTAGTCTCTTCAAGATGGCAGATAGAAGGCAGTGTTATGCCTCTCCCACTTGGAAGGACAGAATAGCGGGTAGAGATTCACACTGTGAATATATTTTTCCCAAGAACCATCACAGGAACTTACCAGAAAAACTGAAAGAACCCACAGAGCCTTTGAAAGAAGTAGCAGGCTACAGTGTACTCCTTAAGATAGGCAAAAAACTATAAGTTTCCAGAGTGTGAAGGGGTAAAGCCTGTCTCTGAGCACACATTCCCCACTGGGGAATATGAAAATCCAGATGATGGGAGAAGGCCTCCATCCTACCCAAAGCTGGAACTGATTTAGAGAGTGGCGGGAAATAAAAAAGTAGAAGCAACAGCATGAAAAGCCTTGTGGGCATTCCCAGTCTCCAGTGCAAGACCAGGGAAGCCATTCCTGATTCTGTCTCACAGGAGTCCTTGCAGAAGGCAGCCAGTGAACTCAGGGAGAAGCTGCAGAGTGAAAGAAGCCTCCAGCAGAATTTTGTGATAAATTTTGAGTGGGGACAAACTCCCTTTAATAGAACCGTGGGGTAAGCAGGAAGGGCTGCAGATGTGCACACAGGAGCTGGGCACCTGGCCTTATGAGCAGATGGAAAGGTATATGGCTTGAAAGCCATGCTTGCTATTTGTATGGAATCCTGAGGAAGGCCTGATTTCTGTCTGCTGGCTGCCTGGATCTACACCTGGCACTTTTAGCTGAGCACTGCAGGAACAAGATCAGCCTTGCCAACTGCATGGGAGCCGGGTGAGGCTTACTGCTGCCGGCTACTCCTCAATCCCTTTGGAACTCTTGTGCACAGCAAAGACAGTTATACTGCCTCTGCAACATTACCCCAGTGACGTGAGAACCAGCCCTCATCTCCCACAGTGACCTCCCACATCAGACCCTGCCCAAGGAGAGTCTGAGCTGAGATCCGCAAAACTCTGTCCCCACCTGGTGGTATTTCTCCACCCACCCTGGTAGCTTAACACAAAGGACATAAGCTTTTAGGAGCTTTATGGCCCCACCAATCACCTGAGAAACCAGAATACTTCCCATGGGCACCTTAGGGCAAGCTCAAATCCCACTGCTACTACTGCAGCTGGTGCTCCTGCAAACACCACCTCCTGGCTGGAAACCAACCAACTCAGGCCATTACAGCACCTCTCCATGGAATAACACTGCTCCCAGGAAGGAGAAAACAGCTGTGGTATCTTAGCTAATACCATTGCCTGCAACATCCTGGCTAGCCAGAGGTCCTGAGTCTGTTCAGGTGAAAAATTCACTGCTAGTATAACCAGCATTCAAGAAAGCCAGCACACTAAGCCTATCTACAACCAAGAACTCTCACAGAATCTACATTACTCCCCTGCCACTTCCATCAGAGCAGGTGCTGGTAGCCACTGATGGGAGACTTGAAAATGGTCACATCACGGGATCCCTTGCAGACATTCCCAAGCAACAGCCTGGAGTTTGGTAGACCCATTGGATGGCTAGACTCAGAAGAGCAATAATAATCACTGCAGTCTTTCTCTCAGAAAGTCCCATTCTTAGGAGAAAGGGGAGAGCACCACATTCAGGGAACACCCTGTGAGACAAAAGAATCTGAATGACAGGCTTTGAGTCCCAGATCTTTCCACTGGTGAGATGTTTCTTACAGCAGAAGCACAATCGCAGTGTACCTCTACCCCAATAGGCAGGCAACCTCTGGGATCGTGAAAAGCCTTGGAGCAGGAGTCCTTGCTCCCCCCTGGTACACCACTGCAGACATACCTGGGGTTTCTCACAGCTCTCCCAGTCTCTGCTATCTTCAAGAGGTATATCTTACACATAAGGACTTACATAAACTTAAAGTAAAGAGGTGAAAAAAGATATTCCATGCAAATGGACTGAAAATGAGTAGGAGTAGTTACTCCTATATCAGATAAAACAGACTTGAAAGCAACAACAGTAAAAGAGACAAAGAAGGACATTATATAATGGTAAAACGGTTAGTCCAATAGGAAAATATCACAATCCTAAACTATAAGCACCTAACACTGGAGCTCCCAAATATATAAAACAATTACTACTAGACCTAAGAAATGAGATAGATGACAACACAATCATAAGAGGGGACTTCAATATCCACTAACAGCACTAGACAGGTCATCAAGTCAGAATGTCAACAAAGAAGCAATGGACTTAAACTGTATCCTAGAACAAATGCACTTAACAGATATTTGCAGAACATCCTTCCCCAAAACTGCAGAATATAAATTCTTCTCATCAGCACATGGAAGATTCTCCAAGGTAGACCATATGATAGGCTATAAAAAAAGTCTCAATAAATTTAAGAAACTAGAAATCATATCAAGTATCCTCTCAGACCACAGTGGAATATATATGAAAATCAGCTCCAAAGGAACCTTCAAAACTACACAAATACATGGAAATTAAATAATCTGCCTTTGAATGACTTTTAGATTAACAATAAAATCAAAATGGAAATTAAAAAATGTATTTGAACTGAATGATAATAGTGACATCACTTATCAAAACCTCTTGGATACAGCAAAAGCAGTGCTAAGAGGAAAGTTCATAATGTTAAATGCCTACATCAAAAAGTCTAAAACAGCACAAAGAGACAACCTAATGTCATACCTCAAGGAACTAGAGAAACAAGAACAAACAATCCAAACCCAGAAGAAAAGAAGTAACAAAAATCAGAACAGAATAAATGAAGTTGAAACAACAACAACAACAAAATATATAAAAGATAAATAAAAGAAAAAGCTAGTTCTTTGAAAAGATAAACAAAATTGATGGATCATTAGTGAGATTAACCAAGAAAGGAAGAGTGTAGATACAAATAAGCTCAATTAGAAATAAATCTGGAGACATTACAACCAATACCACAGAAATACAAAAGATAATTCAAGGCTACTATGAACATCTTCACATGTACAAACTAGAAAATGTAGAGGAAATGGAAAAATTCCTGGAAATATACAACCCTCCTAGATTAAATCTGAAAAAAATAGAAATTCTGAACAGTCCAATAAAAAGTAGCAAGATTGAAACAGCAATTAAACAATTGCCAACAAAAAGTCCATTACCAGATGGATTCACAACAGAATTATATCAGACATTCAAAGAAGAATTGGTACCAGTTTTACTGAAACTATTAAAAAAGGTAGATAAAGAGGGAATCTTCCCTAAATTCCTCCCTATATGAAGCCAGTATCACCCTAATACCAAAACAAGGAAAGGGCATAACAGCAACAACAACAACAAAAACTACAGAGTAGTATCCCTGATGAACATAGATGCAAAAATCCTCAACAAAGGCCGGGCGTGGTGGCTCACGCTTGTAATCCCAGCACTTTGGGAGGCCGAGGCAGGCGGATCACGAGATCAGGAGATGGAGACCACGGTGAAACCCCGTCTCTACTAAAAAATACAAAAAATTAGCCGGGTGTGGTGGCGGGCACCTGTAGTCCCAGCTACTCGGAGAGGCTGAGGCAGGAGAATGGCATGAACCCGGGAGGCGGAGCTTGCAGTGAGCCGAGATTGCACCACTGCACTCCAGCCTGGGCGACAGAGCAAGACTCCGTCTCAAAAAAAAAAAAAAAAAAAAAAAATCCTCAACAAAATACTGGCTAACTGAATCCAACAGCATTATGATCAAGTTGGTTTCATACCAGGGATGCAGAAATGGCTTAACATAGGCAAGTCAATAAATGTGATACATCCCATAAACAGAATTAAAAATCATATGATCATCTCAATAGGTGCAGAAAAAGCACTGGATAAAATCTCTAGTACTCCTTTATGATAAAAGCCCTCAACAAAATAGGAATAGTGGGAACTTACCTCAAAGTAATAAACGCCATATATGATAAACCCACAGCCAACATCATACTGAATGGGGAAAAGTTGAAAGCTTTATCATTTTAAGTAAAATGTAACCATTATTTGGCTCACTGAGAACTAGAACAAGACAAAGATGCCATTTTCATCACTTCTATTCAATATACTACTGGTAGTCCTGGCCAGAGCAATCAGACAAGAGAAAAAACAAAGAGCATCCAAATTGGAAAAAGAAGAAGTCAAACTGTCACTATTCACTGATGATACGATCTTATACCTAGAAAACCCTAAAGACTCATCCCAAAAGCCCCTATATCAGACAATCAAATTCAGTAAAGTCTCAGGATACAAAATCAATGTACACAAATCAGTAGCACTGCTATACACCAACAATGACCAAGTTGAGAATAAAATCAAGAACTCCGTCTCTTCTATGATAACTGAAAAAAAAAATACTTAGGAATATAGTTAATCAAGGAGGTGAAAGACCTCTAAAAGAAAAACTACAAAATACAGCTGAAAATATCATAAATGACACAAATGGATGGAAACACATCCTATGCCCATGGATGGGTAGAAACAATATTGAGAAAATGACCATACTGCCAGAAGCAATCTACAGACTGAATACAATTCCCATCAAAATACTAACATCATTCTTCAAAGAACCAGGAATGATGTCGGAGTGTGTGTAGTAGTAAATTTTTGAAAACCACTAAATTAACAGTGAGCACCTTTGAGATGATCAAGGCTTGAGAAAGAGTAATTGAACTTTTGAGCTTAAGCCTCTTAGGTGGATTGTGCAATACCAGTAGAAGTACCAATTGAGCAGACTGCTAACTGGGTGCCCTCTCAGAAGCCTGAACTTAGACTGGCATGGTTGATACCTAGGGTGGAAATGATTGGAAAGAGGTTAAGGATCTCTACAACTTAAGCGCTTGAATACCCAAAAGACAAAGCTAGAGAAGCTGAATGTTCTAGGGCCAAACATCAAACCAGGAGACGTCACTAGAAATAATTCAGAAGCAGGACAAATGTAGGAATAAATTCTGAGGGAGAGAGGAAGGGAATAAAAAGAAGGGGCACCAAAGGGGAAGTTGGCACATCTACCACACAGAGAACCTTACAATTGCCTGTGGGTTATTTGGTATATGGATAAATTGGTTTACTTGAAGTGCTTAAAGTCATGATATAATTTGTGCAGTTTTGATAAAACAGTATTACAGGAAAGCACAGCCTTCCAAGATAGGCTTTGGTTGATTATTTTACATGGAAGAAAATCCAGAAAAATCCCTATTCAAAGTTAAAATGCACATATAGATGTACAAGCACTCTGAAAATAAATATTATAAATTTTAAAACTGGATAATATGTTTTTGCTTCTTCTAAGTGAGTGCATGTTTCTTTAAAAAACTACACAGAAAAAAGACAGTAAAAGCACTTACATGGTTGATAGAAATTTTGGAAACTAATTCCCTCAAATAATGACTATATTATTGTAGCTAAATTTCAAAGAATGACCTTGTTGAAGAAAATTGTCTTTTATTGCCATTATCATAATTACACAGTGGTAATATTTTGTAAATTTTAATTACCGTGATAAAAATTCCTTATAATTAGGGGTGATTTATTTTTATTATTTGAATGCTATTAAGCTTTAACACTATTTCAAGTTTTTTATATACTGATATAAAATATTCCAAAGTATCACTATAGCTTCTTTATAACTTTATTAGCTATTAAAATATTTGAGAATTAATTATATAAAAGCTGTCAAAATGAAAATTCTTAAGTTTTAAGAATGGGACATATTTCATATTACTAAGAAATACCTCAAATCTCTTTTCTGGAAGAGTTTTATGCACTTGAATCAGAGTACTGTTTTCTTTTCTTATTCAAATGCATATTTCTACAAAAGTGGTGGTAACGCTTTATATATTAAGCAATTTTCACCAGAAAGCTGACAGAAGCATGAGACAACATATTACCTATTAATAAATTGATCTGTTAGAGAATTCTAGATTGCTATTCCTAAAATATTTAACTGAACAGAACTTTTTTCACATGCTATGAAGATGTTTACAATGATACACTTGGACTCTATTCAAATGTGATATCACACACAGAGTTTCTGATCAATGTTTTTAAGGGGCAGTACCACACCATACAACCTATTAGTTATTATACCTTTAAAGTCTATATATGGTACAAAAAAAATCAAAATATCAAATGTTACTCTTTTGCCTCTGTGGTCTTCTTTCTTTTTTCCAATTTGTCTTTTAATTCTGTCATAATCACACCCTTTCTGTACTGTAACAAAGACTGTAGTATAGTCTGGCAGATCTCATTTGAATCTTTACTTACTCCTAGTTTAACACAGGCAATGAAATTGACACTACATTAAGAGTTTTTACTCTTTGTTTGTGTGTTGGGTTTTTGTTTGTGTGTTGGGTTTTTGATTTGTTTGTCTCTTTATCCAATCCCAGTTGGCAGATTGAGGTGGAATATAATTAATGTCATAATATTTAATAACAGAAGGCAGTTTTAAATTGGTTCCTTAAAAGAGGGGTGCCCCACTCCCACCCCCCACACAATGCAGTGTTCCTGAAGAGCTGCCTTACTAAAGTCTCACAAAATTCAAGTGTCTCAACTGCAGCAGAAGAGTAAGCAATTGTACCCTGATTTACTTAAGCTTCTGATGCTGGTGGGCCAGTCATGTCTTGTGACAAGAAATAAAAAAAAAAAGAAACCCAGAGACAGCTGAAGTGATACTTGTGTACTTACCTAGGACCTGACTGGCCATTTACCATGAATGGAGGAACCTGGCCTTTACTATACGGCAGAGTTAAGTATGAATCTAATCCTAGTATCTCCAAGTGATAGCCCAGTAGATCTTGGAAACACACATATGCACACGCATACACACACACACACACACACACGTTTACTTACTCTATGGTAAAGACGGTAAAACTGAGGTGATGGGGGTGGATAATGTCAACTTGCATTACTAATCAATTATGATAAATATTGAAAGTAAAACTTTATGTTTAATATTCAATGAATTATTACACTAAAGGAAAGACAATGTGAGTGGTCTTTTATAAGCTTTTACAAATTGTACTTTTCTATTTATAGTTCACAATTTTGTAGTGTCTTTTTCCTTCTTCTCAATTACTCATTACATCTACAGTTTCCTAGGCCATGGCTGAAGTAGAACCCTGCATTCTCTCCCAGCCCCCTCTTCAATCTCCCACTGCATCTTACCAAGAGGAGCCCCATGTGCCTATGTTCAGCCTCTCCCTATATACTGCCTCCGCTACAAACAGATACAGCTTTGGCCCTCCTCTAACCAAGAAAGAGAATTGAAAACATTTCACTAGCCTACCCTTGGGGAAAGAGACAGGGGGGAAGAAGCCCATGTATGCTCTAGAACTGGAACTGAGTAATTATCCATCTAATTAGGAAATTCCAAGGTCCCATGCATCTGGAACATGATGTATAGGTGGGGCTAGCTCTAATGGGGACGTCTCCTTAGCCTCATGGATTTCACATCACATGGAGAAGGACATTGCCAGAGTGGGGTCACAGTAGAGAACTTAAAACTCAGGTGCTAAGTTTAAAGGCCATACTACTCATGCCGCAAGAAAGAAAAAATAACTTTGTGTGTGTGTGTGTGTGTGTGTGTGTGTGTGTGTGAAGTAGCAATAACTGCTTTAAAATAAAAATAGTAATCTAAAAGTGGTAGGTGATTCATCAGTTTTGGCAGAAGACTTTCCTAAAAACAGACCCTGAGACAAAGATTCTGGGCAAATAACTGATTAAATAATTGCACTTAGGAGAAATTGGTAAAGAAGCGAAGAAGAAAGAAAGAAGCCAACAATAATGTGACTTTAGGTGAAATCGTGCTCTTTGCCTAGTTGTATAGGGAGCTCTGGAGCATAAATTTCATCATAGATTTTGTTGTGCCTTGTGGTAGGGAGCTGGGATTTCATGACCCTTCACTAGTTAGCTTTTGGCAATGGGCTATCCTAGAGCCCAGCAGACACATCCACCTCTTTAGGAAAAACTGCCATAGTAGTCCCAGCATAATTTCTTCAGAATCTCCATAAAAGCCAGAAAATGGGCCTGTGAAGGAAGCCTGGAGATCTAGGAAGAGGAGTATAGAACACAGCTCTATAGAAGTGAAGCCAGGATGCACTTGACAAATGAGATTACAGTAAAAAGTTGAGGTTCAGATGAGATTTAAATGACTATGTCCATCCTCATCACCATTGTCATCATTATCATCATCAGACTTGGTGGAAGCAAATGAAGAATTCTGAAAAATATAGTTATTTAACCTTTGACTTTTTTATTTATTTATTTTTTTTTTTGAGAAGAGTCTCACTCTGTCACCCAGTCTAAAGCACAGTGGCATGGTCTCAGCTCACTGCAACCTCTGCCTCCTGGTTTCAAGCAATTCTTCTGCCTCAGCCTCCCGAGTAGCTGGGACTACAGGAGTGCGTCACCACGCCTGGCTAATTTTTGTATTTTTAGTACAGACGGGATGTCACCGTATTGGCCAGGCTGGTCTGGAACTCCTGACCTCATGATCCGCCCCCCTCGATCTCCCAAAGTGCTGGGATTACAGGCGTGAGCCACCATGCCCAGCTTGACTCTTTTATAATAACACTTAGCTTAAAACAGAAACACATTGTAGAGCTGTACAAAAATATTTTCTTTCATTATATTCTTATTCCATAAGCCTTTATCTATTTTAATTTGTTATTATTTTAACTTTTTAAGCTTTTTTTTGTTAAAAACTAAGACACAAACACACATATTAGCCAAGGCTTACACAGGGTCAGGATCCTCAATATTACTATCTTCAACTTCCACATCTTCTCCCACTAGAAGTTCTTCAGGGGCAGTAACAGGCATGGAACTGTCATCTCCTATGATAGCAATGCCTTCTTCTGGAATACCTCCTGAAGGACCTGCCTCAGGCTGTTTCATAGTTCATTTATATTTTAATAAGTAGAAGGATCACACTCTAAATTAGCGATAAAAACACAGCATAGTAAATACTAGGCGATGGGAATTTTTCAGCTCCATTGTAGTCCACCATCCTATATGCCATCCGTCATTGACCAAAATGGTGTTATGCAGCTTATGGCTGTATTTTCTATGGCCCCTTACTTTTTAGACATATTTAGTCAAAAAAGAAAAGCAGCAGATAGGAGGGAAGTTTATACAAAACATAACACCAATTGTAGAATCTTCAATGACAGTTTAAAATGCCTTAGCAAGGTGAAAACAATATAATAAACACAGTATCTTCTGAACTAATAAAATTATAACTGAGAAAGTAAATTAATGCACAGTAATGAAATTAAAATGGATCATACTTAAACTTAAAAATAGACTCTGCTCTTTTAGTACTAAAAACAATACTTATTTATAATTACTGCCTAATTCATGTGTCACCAATTTTAAGGCCTATTTTTAATGTATTTCTATCCTTACGGGATATATACTTTTTTGGTGTGTATGGTCACTAATTCCAGGTCCTCCAAAGTCTATTCAGAAGAAATGAAGATTCTTTTGTTTAAATTCTATTTTTAGTTTAGATTCAGGGAGTATATGTGCTTGTTTGTTATATGAGAGTATTACACGTGTAATAGTGGAGGCTGGGTTTCTAGTGTACCCATCACGCAGATATTGGACATTGTACCCAGAGGTGATTTTTCAACTCCCCTACCCTACACCCTTTAGAGTCCTGAGAGTCTATTTTCCTTATCTTTATGTCCATACGTACCCTTTGTTTAGTTCCATTTGTAAGTGAAAATATGTGATATTTGATTTTCTGCTTCTGTATTAGTTTACTTATAATAATGGCCCTCTTCTCCACCCATGTTTCTGAAAAGGATATGATTTTGTTCTTTTTTATGGCTGCATAGTATTCCATCATGTATATATAAAATATTGTCTTTATCCAATCAACTTTTTGCTGACACTTAGGTTGGTTCCATAAGTTTGCTATTGTGAATAGTGTAATAAATATATGAATGCAGGTGTCTTTTTAATATAATACTTTTTTTAACCTTTGGATACCCAGTAATGAAATTACTGGGTCAAATGATAGTTCCATTTTTAGCTCTCAGAGATATCTCCATACTGTTTTCCATGAAGTTTTATCTAAGTTATATTCCCACTGACAGTGTATGATTGTTCTCTCTTCTCCACATCCATGTCAACATCTTGTTTTTTGACTTTTTAATAAAAACCATTCTGACTGGTGTAAGATGGTATCTCAGTGTGGTTTTAGTTTGCATTTCTCTGATAATTTCTGATGTTAAGTATTTTTTCAAGTGTTTGTTGGTCACTTGTATTTCTTCTTTTGCGAAACGTCTGTTCATGTCCTTTGCCCAGTTTATAGTGGTTTTTTGTTTGTTTGTTTGCTGAGTTGTTTGAATTCTTTTTAAATTCTGGATATTAATCCCTCTTGTCAGATACATAATTTGTAAATATTTTCTCCCACTCTGTAGGTTGATTATTGTGCCCTGCAGAAGCTTTTTACTTTAATTAAGTCCCATTTGTATATTTTTGGTTTTGCTGCAAACGTTGGAGGTCTTCATCATAAATTCTGTGCTAGGCTAATAGCCAGAAGAGTTTTTCCTAGGTTTTCTGCTGGGACATTTGTAGTTTTAGGTCTCATGCTTAGGTCTTTCATCCACCTTGGGTTAATTTTTGTATATGGTGAGAGATAGTGGTCTATTTTCATTCTTCTGCATATGGCTAGCCAGTTTTTCCAGCACTATTTATTTAATAGACTGCCCTTCCCCCATTGTTTATTTTTCTTTACTTTACTGAAGATTAATTGTTGTAGGTTTGTGGCTTTGGCTTCATCTCTGTGTTCTCTGTTCTGTTCACTTGATCTGTTCACTTGATCTGTGTATCTATTTTTGTCAGTATCATACTGTTTTAGTTACTTATAGCCTTATAATGTAATCTGAAGTCAGGTAATGTGATGCCTGTAGTTTTTTTTTTTTTTCCATAGGAGTGCTCTGGCTATTCAGGCATTTTGTTATTGTTCCATATGAACTTTAGGGTTGTCTTTCCTAATTTTGTGAAAAACGACATTGGTACTTTGATAGGAATTGTGTTGAATCTGTGGATTGCTACAGGCAGTATGGTCATTGATTCTTCCATTTCATAAGCATGAGATATTTTTTCATTTATTTGTGTTGTCTACAATTACTTTTATTAGTATTTGGTAGTTGTCGTTATAGAGATCTTTCATTGTCTTGGTTAACATATATTTCTAGATTAGTGTGTGTGTCTGTGTGGCTACTGTAAATGAGATTGAGTTCTTAATTTGGTTCTCAGCTTAAATGTTATTGAGCTATATAAATGCTACTGATTTATGTATTTTGATTTTGTATCTTGGAGACTTTACTGAAGTCACTAATCAGGTCCAGGAGCTGAATTTTACCAGACATACAAATAAGAGCTGGTGCCAATTTTACTGAAACTATTCCAAAAAATCAGGAAAGAGGGATCTCTTCTTAATTCATTCTATGAATGCTGTATTACCCTGATACCAAAATCAGGCAAGGACACAACAAAAAAGAAAATTCTAGTCCAGTACCCCTAATGAACATAGATACAAAAATTCTCAGCAAAATACTAGTAAAGCAAATCCAAAATCACATCAAAAAGATAATTCACCATAATCATGTAGGCTATATTTTAGGGATGCATGGAACATGATTCACCGAATAAAAATATCTAAGAACAAAAGAAAGATGCAGAAAAAGCATTTCATAAAATCCAACAAACTTTCATGATAAAAACCCTCAACAAACAAGGCATACGTGGAGCATACCTGAAAATAATAGAAGCCATATATAAGAAACCCACAGTCAACATTATACTGAATGGGGAAAGTTGAAAGCATTTCCCCTGAGAACTGGAACAAGGCAAGGATGCCCATGCTCACCACTCCTATTCAACGTAATACTGGAAGTCCTAGTCAAAACTATCTGGCAATAGAAAGAAATAAAAGTCATCTAAATTGGAAAAACAGAAGTCAAATTTATCTCTGTTCACTGATGACATGATCATATACCTAGAAAAATCTTAAGAGGCAAATGTCTATTAACATCATATTAAGTACTGTGCTTAGCATCCAGATTCTATTTGCAGCCAGGGCATTGTAAAGATTATTTACCTGCTAAAATGTGTTTATACCAGATCCCGTTAGAATCTCAATGGCTCATCAAGAATCCCCAGATTTCCATCATTATTTGCCTAAATAATGAATGCACACATTGCACGTATTGAGTATAAAACATTCCTAAGCAGTTTATGAGCAAAGTACTGTATTAATTTCAAGTTGACAGAATCTGAAAACATGATATTTCAACCACTTGTCATTTATTATTCTTCACTCTAATGGCTCTGTCAAATGGTGATCTAGATGTTTTTTCAAATCAATGTGGTCACGGGAGTTTTATCTACCTTTCTAGCAGAGATTTTTTCTTGGGTATTATAAAGCTCTTTTTTAGGGACATCTGGCATAATAGTAGAATAGAGACCCCATTACACATTGAAATACTATAAAACATTTAATAAGTTAAAAACATCCATAGTGGTACATTAAATGTATATTACAACTATGTAACAAAACACAATAAGGAACTGTACAAAACATGGATCTAAGTCATCTGGTCACTATATTTTGAGTAAAATTTATGATTTAGGCTATGAATGAGCAACAGGGCTCGTTTGACAGCCGCCGCCTCTTCAAGTGCAGAAGTCTCCTAATGAGGAAAGCTGCATTGTCCCAGAATACAGGTCATGAGGGAAGAAGAGAAGATTGGAACAATATTATTTTTCCCTAATTTTCAGGCTTTATCATTTTGTGTACAAGCATAGGGAAGCCTGGAGGTCCTTTGCCAGAGAGAATAAGCTTAATGTTAAGCTATAAAGGAACACTTACATTAGAAAAGATAATGCAGGTGTCCTTATCACCTGCTTTATGATGAAGCTCATGGCAACTGACAATTTATAAATTTCAAATGCCAAGATTCTGCAGCTATCATTACCAGAGAAGGATTAACATATTTTATGGTACCAATTTTTTAAAAAATCAGTGAATGTCTCAAAATGCTCCAACCTGAAACAGATGGTTAGCCTCTGGGTCGGTTACCCATGGCTGGGTTAGTGGAAGTGAGGTTGAGTTCTGAGCACATGGCAGCCTGCATTCTGCAGCAGACTGGACCAAGGAAACATCACCCACCAAGTGGGATGAAATCACCATTTCTCTCAGTTGAGTTAATGTCTCTTGAATTTTCTTTCTGCTCACATATTTGTTTGCTTATCAGTCTACTTCAAGCAACCAGAGTGAATCTTTAAAAAACATGTCAGAGCATGTGGATCCTCTGCTCAGAACTTTCCAAGGACACTCTCCCAAGCCACAAATTAAAGCCAAGGACTTTTTCAGCATCTACCACACCTTCACAATCTGGCTTCCTATTCCCTCCTGACTTCCTTCCTCATGACTCTCCTTCACCACATTCTGTCCTGGTTACACTTCCTCAAACAAGCCAGGCAAGTCAAGGCCTTTCAAACTATCCTTATCTTTTCCTGTAATCCTGGAGCCTAGCTACAGTTCTCTCCCTCAACTCAAATCATACCCTTTCATTGAGGCTTTCTCTGAGCCCATATTTAAAATTGTGAAAATCCCAAATTTCTTATACTCCCTTATCCCTTATCACTTTATTTTTATAGCAATTAACACCTTCTTAAATGCCTTCAGATTTACTG
This sequence comes from Hylobates moloch, assembly GCF_009828535.3. Lineage (NCBI taxonomy): Eukaryota > Metazoa > Chordata > Mammalia > Primates > Hylobatidae > Hylobates > Hylobates moloch. The sequence continues at coordinate 160,215,749 of NW_026652278.1, forward strand.
AGAAGACAGAATGTTTGTCTGTTTGTTCACAGCTTTGTCTTTAGTGCCTAAAACCATGCCTGAAATACAATGACATTTCCTTAATAAATACTTGTGATTGAATAAAGGTTGACTAGTATTATGATAAAGGTCAGCTATGGACATTAGTTTAAATGACTGTTCTCCAAATCTCACTGCTAATAAGTCTTAAGGATAGGATTGAGAAATATATTCCTGTGAAGCCTGAATTTTTTTACTATTAAAAAATTAGCATGTGTGCCAAAGTTCACAAAGCTTTACAAATATTCATTTCTTTTGCCCTCACAAAAAGCATGAGATGAAGTTACTCCTATTATCTCTACTTTAAAGAGTAGGAAAGCAGTCACTAGACATATAGTAACCTGACTAAACTAAGATCACAAGCTAATAAATAATCTGTGCTCTGAACTAATTTCTATAAGATTTTGTTAATATGACTTGTTTTTATAAGTGTGATTTTATATTTTCTTTAGTATATATGCATACTTTCAGACATCTTATTTTTGAAATTCTGATAAGAACGTACGTATGCTTGGGTCAACTTCAATGTGGAGCATGTGCAGGAGAGCTCCTCACCAGCCCCATAACTCCTGCTGATATGGTTTGGGTCTGTGTCTCTGCCAAAATCTCATGTCAAATTGTATCCCCAGTGTTGGAGGTGGGGCCTGGTGAGCGGTGATTGGATCATGGGGGCAGATTTTTCCATTGCTGTTCTGTGATAGTGAGTGAGTTATCATGAGATTTGGTTGTTCAAGTGTGTATCACTTCCCCCTCTCTGGTCTACTGTACAAAACCCAGACTTTTGGCCAGAGCTCAGGGGAATTCAGGCATACCTTACTGTAAGACAGGCTAGTAAATGAAATTTAGCTGCATGCCAAAGAAGTAGAGGAAATAGGTTTTGGTGCCACACATGTTTCAAGAGAGAGCATGGGGAAGTGTCTGAGGCACAGAATTGAGAAAGCTCCTGCCCTGGCCATGTAAGAGGTACCTGCTTCTCCCTTACCTTCTGCCATGATTGTAAGTTTCCTGAGGCCTCCCCATCCATGTTTCCTGTACAGCCTGTGGAACTGTGAGCCAATTAAACCTCTTTTTTTTTTGCAAGCTCCGCCTCCTGGTTTCATGCCATTCTTCTGCCTCAGCCTCCCGAGTAGCTGGGACTACAGGCACCTGCCACCATACCTGGCTAATTTTTTGTATTTTTAGTAGAGACGGGGTTTCACCATGGTCTCGATCTCCTGACTTCATGATCCGCCCGCCTCAGCCTCCCAAAGTGCTGAGATTACAGGTGTGAGCCACCATGCCCAGCCTAAACCTCTTTTCTTTACAAATTATCCAGTTTGGGGTATTTCTTTATTGCAGTTCGAAAAAAGACTGGTATACCTGTATACCTTTGAACTGCCACATGACAGTTTTCTGTTTTGCTCTAGTTAATATATGACGGATCTCTTCACTAGAGCACCTTCACATACACACTAAAATATAATGATGTTATAAAGTAATTGTAGGAGAATGGTTAAATAGGTTAAGCCACATGTCCAAGCTATAATAGTAGATATTAAAATGATAGTTATTATAATTAATACCTGCTAAATGTTAGGTTATGAAAGTTATAAAAAAATTGAATAGATAATATAATCTCACATGCATACATGTAAAAAGACCACATTGTTATAAGAAAAAGTACTCCTAATATATATGGAAATTATATTATAATATAGCATAGTATTACATTATAGGGTTAATATAATTGATTTTGTTTATTCTATTTTACTTTTAGAGGAAAAATCACTTTTGTTTGTTTGTTTATTTGATTCCTTTATTGTACTGAACACAAATATGCCTCCCTTTCACATGTGCACTCTATCCTAGGACACACAGAAGATGAACGCTAATTATAGATGAGGCATGTGTGTGTGTGTGTGTGTGTGTGTGTGTGTGTTTGTGTAATTCCTTCTACTAATTTAAAATCAGATACAATTTCTCTCCCTTGGTCTTTACTTATCCAAACTAAATCAAAGTTCGTTTTACTTTTAACTGGTAGCCAAGAGATAAATACCTAAAGTTCCTTTCAAATAAAATTGCTGTGAAGTGGCCAACAAACATGTGAAAAAATATGCAACATCACTAATCACTGGAGAACTGCAAATCAGAACCAAAATGAGATACTATCTCTCACCAGTCACCCTGACTACTATTAAAAAGTCAAAAAATAACAGATGTTGGTGGAGATACAGAGAAAAGAGAACACTTACATATTGCTGGTAGGAATGTAAATTAGTTCAGCCTCTGTGGAAAGCAGTTGGGAGATTTCTCAAAGAAGTAAAAATAGAACTACCACTTGACACAACAATCCCATTACTGAGTATATGCCCAAAGGAAAATAAATTGTTCTACTGAAAAGACACTTCTATTCACATGTTTATCACAGCACTGTTCACAATAGCAAAGACGTGGAATCAACCTAGGTGCCCATCAACAGTGTATACACCATGGAATACTACGCAGCCATATAAAAGAATGAAACCTTGTAGCAACAGGGATGCAGCTGGAGGCCATTATCTGCAGTGAATAATACAGAAACAGAAAACCAAATATTGCATATTCTCAGTTACAAGTGGGAGCTAAACATTGGATACACATGGACATAAAGATGGGAAAAGTAGACACTGGGGAATACCATAGTGGGTAGGGCGTGAGGGGAGAAAGGGCTGAGAAAATTTCTACCATGTACTATGTTCACTATTTGACGATGGGATAAATAGAAGCCTAAACTTAAGCATCACAAAATATACCCTTGTAATATACCTGCACATGTACCAACTGAACCTAAAATAAAATTAAAAGAAGGAGCCAGAAGCAATGGCTTATGTGTATAATCCCAACACTTTGAGAGCCTGAGGCAGGAGAATCCCTTAAGGCCAAGGGTTCAAAGCCAGCCTGTAACATAGTAAGACCCCATCTCCACCAAAAAAAAAAAAAAAATGCTGGGCCTGGTGGCGTACACCTGTACTCCCAGTGACTCCAGAGCCTGAGGCAGTAAGATTGTTTGAGCCCAGAGGTGCAAGGCTGCAGTAAGCTATGATCCCTAACCCTACTCCTAACAAATGCTAACCCCTAACCTTAGACAACTACAGTCTGGGCAACTGAGGAAGACCCTGTGTCTAAAAAAATAAAATTTAAAAAACTCAAAATTTTTTTTATAGAGAGAAAAAAGAAAAAAGTAAAACTGTTGTAAAGTTTTGAATAAGTGTGGATAAATACCGTATACCTAGAATTATGCAGGAGGTTAGTATACAGCTTTGAAAAACTTTTGAATTATTTTAAGTAGAATAGATCTGAGGCATTATTTTATTTTGTACTGAATTGTGTACCTGTAGAAAGAGGCTTTAAACAGTTATGGTTAATAAAATGCCTTCTCCATTATGTTATTACACATAAGACATTTAATTACATGACAGAATTATCAGGTCCCAGATTGAAAGAAGCATAAGGTCTACATACGGCCTATAAACCTTGAGGCCACTTTCCTCCCATTATAATTCTGGAGGAAATAGACACCAGTTAATCTGCTAAATTTTGTTTCCACAACTTCTATGTCTAAATCTCAGGTTAGAAGTAAATGTATTAAATTTACTTGTTCTAGGCTTATTTGGAAGTAACAGGAAGTCTGTGTTATATTTTATATTTAATATTTCCTATGATAAACTATATTTTATGTTATAGATGACTACTTAACTTCCTTTCTTAGCTTCTAAACTGTCATCCTAAGTAGCTGGGACTACAGATGTCTGCCACCATGCCTGGCTAATTTTTGTTGTTGTCGTATTTTTAGTAGAGATAGATTTTCACCATGTTGAACAGGCTGGTCTCGAACTCCTGACCTCAAGTGGTCTGCCCACCATGGCTGGGATTACAGACATGAACCTCTGCACCTGGCCTAAAATACACATTTCCTACTTGGTGATATTTTTTGACAAGACAAATATTGACTTTTATAATCAGCAGTGTTAATTAGTATTTCATGTGACGTATAGAAACATTCCTCCATTGTGTCGACTGAGTCATGAAGAGTTTCCAACAACAAAAACACTCCTTGGGTTTGAAGGTCACTGGCTTGTTACCTTCTGAGGTGAATAATTTCTAGAAAATGCCTTTGTTGCTCTTAATAACGAAAACAATTTAGATTAGCAAGTTTAAATAAGTTAAATGTTTTCATACATTTGAGTAGCTTTCCTTAAAAATATAGCAGTGCTACTTGGTACAGGGTAGTCTGCTAAAATAGTCAAATAATTACAATGAAAAGATGAAAAAAGGAGTAAAACATAAATTAATAAATAAATACCAAGAAGAGATTACTGTAAAGTAGGGATGGTGGTAACTTTTGTGGAAAGGGGAGATTCGGGATGAGGAAGGTCTCATGGATGGCTTCGGGAGTCAAAGTTGTGTTTCTCGACCTGGCTGTCAGGGAGTCAGGGAGAAGGGTCATTAAAAGGCTGGTTTTTTGTTATTTTTTTGTTTGTTTTTTGTTTTGCTTTGTTTTTCCCTTTGGTAATTAATTAAACTATATATTTCTTTAGGTGGCTTTCCGAATCTGTATTTCACTTTAAAACAAATAAGTCAATAAATATGAATGCACAGGCAACAAGCTAACTAGAGTACTCATTTCCTCTTCTCATCCCAGAAACAGTGTCCTATTTAGAAAAACTTTAACCACAGCATGATGATCATATATAATAGTGCAACTCTCTCATTTCTCCTATATTACAGTTATTGATTCTTGATGATTTGGTTCAGATTTCCACACCAAAGCGTCATTGCTCTCCATCATAGCACCACTCGCAGTATCTGTCGAAGCCTGCTAAGGCAGTTGGTATTGAGAGACAGGACTAGCTGGATTTCCTAGGCCAACTAAGAATCCCTAAGCCTAGCTGGGAAGGTGACCGCATCCACCTTTAAACACGGGGCTTGCAACTTAGCTCACACCCAACCAATCAGAGAGCTCACTAAAATGCTAATTAGGCAAAAACAGGAGGTAAAGAAATAGCCAATCATCTATTGCCTGAGAGCACAGGGGGAGGGACAGTGATCAGGATATAAACCCAGGCATTCGAGCTGGCAATGGCTACCCTCTCTGGGTCCCCTCTGTTTGTATGGGAGCTCTGTTTTCACTCTATAAAATCTTGCAACTGCACTCTCTTCTGGTCAGCGTTTGTTACGGCTCCAGCTGAGCTTTCGCTTGCTGTTCACCATTGCTGTTTGCCGCTGTCGCAGACCCGTTGCTGACTTACATCCCTCTCGATCCGGCAGGGTGTCCACTGTGCTCCTGACCCAGCAAGGTGCGCATTGCCGCTCTCTATCAGGCTAAAGGCTTGCCATTGTTCCTGCATGGCTAAGTGCCCTGGTTCATCCTAACTGAGCTGAACACTAGTCACTGGGTTCCACGGTTCTCTTCTGCGACCCACGTCTTCTAATAGAGCTATAACACTCATCACGTGGCCCAAGATTCCATTCCTTGGAATCCGTGAGGCCAAGAATCCCAGGTCAGAGGACACGAGGCTTGCCGCCATCTTGGAAGCAGCCCGCCACCATCTTGGGAGCTCTGGGAGCAAGGACCCCCTGGTAACAGTATGAGCTTGAAAATGAATATCACACAGCACAGATTTGGAGTCTAGAAGTAAACTGGGAAAAGTATATGAGGAAATTAGACAATACCTTACCAAGGTATTTTTTATTTCACATTGGTGTTAAAATTGCTTAAGATAATGATAATTCAAATTTATTGACTCAATTATACAATCTATTTTCTTCCTATTGCCAGATTATTCTTATGCCTTATTAAGTTATGAGCAAATATGATTAACAGTATGTTAAAACCTTGGTCAGACTAAAACTTAATTTCAGTAACCCCAAATATTTCAAATATAAAACTGTAAAGTGAGCCGTAATTTTGTTTTTTCAGTTTTGTATACATGTTTAGTGTTTATAGTAAAGATCCAATAAATTTTAAAGAGTTAAAATTAATTTGAATCCACTCTATTAAATTTTAAAATAGTCTTTTCATTTGGAAAAGTACTCAGAGAAATATTTTTGTGAACTTTATATGACCGCATATGAATTACTTCTGAGATGAAACTTCTTCCTTTTGAAGAGTATAAATTCTTTTCTGAACTAGACATTTAAATACAGGAATGTAAAATGATCCTTCCTCTTGACATCTGTTTAATGTGCTGACAAATAATCAAACTATTGTATTTTAGAAAGTGTTATCTCAAAACTTCCAAAAATGTAAATGGATGAGTCATTTTAACTGTGAATTGAATAGTACAGTTGCATCTCTTTGCAAGCACATGCCCTACTAATAAGGCATATGGGTACCAGAGTGTCCAGAAAAATCAGAGTGAAATTTCAACAGCACCAGGCAAGAACTAAAACAGATTAATGCATTCAGACTAATGGTAGAGAAGACCCTGGTGACCACCATTGCAGCTGACGTATATGAAAGCTTTTAAAATTTCATTTCTTGTTAGTTTGATTTCTCTACATTAAAAAGGATGTGCTGGGAGGCAGTTTAAAATAAAAAGGTTCGTTTATCTCCCTCTGGGCTAGAAAGTTAGAGTTACCCGATTTTACCTCTTAAAGAAAGGAAAGTGAGAAACATTGATTGATGGTGGATCAGGCTCAAGGAATCTTAGAAATGCATCTAAAATTGACTTGTTCCAGATCTTCTCACAGATGAAACAGACTGACACTTTGCCTTTCACTAAAAACCTTCAGGAATTGAGCTCTAAAACAATACAACCACACTAAGATGTCATTAGCTGATTAGATCTTAATGAGTTATTTTTTCACATTGAGCTCATATTATGGTCAGAAGTACTTCTTCCTCAGGGAACTAATATCAGATGCTAGAATGATAAATAAATTTGCCCATTTTTAACATTTTCTCCTTTCTATAGGTTTTCGGGAAACAGGTGGTATTTGGTCACATGTGTAAGTTCTTTGGTGGTGATTTGTGAGATTTTGGTGCATCCTCCACCTGGGCAGTGTACATTGAACCAAATTTGTAGTCTCTTGTTTTTCTTGCCCCTTAAATTATCTTCTATATAAACCTGTAGCCAAAATTGGGAAGGTGAGACGTGAATGTTCTAGCTCCTTCATCTATTTCCACAGTATTTTACTGGAATATTTTCTTCCACTTATCTCTAAGATATACAGCACTGCCACATCCAGAAATATTTTATCCCATGAAAACTGCTTTATTTCCATAATTTCAAATATTCTTTAGCCTCCTTCTATCCTGAATCTTGCCAAATATCTCCTAATGCTTTCAAATCCAAATTCCCCAAAGGTATTTGATGGGAAAAAGATCACTACTTAAAGATTTGCAAATGTATTAAATAGCATTATCTATAAATATGATTTTAGGACAAAATAGAAAGAAAACATGATTTTAATCTAAGAAAAATAATGGGCCTGGTGCGGTGGCTCATGCCTGTAATCCCAGCACTTTGGGAGGCCGAGGTGGGGACAGAGTGAGACTTTGTCAAAAAAAAGGAAAAAAAGTCTTATAGCAAAAGCAAAGTGTGTGTGTGTGTGTGTGTGTGTGCGTGTGTGTATTTGGAAGACGAAAGAGACAGTTGACACAGTTTTACTACCCAAATATGCAAAGCTATTTTATTGAATCAAGAAATATAAAGTCCTCCTAAAAGGAAATAATTTAACATGGGTCTTATCTAACCTCCATTTTTTTTTCTTTTTGGTCTCTGATAGCAAGAGCATTGGAATCTTATCTAATATTTCATAGATGTCTCAGAGTTACTTGAGCAACAATAGTTTTTAAAATCAAGATCTAAGCTTTAATGAGCAAAATGTTATGAAAAAATAAAATATAAATACTTCTTCATGTGATTTATGGGAAATAGGTTACAATAAACATTACAAAACCTTTTTCTTTATTATTTTTAGAAACAATCTTACAAAAACTTTCAAGTATAATATAAATAATTTTTTCTAAACTATTTGAGAGTAAGTTGTAGACATGATGCTCCATCACACTCAACAAACAAGAATATGCTAACTACAGCAAAAACATGAAGACCAGGCAATTAACATAGAAACATTACCATTATCTAATCCTGCTAATCCTCAGGTCCTCAAATTTCACCATTTGTCTACTGGTGTCCATTTTAGCAAAAGAATCAAGTTCAGAGTCACATGTTATTCCAATCTCCTTTTATCTGGAACAGTTCCTCAACCTTTCCTTGGCTATCATGACCTTGACAATCTTGAGGGTTTCAGGTGGGTACAATTAGAATGCCATTTAGTTTTGTTTTGTCTATTGTTTCCTTATGATTGATTCAGGTTATTTATCTTTAGCAGAAATATCATAGATGTTTCCATGTTCGTGGGGTGGCTCACACCTGTAACCCCAGCACTTTGGGAGGCTGAGGCGGGCAGATCACCTGAGGTCAGGAGTTTGAGACCAGCCTTGCCAACATGGCAAAACCCAGTCTCTACTAAAAATACAAAAATTAGCTGGGTGTGGTGGTGCATGCCTGTAGTCCTGGCTACTTGGGAGGCTGAGGCAGGAGAATGGCTTGAACCCGGAAGGTGGAAAGTTGCAATGAGCCAAGGTTGTGCCACTGCACTCCAGCCTGGGTGACAGAGTGAGACTGTCTCAAAAAAAAAAAAAAATATATATATATATATATATATTTTTTTTTTAAGACATATATATATATATATATGTCTTTATGGTAGCACAACTTATTTTCTTTTGGGTATATACACAGTAATGGGATTGCTAGGTCAAATGGTAGTTCTACTTTAAGTCCTTTGAAAAATCTCCAGACTGCTTTCCACAGTGGCTGAACTAATTTACATTCCCACCAGCAGTGTATAAGCCTTTCCTTTTCTCCTCAAATTCACCCAGCATCTGTTCTTTTTTGACTGTTTAGTATTAGCCATTCTGACTGGTTTGAATGGTGTCTCATTGTGGTTTTGATTTGCATTTCCCTAATGATTAGTGATATTGAATATTTTTTCATACACTTGTTGGCCACATGATGTCTTCCTTTGAGAAGTGTCTGTTCCTGTCCTTTGCCGATTTTTAAATGGGGTTGTTTGTTTTTCGCTTGTTGAGTTCCTTATAGCTTCTGAATATTAGACCTTTGTCAGATGCATAGATTACAAATATTTTCTCCCTTTCTGTAGGTTATCTGTTTACTCTGTTGATACTTTCTTTTGCTCTGCAAAAGCTGGTTGCTTTAATTAGGTCTCACTGCTCCATCTTTGTTTTGGTTGCAGCTGCTTTAGGAGTCTTCATCATCAGTCTTTGCCAAGCTGAGATGTCCAGAATGGTATAGCCTAGATATTCTTCTAGAATCTTTTTCATTTTAGGTTTTACTTTTAAATCTTTAATCCACCTTGAGTTGCTTTTTGTTTTTTGTGTAAAGTAAGGGCTCAGTTTTCAATATTCTCCATATGGCTAACCAGCTATCCCAGCAGCATTTATTGAATAGGGAGTTCTTTCCCCATTGCTTGTTTTTGGTGACGCTGTCAAATATCGGATGGTTGTAGGTGTGCAGCTTTATTTCTGGGTTATCTAATCTGTTCCATTGGTCTCTGTCTGTTTTTGTACCAGTACTGTGCTGTTTTAGTTACTATAGTCTAGTAGTATAGGTTGAAGTTGGGTTGTGTGATGCCTCCAGCTTTGTTCTTTTGGCTTAGGATTTCTTTGGCTATTCAGGCTGTTTTTTGGTTCCAAATGAATTTTAGAATGACTTTTTTCTAATTATGTGAAAAAATGTCATAGGAAGTTTGATAGAAATAGCATTGAATCTGTAAATAGCTTTGAGGAGTACGGCCAGTTTAACAATATTGATTCTTCCTATCCATGAATATGGAATTTTTTTGAGTTGTTTGTGTTTTCTTTGATTTTTTTCAGCAGTGCTTCGTGATTCTCATTGTAGAGGTCTTTCACCTCCCTAGTTAGCTGTATTCAGAGGCATTTTAAGGCATTGAAGGTACATACTTCAAAATAGTAAGAGCCATCTACAACAAACCCATAGCCATCATCATACTGAATGGGCAAAAGCTAGAAGCATTCCCCTTGAGAACCATAACAAGACAATGATGCCCACTCTCACCACTCCTATTCAACATAATACTGGAAGTCCTAGCCAGAGCAATCAGAAAAAAGAAAGAAAGAAAAGGTATCCAAATAGGAAGCGAGGAAGTCAAAATATCTGTCTTCACAGGCAATATAATACTATACTAGAAAACCCCATAGTCTGTGCCCAAGGGCTCCTAGATCTGATAAACAATTTCAGCAAAGTTTCAGGATACAAAATCAATGTGCAAAAATCAGTAGCATTTTTATCCACCAATAACGTCCAAGCTGAGAGCAAAATTAAACATTCAATCCCATTCACAATAGCCACCAAAGAATAAAACACTTTTTAATGTGAAATTAAAAAAAAGATTATAGCTACAGGTATAAGGTAAATAAGCAATTAAAATGATAAGATCATATTAGGCCAAACTCTAGTTATATATTTGAGATTGTTAATATGATTGATGATATTTTGAAAAATTACTACAAAAATTGATCTCCCTAAAGCAGAATTGATTATACCATTTCTAAAGAAAATTGAGAAAGTTATAAATACTATCAACATGTCTTCCATATATTCTCTAAAGGTGTCATGAATATATATATATACATAGTTTCCAACATCCATAAAATTCTGTAAGCTAAATAAAATCTTAATTTAGAGAAACTTTCTATATTTTATTTCTAAATTTCTATATCCAATACTAAAATTCCCCCAAAGATAATAGTTGGGAAAAATATACGTACCACTACTTAAATATTTGCAACTGTATTAAATAGCATGCCCATACATATAATTTTAGCCTTAACTACAAACTAGCAGAAAAGCATGATTTCATTCTGAGGAAAATAATGTATGTTTGTTGCCTGTATGTATGTGTGTGTTTGTGTGACTCAAGCTGAAATAAGCCCTAATGACTCCCTCATTAACTCAGAGAGCTAAGCAGACTGGGGGAAGAAATTTGGGAAATAGAAATAAGGGAAAGTCCAGAGCTCCCTATCATTTGACTGAACTGAGTTTGCATTGGCAGAACAGTGTTCTTGATAGGGCCACATATATCAGAATATCAAGTAGCACAATAAGAGAGGCTTGCATAGATTCAAAGCCCTAGCAGACACTTTAGTTCCAATAATTTGATAGTCAATTAAAAATAATAATTTACTATTGTGTGAAATATTATAATGGAGACTAGTGCAGTTATCTAAATCATCTCAATTACTGTTCATTATATAATTTAATGCAAGACAGCTGGGCACAGTGGCAAGTGCCTGTAATCCCAGCTACTTGAGAGCCAGAGGTGGGAGGATTGCTTGAGATCAGTAGTTTAAGAGCGACCTGGGCAGCACAACGAGACCCCATCTCTGAAAACAAAAGTAAAAGTGAATTAGCTGGGCATGGTGGAGCGTCTGTAGTCCCAGCTACTCAGGAAGCTGAGGCAGGAGGATTGCTTGAGCCCAGGAGTTTAAGGCTGCAGTGAGCTATAGTCACACCACTGTGCTCCAGCCTGTGTGAAAGAGCAAGACCTCAAGTACAAATAATAAATAAAAGCAATAATAGTAATTTAATGTAAGAAAAACGCTAATTTGTTCTTTATAAGAATGGGAAATTAGGCAAGCATTGACGTAAGTCAGTGGATAACATTCTGCTCTGTTGCTTAAACAAAGGATTTCTAGTGTTGAAGAGCAGAATGGTAAGAAAGATAAGGAAAAACTGAAGATAGCAAAATCTGAGACCTCTAAGAAAATGACAAATTATTCTAAAAATATGTGTTTGTGTAGATTTCATATCTGCATTTAAATGTATTGAACATTTTAGATGTTTATTCCTGAAATTGAAGCTTAAAGATTCCGTGCCATGGTGGTAACAATTTTCCGGGTTTTTCTATAATATTTCTTGTTGCTTTATTAATTTGAAGAATTTCTTTGCAATGGTGACTTGAAACCTCTGTTGCTTCATTCACATGAAGCAAAGACTTCCCTGCAGTCTATCATCTTTTGACCTGCTTATAATGGATATTAATATCCTAAAATTTCTAACATTCATGCAGTCTATCCTGTCATTTTTTCCTTTATGACAGGTTTCCTGTCTTGCTTAAAAATGACTCATAAATTTTGAGGCTGCTGCTCATATTTTTGTTTCTATATTTAGCACCTTAATCTCTTTGGAAATCATAGTTGATAAAGCAAGCTTTAGTTTTCTAAGTGGAAAGCCTGTTAAGCAAACATTATTAATTTAAAAAACAATCTTAACCACTGCATTGAAATATCCCTTTAATATATGTCATATTCCCCATATTCTTAGATATGTTCTGAGATCATGTAAATTATCTTTTTAATTTTTTATTTATCCTATAAAATAATTTTAATTATAGCAGATTAATATCTTTTTATTATATTGAATCACAAGCTCTTGATCCTAGAATTCTATTATAAAGTTATATTGAAGTATCTCACCTTTATTCTGCCATAAAATCTTACAAAACATTTTAATGCCTTCCAATATGGAATTCTGATTTATTTTGAATTAAATAAATATTTACAATAAATTTTGCAATGTGCAAAAACAAAAAGTTAAGTTTTAAAATTCTGGAACATTATAAGCCTCTCCATGATTTAACTTAAAACATTATTTTTCATTATTATTTTTTATTTTTGAGACAGAGTCTCACTCTGTTACCCAGGCTGGAGTGCAGTGGCACCATCTCAGCTCACTACAACCTCCACCTCTCAGTTTCAAGCGATTCTCCTGCTTCAGCCTCTGAGTAGCTGGGATTACAGGCACCGGCCACCACTCTCCAGCTAATTTTTGTGTTTTTAGTAGAAATGGGGTTCACCATATTGGCCCCAAACTCTTGACCTCAGATGATCCACCCACCTCGACCTCCCAAAGTGCTGGGATTGCAGGCATGAGCCACCACTCCCGGCAAAACATTTTTAACATAACTCTTTAGAAAGAATGAATTTAGGTATCCAAAAATTAGCTAAGCATGCCAATTTGTGTGAGAAACACATCAGATGTTAATTGTTTGGGATATTTAACATTTGAATTGGAATTAATTGTACTAAATTTTATGTATCAATTGAAATGTCAGACTTTCATGATGAATGCTTAAAACTAAAGGCACAAGTGAAAAGTCAGATTCCAATTCAAAAGTGAACATGAATAGAAGTCTGCAGTTTTTTTTCATTATATATTTAAAACCCAATTGATTAGTTCTCATATTCTTTGACAGTGAGATTGAATGAATTAAATTATGGTCGATGTTATCAATGAATGCATTCATCTTAACCTTTTTTTTTTAAGTCAATTACCACTACAAGCACTATTCCTTTCTCTTTTTTTTCTATATCCAAATTTGAATTAAAAGTGTACAGAGTCAAATGTACTTAGTGTTAAATGGTAGAAAGATAACAAGTATGAAAAAGTACAAATCATAAAAGTAGCAATTAATATAGAACCCAGCACTCTAGTATTTGACATTTAAGCATCTCTCTCAAGACTTCGTCACGAACAATTTATAGCCTTAACTACAAATGAAATGTCATAAATAATTGGTCATGTACCTTTGACATTTCATCTCAGATTTGGTGAATCAATTTGTAATCTGGAACATTTGAAGCCAATATTCAGGGTCTGAAATCTCAAGGGTAGTTATTTTTAATTATTTTATGGAATGCATATATTTTGCTCATTTCTTTAAATATAATAAAACAAACCTTGACTAGAGAAAAAGAACATAAGTTGTAATAAAGACACCTGCCAAACATCCTAAAGGAAAAACTATTAACAATATTAATAATTATAGAGGTCATTTAATTTTTCTATAAGTGAATTAAACTTAATATGTCATATTGTACTTCCAAGGCTTAGGGGGAAAAGCTTTGCATACTCCTGAAGAATTTTCATTACCTATAGAATATTAATTTCCACTTACAGTTCAGTTCCAAGTTACAGTGAGATAGTGTTGTCTCTTCTAAACTTTGGTATCCATTAACTCCCTTTTGTGACTGTCCTTAAATAGGCCAAGTAAACTTAGCTGAAGAAGGAAGCAAAGATATTAACAAGGCACCAAAGCATCTTGCTGAGTCAAAATCCAAGGGGATAAAAAGTCTCAAGTTAGGACTCTGGAAAAATTGGAATCAAGGAATGGATCACTATCAGAATTCCCTTTCCAACTTCCTACTTTCTGTCTCTCTGAACATTTAACTCACTGTACTTTCATGTAGTCAATCATATTTATTTATTTCTAGTACCCAAACCAGAATATGATAGTCAAGAGTGTACATGTTTACATTTCATTACTTAAAAATAGATAAGAAGTTGAGATGAAATTTTAATAGGATCCAAACTAAGGAACCTTCCTAATCAGACTGAGAAGGATTCTGATTGGCTCAACTGAAGAATGCTGGCACTTCAACCAATTTTATAAGGAAGGAGGCAGCTGTGGGGACATATTTCCCAAAACAATAGTGGAGGTGATTCTCTGAAAATGAGATGGAGGACAAATGAAGCTAGGAACAAAAAATAAGAAAGAGTGGGCAATATATTTTCTTTTCTTTTTCATTCCTTTTCTATTCTAGGAATAAACTGTCCTATGATTTAAGATTGTCAATTTTACAAATCCAAGGAGGAACCATTATTAGAGAGGATATATGAAAAGAAAACAAACTAAAACCTCTTTGATATGCCTAAATAATTTTCTGGTAAATTGAGCTGCTTTTCTCTCAAGTTTAAGAAACAGCTTTTAGAGTTACAGAGAGTGGCTGGAAATCAATAGCTCAGAGACCTTGCTAAATGAAATCAGGAAAATGAAAACCTCAAAAGGGTCAAAAGTGAACATTGTTGACCTTAAGTGGAAAATGCATCTGTATTTTCTAACCACATCAAATTTATTCACTTACATATTACTATTTTACCACGTTGTTTATGACCACAAAGCATGCAACCTGGATCTTGCTCCATAATTCATCACTGTCCTGCTAGCTCTTTGATACTTCCTGGCAAGTTTAAATATGTATTTAGTCTAGTTTTTCAGTTTTACTCAATGAGAAAGAGTAAGAGAGAGTTAGCAAGAGAACAAGAAAGTGAAAGAGAGAGAGAGAGACTGTGTGTGTGCATGCAAAACCACCTTTGCAAAATTATGACAGTAAGAGAAATCTGACATGCTTGGCTCCATCTTATTTCTGACCTCCAAGCTGTTCTTGGTCATTCCTGGATTTGGCCATGCTAGCTTTGGGAGGAATTTAGTTCATAGTTTAACTTGAAAGCAAGGGTGATAATAGTCCCTTCCTAAAATGAACTCCCTCTTTGCTCAGGAACCAAAAACTGCCTTTGTAAGATTAATGAAAGGCCATAAGAATAGGATTATGGGAGAGGCCTGAATTCTGCTAAATAGTTTCTATAATCCAGAGGATTCTATAATCCTCTGCTTCTCAGGAGTTATCTAGCTAGAGGTCACAAGACTTGTGACTTTCTCAATTGTTTCTACTGATAACATCACTATTGTAGAATCTAAGATTTCTTTTTTGTTGTTGTTTTTTTGAGATATTTTTCAGACTGACTCCACCTGCATCCATGACTCATGACGCAACTTGTCTCGTGGTCCTACGCAGAAGTGGACTCAGTGCAGAGGACCACTTTCCACAACCCTATGATTTCATCCCCAACCAATCAACACCACCCATTCCTAGCCCCCTACCCACCAAAGTGTTCATAAAATCCCTCAGCTCTGAACCTGTGCAGAGGCAGATTTCAGTAATAACTCCTTCTCCCACATGGCCAGCTTCCTGTCAATCAAACTCTTTCTCTACTGCAATGCCATGATCTCAGTTAATTGATTTTGCCTGTGCAGCAAACAACCTATCAGGTGACTACAAGAGCAGAATCTCCTACTCTACCATCATCAAATGCTACTCGTCAATTGGTTTTAGTGCTCACGGTGATTTATACCATAATTCACCTAGCAATTATAAAATGACTCATATAACATTTAGTATTTGAAACTTTAAAGAACCTAGTAAGACACCAACTATATGTCTTTATCAATGTGGCTGAAAGAAAAGAGCAAGCTGTATTGTGGGAGAAGTGTGCCCTTTCACTGCTCACACAGCTTGGGGATGCTGGTTTTAAAATCTCTAGAGTTGGTACGGCTGAAATACCGTTTATAGTCTCTCTTCCTGTCTTTCACACATGCTACCTATATCCTTTTACACCACTGTCTTCCTTTCTCTGTTTCACTTCCTTGCTTATTTTTGAAGAAATCATTAGGTTAATCTCCAATTTCACCTAAATGAGAGTAGCTGGCATCTTGAGTAGGCCAGAAAATAATATTGTCTTCTTTCGTGTGTCCTACCAAATGTAATGCCTTTAGCGTCTGCTTTGAGGTTTGACAGAAAAATAAAATTAAAATAAAATAAAAAACACACACAAGATTCCCCCTTCCAAACTCTCTGAACTACAATGAAAGCTTGCCTCAGTCCAAATTCTGCCATACTCATAAACATGTAAGAGGCACAAAACATGGGGCCCCAGCTCTGGAGCCAGCTGGTTTGTGTGCAAATCCTGACTCAGTCATTTATTACACGTGTGACCTTTGGAAATTCACTAAGGCTCCCTGGGTCTTAGTTTTTTCAACTATGATTATCATGCCTACCTTGAGTTATGGTGAAGGCATATGAGTTGATATATGTAAAGCCTTTAGCACAATGCCTGGAAGACAGTGAGCACTGAATAAATGCTGATCATTTCTGTAAGAGGTACTATAGTTTGGAGGCTAAGGACCCAGGCTCTGGAGTCGCTGTCGGGCCCTGAAGCCCAGTTCTGCCTCTCAGGTAGCTGTGTAGCCTTAGGCAAATTATTTAGCAGGTCAAACTCTTTTCAGATCCCAAATTTTTGTTTTTTGCAATCCTTAGCAATCAACAAGAACTGCAAGAGACTTTTCCACTATGTACATAAAGACAGAACTGGCCCACCAAGGAGAACAAATATTCCTGTTCCCCTCCCTGTTATCTCATTATCCTTTACAGGAACCACAGATGAACAGACCCTTTTTCAAGATAGTGATTGCCTCCAATTATTTAAAATCCAAAGAACATTATTTACAATCAATTTAGGTTCTGGATCCTATCTTTCTCTCTAGTAATCATTTATTGCCTCCCAATAGAATTCTTCTTCGTCCTTCTCCCATGACTTGTTTTACAATGATCCAAGCGCCCATTCTTTCTGTAACCTCAAGATGATATATAAGCTCCTGTACCTCATTAGGAAGTTGCGTCTTCATCCTGATGGCTCCTGTGTATACATGTTAAGTAAATTTGTATTCCTTTTCTTCTATTTTTTAAAAAAGTTCAAGTAATATCCAAAAAGTTAGCCATCAAAGTTATACATTTTATAAATCCTTCCTTGTCTTTATTCCACTGTTAAACTTCCTAAATTACCTTGGTTTTCTTCTCTGAAAGTTTTAGTTACTTCCCTTTATAGTTAAGGTTTTCAAATTTTGCAGTTACATACTTTGGTGGTGTAAGGTACATGGATGTGCTTTGGTCAAGCATAGGCAGAGGCAGATATCCAGGCCTTCATGACTTATCAAGTTTGGCACGCAGGTGCACACCTCCACTTGTTATATAACCTGTGTGAGTTTATAATTGGCTCTGAGCCACTGTTGTTTGTAAAAGGTGTAATTGCCCTGCTAACGCTGTACAGGGGCTCTTGGGGCTCAGCTGGGCTCAACATGGCTTGACATGTTGGGCTCGCTGGTGCCCAGAGAGAACCAGAGCTGTCCATCTTGCAGATGGACATAGGGAAGCCACAGCATGACTCATGCTGGTGCCCAGAGAGAGAAAGAGTTAAGCTGCTGACCCAGAACGCAAGGGAGAGCTGGCCATGCAGCTGTAGGTGTGGGGGTGGCCGGAGTCACAGAGCCAGAGCAAACAGCTGAGATAAAGGTGGACAATGTGAAAAGAGCTAATGAGAAAGCTGTTAATGAAAGCTGCTGCTAAATAAAAACCATATTCACCTGCCTACGGCCCTCCGCGTGTTCTTTCTGCTCATCCACCCACTCCCCTCAAACTTCAGCATAGGCTGGACCTGGACCCTGGGATCTAGCAGGTGGGTTTATTTTTCAGCCATTAACTGGGCTCTTTCAGTGAGGGGACTCCTATACTGAAACTCAAAAAATTTCTTCCTTTTGGTGGTAGGAAGAGTGGATAATTTCCAGACTTTTATTATGTAAACCAAGAATAAAATTCTAAGTGCCTCAACCAACTGAATGGACCCCCCTCTTGCGCAAGAGGACCCAAAGAAACCTGAAAAACTAGTTCAGGCCATAACAGAAATGGAGGCCAGGCATATCTCATTAAACCCTCCTCTTTTAGCAGCTCAGGCACATCTGACCAGCACTAACATTGAAATAGAGCTCTTCAGACTGACAAAACAGATTCTTTGTAGCAATAAGCTAGCAAATTTCAACCTGACTCCAGCAGAGCATCACATGACAGATAGCAGGCCCTGAAGGAAATCACAGTATTTACATCAAAATATATTTCTTTGACCTATTTTGGTATGACCCTGCACAGCTGTCTCTTGTGGGGGAACTTTGCATTCTGTTGAGAATCTCCTTCACTTACTAGCTCACTTCTGGAGAGGCTGGCACCCTTTAAATATCTGAATAGGAAACATTTGCTCTAAATAGAAAACTTTGCACCCCTAAGCTCTGAACCTTTAGGGAGGCAGATTTGAGTGATAGCTCCATCTCCCACATGGCCAGCTTCCTGTCAATTAAACTCTTTCTCTACCACAATGCCATGGTCTCAGTTAACTGATTTTGCCTGTGCAGTGGGCACAAAGAACCTATCAGGTGATTACAAAAGCAGAATCACCTACTCTACCATCATCAAACGCTACTTGTCAATTGGTCTTAGTGCTTATGATGATTCATATCATAATTCACATTGTAATACATAAAATGATTCATATAACATTTAGTACTTCAAACTTTAGTACTTGAGACTAAAAGTGGCAACCTGTGAGATTTCATCTATATAACAAAAATGTTGGTCTCTACAACCCCTTATCTTAACCCAGATACTACTTTCTATTGATTCCAGGTCTTTAGATAATAACTTAACTCTTTCAACCAATCAGAAAATCTTTGAATCCCCTTACAACCTGGAGGCCCCCACTTCAAGTTGTCCTGCCTTTCCAGACTGAACTCACATGTATTGATTGATATCATATGTCTTCCTAAAACATATAAAACCAAACTGTAACCTCACGAAGTCAGTAGATCCAGACCATCCTGGCTAACATGGTGAAACCCCATCTTTACTAAAAATATAAAAATTAGCCGGCGTGGTGATGGGCACCTGTAGTCCCAGCTACTCGGGAGGCTGAGGCAGGAGAATGGTGTGAACCCAGGAGGTGGAGCTTGCAGTGAGCCGAGATTGCGCCACTGCACTCCAGCCTGGGCGATACAGCAAGACTCCATCTCGATTAAAAAAAAAAAAAAAAAAATATATATATATATATATACACACACACACACACACACACATATATATATATACATATATATATATATATAAAACCTAACCACCTTGGGCATATGTTCTCAGGACCTCTTGAGACTTTGCCTTGGGCCTTGGTCATTCATATTTGGCTCAGAATAAACCTCTTTAAATATTTTACAGAGTTTGTTTTTATCAACAGCTGAATTAAAAAGTCACAAATCTATAAATTTGGAAAGAAGGGTTTTATTTCTAAAAGTGGGTATCATAGCCTGAAGGCAGGAAGAGGAGCCTCCAACTGAAACTGAAAAGCAAGCGCTTCAAGGGAGGGGCAAAAGGAACAGGAATTTATGTTGAGAGAGGTAGCTAAGTTTACATATTCAACAGATTATAGGAGGTACTATGAATATTCACAGGGGGTGGCGTGCACATGCATAGTAGGCTAACATGTATGCAATATGCATCCCATGTTCATCTTGGGGACAGAGACTTAACATTTAAATGTATTACTATTAGATTGTTTACTTGTAAAGCCCTCTGGGTGCAGTATCCGTGCTCTGTGAGCTGACTGCCAGAACCACTTCCTGGCCAGTGGTCTCTTACAGGGAAGAAATACTGATCAGTGGTTGTGTCCAGCCACAGAAAGAGAAAGGCAGGGTCAGTGCCCAACTAAGAAAGGCTGGTTGATATTCGTAGTGGAATCTTTTTCAAGGGGTTGGTTTCTGTTTAGCCCTTAGGTGAACAAACAAAACTAATAATGGCAGTTAGTGAGAGAGGAGTACAACGAGTTCAACCCTTCCTCCTGTCGGGGCTGGAACTCAGTATTTTTTCTTGGCCAGGTGCGGTATCTAAGGGCTCCCCTTGGACAAAAGATGGTCTGTTCAGTTGATTGGGGGCTTAGAATTTTATTTTTATGTATCATATTTTATCTTTCTTGAACTCATTTTATTTAGATATTTGGCATCATTTATCAATACTGTGTCAGGTATACATATGTAACAAACCTGCACATTGTGCACATGTACCCTAAAACTTAAAGTATAATAATAAAATAAAATAAAATAAAAAAATACTGTTTGTCTCTTATCTTTCACATTTTCTCGTTTCTCTGATTTTATTTGGTGTTTTGGGAACATTCTGTGGTTACGTTTTCTAAACTCCCTCACAATCTTTTAATTTTATTTTAGACACTTATTTATAATTTTCTGGATCTTTGGTTTATTACATGATTTTTCTCTTCTATTTAAAAAATGGATGACATATGTCTTAAATTTCTCTGGGCATACACATTGGAATGTCTTTATGTATTTTGCTTTTGTTCTACATTCTTTTTTGTCACTTGTATTGCTTGTGTTCTGGGGCAATTTTTCATTGTGACGGCTTAAGATGTTGAGAGAATATTTTGTTCTCCATTCATATCTAAGAATGAGGAAATAAAATGCTGCTTGGCAACTCTGGGTATGCTACTGTGCTCATGTCTTGTTAATCTTTGCATTAATGGAATAGGACTAGAAGCCAGGGTTAAGAGAAGGAAGGCCAAATGCCTTTGGGCATCACTTTCCCCTGGGACCTGCATATTCTCCTAGATGAACCCTTAAGATACCAGCTTGGGGGCTAATGCTGGGATATCATGTAGTGTGTGAATCTCAGAGACAGGAAGGTAAACTCTCTTATGAAAAGTTTCAGTTAATCCCTTTTAATTTAGCTCCATATTTTATTTCTCCTCATACTTTGCATCCTTGAGTGTTTACATTCTAGATTTCCGCAGGTAAAATCAGCTTCTTTCTGAGTTTCATCACACTTTAGAAACATTCTAAGCTACTTCTTTGACTGCCTGGCACAGTACTCACTACTTTTAAATCCAATTACCATGATCCAAAATTAAATTGAAATTGCTTATGTGGTCCTTTGCCTGATAGTTTTGTTCATCAGAAGTTTATAACTTTCAGTGGCTTCCTGTTATTTTATTGGCATTTTAAAAGAGAAAAACAACTGGTGGTGATCAATTCATTTTATTTACCCAGGCCATCTAAACTATGGGTAGGACATTTCCCTATGCCAGAGACTTTAGGACCTTTAAAAGGCTGACCAGACTATTTCCTATGCACTATAATAGTTGTTCCAGTATGAATCTTTTAAAAATTGCATCAATTATAAAAATATTTGCATTATTCCACCAAATGCAACAAAAAAATTGTGATTAAATGCATTTGACTTTCTTATATAGTACTACTTCAAATAGCAAAGTAGGAATGAGATTTCTTAATGCCTACCTCATCTCCATCTTTTGTAAATATGAGATAGTATGCATTTTTTTCAAAAGTTTTTAAGATAAATTAAACAATGCAAGGAAACATCCAGCTTAAGATTTAGTACACTGTAAGCCTCTAACCAATGTCTATTCTCTAGTCATCTATTACAATCCCAACTAGAGAAACAGATTTATATTTATTAAGACTTTGATATAAAGGTTTAGGTTTAACAGATGTCTGATAGCTGCAATTCTGAAATAGCCAACTGTCTCTAACTTCATCCAAATGTGAGATAAACTGAGAATAATTTAAACAGCCGGGGTGTTAGGATCCTTTGAGATAATATTGCACCTCACAGGCTGGTTTTACTGCCTTACTATATGCAGAGGTTCTCTACCAAGTGCATGAGTTTGATGCGACAGAATGCCCACACACGTCAGGCAAAGAAGATTTATTACTCAAGGATAGGCCGCACAGATAACCGGAAGTGTAGAACCCATGGTGAGCTGGTTTCCCGAGAAAGCTGCTGAGGCAATAGAGAGCCTCACTGCATGCTTCCCATGTTGCACCGCAGCTGAGGGACACGGAAAGCACTCCAGCCACTGTAAGGTGCCACCGGGCTCACTAAGTGCAAGCACCATAGAACATCTTATTCTAAGAAAATGAGGACACAGCCCAGGTTGTTCTGGACATTTCCTCCTCGTTTCCGCATGTTTCACTCTCAGTACGTTCTGCCTGAGAAACGCAAGCAAGAGAGGGAAGATTTGGGTTAGCTAAGTACACCCAACTGGGGACTTTTCCTCCTGGGATATCATTAGAAAGCTGTGCACCCCACCCGACTGAAAATCTATTGGTCACTGTCTATAATGGAATTCATTGATTAAAAACAAGTTTTATCTTTAACACATTTTGCAATGTATTTTAAAATAATAAATCGGCAATACACAATTTACACATGTATTCAGTGTGTAAAGACTATAATTACTTAGTAATATTATTTTCAAGTCTTCATATAAAAGAATAAAACTAGAAACTTTAATTCAAAAGTTGAATAATTAAATCTGTAATATGCTTTTATTTGTTTTCTGTCTTTTATGAAGAATCAAAACAAGTTTTGGCTTGTTGAACTACTTGAATGAGAAAACATTATTAAAATGAGTACAATCATAAAACTGTTCTCAAAATTATAGAAATACAAGCAGGTAAAGAACATTATTCCAGAAGGCAAAAAATGGATATAGCAAGCAATAAGAGTTTTAATTACAAGTATATCTCTAAGAAGAGATCATGGATTATCACCAAGAAACTAAAACAAATAAAATACATTGCACGCAATGAAATATCAATTTCTGATGTTTGCCTACTGCATAAGAAAGGTATTAGAATAGAAAACCTGATGTATATCACAAAAGAGAAATATTGTTTATTTATTGTTGTGTTTTCTTTATTTGTATTTTTTGTTTTAGTAATTTTATACTGTAGAAGTGCTTTTGAGGTTATCTTTTTTTTTTCTTTACGAAGTGATTAAACTTATCTATTGCACAGCATGGTGAATATTGTTAATAATAGAGTACATTTCAAAATTGCTAAGAGAGTAAATTTCAAATGTTCTCACCACAAAAAAATGAAAAGTATTTGAGGGGATGAATATATTAATTAGCTTGATTTAATGTTGTAGTCATAAATCATATTACTTTGTAATCCATCAATATATAAAAATATAAATTGTCAATGTGTAATAAAATTTTCTTTAAAAAGTTTTTAAACCTGTTTAAAATAATAAGTGATTAAACTTGTTTAAGCTCCATCCTCTTTCTCTTGATCCACCAACATCTCAGGAAAAGAGATTTAAAAGCTGTATATGAAAATAAAGCACAAAAAAGCAAAAGGAAATGCAAAATGCAAAATGAATAAATATAAAAACATGTTGATTGAAGAGAATTTTAAAAGAGAAAGAAAAATTCTAATTAATAGAATTATATAATAAAGCAGTGATGAGATAAATAAAATAACAAATAATTTATAAATCTATTCCTCTACTAAAATATCTTAATATCACTGAAGTTCCTACAGTGACCTAAAATATTTTTAAAAGTTTTTTTCTGATTCAAATTGAATGTACATGTAAAATCCTTATCTAGGTGCAGTTATGTTTTTTAAATATAACAAAAATAATGTTTGTGCACAGAATTTAGTAAGATATATGCCATTCAAAACCAACAACAGATTCTGATGCGTTATATGATTTCTATTTCTCTTAAGAAGTTAAACATTATAGGCTGGGCTCATGCCTGTAATACCAGCACTTTGGGAAGGCAAGGCTGGCAGATCACTTGAGTTTGAGACTAGCCTGGTCAACATAGCAGAACTCCTTCTCTACTAAAAATACACAAATTAGCTGGGCATGGTGGCACATGCCTGGAATCCCAGCTACTTGGGAGGCTCAGGCAGGAGGACTGCTTGAACCCAGGAGGCGTAGGCAACTGTGAGCTGAGATGGTGCCACTGCATTCCAGCCTGCGTGACAGAGTGAAATTCTATCTCAAAAAAAGAAAAAGAAGCAAAATAAATAAGTTAAGCACTGAAGAGTCTTTTAAGTATTTAGAAACAGCCAATTCAAAGGTGCTGATAATTTCTAACTTCACCCTCTGGGATTCCCTGTTCAGGTTGAGCTGTATAAAGGATGCAAGTATATTTTTTTGCCAACTGCTCTTCAAATGATAAGTGATGCCTTTTAATTACATTTTACATGGTAATTAATTTAAAATACCCATGCAAATTCTTCATCTTGGAATCCCTCTTCAGGCAGTGCCCAGATGCCCCAGGCTTTCAGCACTTTACTCCAGTTTCCAAAATATTCTTAAAGTACTTAAGATAATAGAGATTCTTGAAAATATTCCAAGCAGCTATAAAATGAAAATAGCCATTTGCAGAATGAACAATAAAAGAGCAACACACATGTTTACATTTTTGAAATAAAGTAATACTTTGCATTATAAACACATGCAAATAGAACATAAAGAAATAGTATAATTTTTGAGTTATCTGAATATTTAGCTATTTTACAGCAGCCTCAATACAAGAAAGCCATCATCCTCAGTAGATGCTTTGATTCCACAGGGCAGTAACTGTAATTTTCATTTTGGGCCAGAGAATTTTTTCTAAAGAAAGCATACTTTTATTTATTTACAATTTAAATAATTACATCATAATTTTACTTCTTACTTGTATTTTATTGCACATTTTAATCTGCTGCCATTTTGTTGACATTAATCTGAAAGAATGACAAGATTACCAAATCTGAATGCATTATATTGATCATGCATCTCATCAGTTCACAAAGCAACTCAGGGTGAGGTTGGTGAGAGCAGCTTGCCTTGGTAGGGACAAGTACATTATCAGTGGCATTGCCGTAAGTCCTGACACATAGTAATAATAAGAGCAGATCAACTTTTAGTCTGTTTTATTATTGATGTTGAAGTCTCTGCAGGTAGTGCCTTCTCTTATTTTTTGCATCTAAGTTTCTCGGATTTTCTGCATCCTCACTGCCCTGCTGTCAGTGAAAACCAAACTATTTAATAATATTAGTAATAAAGTTTGCACATGTCAAAAGCACGCTTTGACTTCACACTGAATCCAAAATGAGAGAAATCTTTTTCTCTAGGGAGAAAACATTTTCCCTGCAGAAGTCCATATGCACAAGATGCCGCCTCTAAGAAGTAACAGGAAAAGCTGGACATTCCATACCTCATATGAAAACTTGAAGTATGCTTCTGGAATAGAGACATTTAATACATTCGTATTTACTATTGATCAAAATTAATGTTTACAGGGAGAGTTAAAGATGGCTGACCAGAAGCACAGGACACTCCCCTCCTCCACAAAGAAGAAACAAAATAGCCAGTGTAGATAATCACACTTTGACTAGAGCAGCTAAGAGAGAATGCTGGAGCTCAGCAGAGAAGTGACAGGAAACACCTACAGCTCTGAAGGAGGAGGTAAGGCAGAGAGCCTGGCCAGGGGCAGCTGGGAGCCCAAAGAGGCTTCCCAGTGAGGGAAAATGATAAGTGAGTGACCCCTGGTGGTTCACATTCCCACTGTGAACTCTTGCACACGGCCACAGCCGTCTGACCAGCAGAGCTCACCACTTAGGGACTGATGATTGCCCCACCCTGCCCACCGTAGCCTGAGCCCTTGTGCATGACCTGCAGGCCTCAAGACTGACAGGCCCATGTGGCCTGGCACTGAGCTCTCTCCCTGTGCCCAAGCATACCACCCAGGACCCTGGAAATTGTCCCATTCTTGTTCAGCATAGCCTATGCCCACGAACATCAGATAGGGGGGTAGGACATGCCTAAGGACAGGACTGCCTAGTTTGGCACTCTTCCTCTAGTGCCCAAGCCTGCCACTTTGGGGATCTGGGAATTGATCAATGTTTTTGGACACCACAGTGCATGTGTATGCACCAGGGAATCTAGCAACACACCCAGAAAACCTTCTGGCAGTGGTCAAGCATGCTGTCAGGTCTGGGAACCTCTCTGGCCGGTCCACCACGACTGGCATCTGTGCACCCCTCTCAGGAGCCTGAGGACAGGCCCATCCAACCTGCTCCCACCACTGCTACTAGCACCCACCCGCACAAAGCTCTACCTGGAAGCCTGAGGACTGGCCTGTCCAGCTGGTTGCAGCCACCACTAACACCAGTGCATAGTGCCTGGGAGCCTGAGGGTTGTCCAGCTACTGACATTACACATGCCATGCACGTTGCTTAGGGGCCTGAAGACTCACCCTCCTGCCTAGGTCACCGCTGCTGCTACCAGCACAAAAGCAAACTGGAGGCCCAAAAATCAGCCTGCCTGAAACCAGTAACATCAGTTCCCACAGACACTGCCCTGGGGACCCAAGGACAGGCAAACTCAGCCTAGTGATCCTAACACTGGGGCCCGAGGAGTGGCCCATGTGGCATCCTTATTCTCAGCAAAACCTCGCCATAGCCTCCACTAACAACTACAGCGTAAGCCACTGAGGAAATCACAAACACTACGGTTCCTGTTTACAGCTGAGAAACATCATATGGAGACTACACTACCTCACACACCCAGAACCAAAGCTAAAGTGCCCTACCCAACCAACAACATAGATATAGCCACAGGAAAAAAATCTTCCCCTATGGCAGTCAACCCTCAAAATTGGAAGAAGCAATGGTTATACCAGATGTACAGGTATCAATGTAAGGATGACAGAAATGTAAAAAAGCAAAGAAAGATGACACCTCCAAAGAAACAATAATTCTCCAGCAACAGATTCCAATGAAAAAGAAAATTATGAAATGGTGAAAAATGAATTTAAAATAATGATATTAAGGAAGCTCAGTGAGATAAAAGAGAACACAGATAATACAAAGAAATCAGAAAAACAACTCAAGATATGAATAAGAAATTTATCAGATGAATAGACAGATAATCATGAAGAAGAGTCAAACAGGTATTCTGGAAAGGAAGAATTTAATGAATCAAATAAAAAAATACAATCAAGAGCTTCAACAATAGACTAAATCATGGAGAAGAAAGAATTTCAGAACTTGAAGACAGGTCTTTGGAAATAGCCCAGTCTGACAAAAAAGAAAAAAAAAGAAAGAAAATGAATAAAAAGAATGAAGAAAGCCTATGTGTTATACGGGACACCATAAAGTTAGAAAATATTACAAATTTGGGTGTTCCAGAAGATGAAGAGAAGACCAATGGCATAGAAAAGATATTTAACAAAATGGTAACTGAAAACTTTTAAATCTAGCTAGAGATTTAGACATCCAGGTGCAGGAAACTCAGAGACCCCCAAATAGATACACCTTTGTTTTTTCCCTGACATGTAATAGACAAAATGTCAAAATTAAAAACAGAGAGAATCCTAAAAAGAGTGAGAGAAAAGTGCCTAGTCACATATAAGAAAACCCTTCTGTGGCTGAGCGCAGTGGCTCCCACCTGTAATCCCAGCACTTTGGGAGGCCAAGACAGGCTGATCACGAGGTCAGGAGATCGAGACTATCCTGGCTAACATGGTGACATGGTGAAACCCCATCTCTACTAAAAATACAAAAAAAAAGAAATTAGCCGGGTGCGGTGGTGGGTGCCTGTAGTCCCAGCTATCGGGAGGCTGAGGCAGGAGAATGGCGTGAACCCGAGAGGCGGAGCTTGCAGTGAGCCGAGATCATGCCACTGCACTCTAGCCTGGGCAACAGAGCGAGACTCTGTCTCAAAAAGAAAAACAAAGAAAAGAAAAACCCTTCTGTGAGATAAGACATACTTCACCCCATTAAAAATATTTATATACTCAGAAAGAACCAAAATCATTTAAATATGGTATGATAAAGCTGAAATACATTTCCATATTGACAATGACTGTGCTCTGTACAATAATATCATAGTGACTTCCACTAAATATTTGGTTTTGTGTAGTACAAGTAAATATTTAAAAGTCCAAGTGATGAAAAAATTAAATGGCTGAGCTGGGCGCGGTGGCTCACGCTTGTAATCCCAGCACTTTGGGAGGCCGAGGCGGGCGGATCACGAGGTCAGGAGATCGAGACCACGGTGAAACCCCATCTCTACTAAACATACAAAAAATTAGCCGGGCGTGGTGGCGGGCGCCTGTAGTCCCAGCTACTCGGAGAGGCTGAGGCAGGAGAATGGCGTGAACCTGGGAGGTGGAGCTTGTAGTGAGCCGAGATCGCGCCACTGCACTCCAGCCTGGGCAACAGAGCGAGACTCCGTCTCAAAAAAAAAAAAGAAAAAAAATTAAATGGCTGGTTTAGTTACACCTAATAATTTTAAAAAAGATATTGTCATTTCTTTCTTTCCATACTTCCACTAAGAATGTGTTTTATTCTCTTCCAATTACAAAAACAAGTTCTTATGTAATGTCTTGAATTATATTTTAAAATGTCTATCTGAGATGTCACAGTGTTTAAGGATCAAAAGCTTAGTGTTTGTGATCAAACTGCCCAATTCTGAATTCCAACTCTGCCATTCATTTACTGAGTTAACTTGAAAAATTGTTTCACTTTTTGCTGTCTTCTTTAAAATGACAATAATATAAAATAGTACTATTCATAGGACTGTTTTGAGTATTTAATAAAATGTGTAAAATGTATGCATAGTGTCTGGTACATATTAGACATTCAATAAAGACTGCCCATTTTCATTGTCTCTCTTTCTTTCTCTCTCTCTCGCTCTCTCTCTTTCTCTCTCTGCCTTTCCCTTATGAGCTTTACCTTTGCTAACCCTTTCCCAGGAACAAGTGGCTAGTTGTTCACTTTAGTTCTGTTCTTTTTTATCCTACAAATTCAATATTATTTTGTTGTAATTATCTTAACATATCTTTGTTTAGATTTAACTTTATGTTTATCAATTTATTTATTTGTTTTTTAAATTTAAGATCATACTGCTGGGACTATTAACCTTCTTTCTTTTTTTTTTTTTTTTTTTTTTTGAGACGGAGTCTCTCTCTGTCGCCCAGGCTGGAGTGCAGTGGCGCAATCTCGGCTCACTGCAAGCTCCGCCTCCCGGGTTCACGCCATTCTCCTGCCTCAGCCTCTCTGAGTAGCTGGGACTACAGGCGCCCGCCACCACCCCCGGCTAATTTTTTGTATTTTTAGTAGAGACGGGGTTTCACCGTGGTCTCGATCTCCTGACCTCGTGATCCGCCCACCTCGGCCTCCCAAAGTGCTGGGATTACAAGCGTGAGCCACTGCCCAGCCAACCTTCTTTCAAGAATGCATCTTTTAAAATTACATAACTGAAAGTTGATGACTAAAAATGCTCTCTGATCTGAGTTTAACTGAGATGTTTGTTTGCTTCTTTTTAGCTTTCATTCTTATAAGAAAGTCGTGTTCTGTATAAAATTCTAGGTTTCAAATTATTATTTTTTCATCAATTTCAGATGTCATTTTACTCTCTACAGGAATCCTTTGTTGTTTATAAGGAATCTAACATCAGTGTTACCTACACATGTCTTCTCTCTGCCAGCTTGCAAGGTCATTTTTAAATTTTTGATATTTAAGTCACCCTACTGGTACAATGTATTTATTTTCTACTGATGCATAACACATTACCACAAATTTACCAGCTTAAAACAATACAAATGTATCTGCTTCCAGTTTCTGTGGGTCTGAAGTCCAGGCACTGCATGACTGGGTTTTCTGCCCCAGGTCTAGTTAAAGTGAAATCAGGATGTTACCCAGGCTGAGCTCCCATTTGAAGGCTCTGGGAAATATTCTGTTTCCGAATTTATTCAGGTTGTTGATAAAATTCAGTTCCTGGAAATTGTAATATTAAGGTACTTATTTCCTTGCTGGTTGTCAGATGGGGGCTGCTCCGGCTAGTAGAGATCCCCCACGTTCCTTGCCATATGCCTTCCATTGTCAAAGCCAGCAGGGGAGAATCTTCTTCTCATCAAATTCGTCTCACTTTTTAAAATTTATTTTGCCAGGAAAAATCCAGTCCCTATTATAAGTTTACTTGATTTGGTTGGATTCACCCAGGATAATCTCCCTCTTTTAAGGTCAACTGAATTGGAACCTTAATAACATCTGCAAATTCCCTTCAGAGCAAGCATAGATTAGTCTTTGACTGAATAATGTGTGCCATACATGGGGTGGGAATCTTCTTCTCTGTGTGGTTTCGTTTGTTTTCTAGGTCTAGAATATTTTCATCTATTATCTGGTTAAATATGCTCTCATCTTCATTATTGCACTTCTCTTCTCCTGGAGACTCAGACAAACGTATGTAGCATCAAATCATTATATGTTTTCTATGACTCTTAATCTCCTTTTTGCATACTTCAACTCACAGTCTCCTTAAAATGTTGTTGCAGTGATGTTAACACTTCCAATTATCTCTGTAAAAGTAAATTGACATAAATAATAAAAAGCTATTGAAGAAAAATCAGAATTATGGCATAATTGAAGGTCCCTTTTTAAAAGCTGCTTCTCATCATTCTAGTCATGAAGCATCCCAGTTGTCCCAAGTAGAGGTGGCATGGGGGAGGGATGCTACTGAAAACCTTGTTTCATTGAACAGTCTGCAAGTATGTATTATTACAGATCATATACATCTTATGTTTATATGAAAATAATTTATCTCTAAAAGGCATTCTTCATTCATATCATATAATATTTTTACTATCATAGAGCAGTGTACCTGAATAGTACATAGCTCTAACAACCTAAAAATGGCCAAATGCACCAGTCTTCTTCAATAACTAGAAGG
This sequence comes from Hylobates moloch, assembly GCF_009828535.3. NCBI lineage: Eukaryota > Metazoa > Chordata > Mammalia > Primates > Hylobatidae > Hylobates > Hylobates moloch. The sequence continues at coordinate 160,246,902 of NW_026652278.1, forward strand.
CTACAGATCAAAGTACTTAAGTTACATACTGAGTAATTATTTTTGTCTCTCTTCCAGATCGGCAATTCTCTTTTAAGCTATATTTAATATGCTATTTAACCATTAATTTAATTTTTTATTTTAATACGTACATTTTTAATTTCCTTCCCCCCCAGCTCTATTAAGGTATAATGGAGAAATAAAAATTATATACATTTACAGTATACAACATGATGTTTTGATATATGCAAGTACCTACTGTGAAATAATTAAATTAAGATAATTAACATATCCCTCATCTCATATAATTATTATTTTTTGTGGTGAGAACATTTAAGATCTACTCTCTTGCAGTTTTCAAAACTACAATATATCATCATTAACTATAGTCACCACGCTGTACAATACATCTCCAGAACTTATTTTCTTTGTCCAACATTTATATTCTTTGACCAACGCCTCCTCATCCCATCTTCTGCCAGCCCCTGGCAACTACCATTTTACTCTCTGTTTCTATGATTTCAAATTTTTCCGACTCTACATATAAGTGAGATAATGCAGCATTTCTTTTTTTGTGTCTGCTTTATTTCATTTAGCATAATGTCCTCTGGGTTCACCCATGTTGTTGAAAATGACAGTATTTTCTTCTTTACTGTTTTAAGGCTGAATAGTATTCCATTGTGCATGTGTAAATATATATATATATGTGTGTGTGTGTGTGTGTGTATATATGTGTGTATATATATACACACATATATATATACAGTTATACATCACTTAATGACAGGGATATGTTCAGAGAAAAGTATAGTTAGGAAATTTCATCATTGTACAGAAATCATAAAGTATACTGACACAAATCTATAGCCTACTAAATCCCTAGGCTATATGGTATATTCTATTGCTCCTAGACTACTAACCTGTACAGCATGTCATTATACCAAATACTATAGGCAATTATAACACAGTGGTAAGTATTAATGTATCCCAACATATAAAAGTAGAAAAAGTACAGTAAACATAAAGCATAAAAGATAAAAATAGTATACTTTTATAGATAACTTCCTTGAATGGAGCTTGGAGGACTGGAATTTGACTCTGAGTGAATCCATGAGTGAGTGGTGAGTGAATGTGAAGGTCTAGGACATTATTGTACACCATTATAGACATTATAAGCATTGTACGTTTAGACTGTACTAAATTTGTTTTTAAACATTTTCTTTAGTGATAAATTAAACTTAGCTTACTTTGACTTTTTACTTTATAAACTTTTTAATAATTTTCAACTTTTTGACTCTTTAATAATAACACAGCTTAAAACAAAAATATTTTACAGCTGTGCAAGTATATTTTTCTTTCTTTATATCCCTATTTTATACGCTTTTCATTATTTTTAAATTTTCAATTTCTCTTTTTCAGTTTTTAAACTTATTTTGGTAAAAACTAAGACACAAATACACACATGAGCCTAGGCCAATACCGGTCAGGATCATCAGTGTCACTGCCTTCCACCTCCAGGGCTCGTCTCCCTGGAAGTTCTTCAGGGACAATAACAGGCATAGGCTGTCGTCTCCTATGCTAACAATGCCTTCTTTTGGAATACCACCAAGGGACCTGCCTGAGATTGTTGTACCATTAATCTTTTCTTGTTTTTTAAGTAGAAGGACTGTACTCTAAAACAACAACAAAAAGTTATAGTATGGTCAATAAACAAACAAGTAACATTTCATTTGTTATCATTATTAAGTGTTATGTACTGTATGTTATATGCTTTTTATGACTGGTAGGTCTGTAGTAGGTTGTTTATATCAGCTTCACCACAAACACATGAGGAATATGTTGTGTTCTGATGTTAAGACAACTATGATGTTCCTAGGCGATAGGAATTTTTCAGCTTCATTATGATCTGATGGGACCGCCATCGTATATGCGGTTCATTGTTAACAGAAACATCATTATGTGGCATGTGACTGTATATATTATATATAATATATTATATATAATATATACACACATATATAGTGTGCGTATACCATATTTTCTTTATCTGTTCATCATCCATCAGTGCACTTAGGTTGGTTACATAACTCAACTGTTGAGAATAGTGCTTCAATAAACACAAAGTGCAGATATCTCTTTGACATGCTGATTTTATTTCCCTTGGATGTATACCAGAAATGAGGCTGCTAGACCGTATGGTAGTTCTGTTTTTAATTTGTGAAGAATTCCATACTGTTATCCATCATGGCTGCACCAATTTTCATTTCTACCAACAGTGCGCGCGCCTTCCGGTTTCTTTACATTTTGCCAACACTTACGTTTTGTCCTTTTGATAGTAACTATTCTATTAATAATAACAGATGTGAGGCAATATCTCACCAGGAGGCTGATGGGAGCTCAGCTCAGCACCAGAGTTGTAGTTGTCATATGAAGAAACAATAACTAAGATTTACCTGTCACTAACATCAGCAATCACACAACACCTGTGTCACACAGAGGAAGTGATCCGTGACCATCTGCACTATCTTAATGTGGAGGAAAAGTTAAATATTGGATTTGAACTCAATTGAACATGGACACAAACAGTGGTTACCAAGTCCCAGAACAAGTTGTGTGAACACTTTGAGGTGTTCATTCAGCACTGTTTTGGAGAAATCTCTATTTCAATCTATTCCTATATGTTAGTTATTGAAAAACAATAGACAATCACGAAAAACAAGTTGACTTTTTGTGTTCCTGGAGCCCAGTCACAAAGGGCCCTCCTAACTGGACCTCATGCCAAACAACTCGTTACAAAAAGAGATAGGGTCCCAGACTGTGCCAAAGCTTCATGACACCTCTCCTCATCTGTAAACGGACGAGTGGCCGACTCTGGAGCCCAGGTTGTTGCTTCCCGGTCTAGTGGTGAATCTTCCATTGTCTGGTGAGTGTAAATATCTTTTCCCTTCTCCCCTTCCCATTGCAATTTGCTTATTATATCAATCTACTTATTATATATTATGTCATTTGCTTATTATACCTGCATTGCCATTTACATGGGATAAAGATTGTTTACCCTTAAAGGTGTTGTGTTTGTGTCTTTTCTTCTCCCCTCATGCGTTTCCCATACAGAACACTTATTCACATAAGATAATCCCAATCCCTAACTCTTTTGCCATATAAAAAAAATTCCGATAGGCCAGTGAAATTAAATTTGGGAACTGGAGGAAAAGGAGCAAAAAGATAGTTGAAGAGAGAAGAGACATCTTGTTGAAGTTACCTTGAACCAAACAGTGACTGTGAATATAACAATTTGAGTCAGGCTAGAAAATGAATGAATAAATCAAACACTATACCTAAATTTTCTGATTATCTTAATTTTTCTTACCTCTGACAAGAAAGAATGAGCTTGTGTTTTTATGTCAAAGAAAAGTGCTCCAGTTACTAAAAGAAAGCAGGTTTTATATTTGTACATAGTTTATTGTTGAATGCACAGTTCACAGCCTCTGTTGAAAAATTCGATGCAATAGAAAAAGTTATCACTCAATTTGTAATGCAGACAGGAAAACTTCTTTTTCATAGAAAACTCATATTGCCAGGATCCTCTACATTCCATGTAGCTTGATTTTTTTTATAAGGATCAACTAACACTGCTTAAGCACAAATGTGGTATATATTGTATTAGAAATATATATAAATCAAGTAGCACAGACAGAGCAAAAACAACATGTAATACAATAGATTTCTTTATTTGAGATGTAATTTTCCTGATAAAATTGCTATGCTTCATTTCCAGCAATAGATTTAACTCAGGTAACATAAAACCAGGGAATGTCAGAAAGCTGCTGATTCTCCAGAGAAAGGGGCTCATCTTATTAAGCAATGCAACTGTGACAGCATGTAGGATATTTCTCAATTAATTTTCTTTTTCTGATAAGGTATTCTATACATTGGGGAACATGATATGTGCGAAGGTTTCTCAATAGCATTACCGAAAATTGATTTATGACAGAATCAAGATCATGGGGCCCCCAAACAACCTCTTGAAAGAGTGATTTTCCAAGATGAAATAAAAGTAAGACAATTCAAAAAATTCATCAGAGAATACCCTACATGTAATGAATGTCTCAGGAGGCTTAGCCAGCTAAAAATCCAATCTATTTTCTTTAGAAGAGATTAGAAAATCTCTAAGCAACTCAGGCCCCCTGCATCACTATTTGAAATGAAATAAAGAAGTTTCAAGTTGTTTAACATTATTTAGGCTCCAAGTACTTGTACTAAACTTCAGTAAGAGAAAAGACTCCCAAAAATAGAATGCATAAAATGGTAAAACGTTAAATAAGACAGAGATTTTTGTGAAGGAAGGAAGTTACCTTTATTATTGCTCTCCAATTTTTAAATTTTTAAGCTGTGCTTTTTGAAGGCTCTGAACTAGGAAGATAAAAATCAACATCATTTGAATAAGTAATGACACCTATATCGTGCTGACTTGCCTTCCTTCATTTTCAGTTACATCAGGATTTCCTCATATTAGTCTTCTTTGTATGCTGACCTATATTCTCTACTTGATTTAAAGTAGATAGCTTACATTATGTAACTGCTAGATTTTAAAGTAGTCGCCTTACGTTATGTAGTGGTTATTAAATTCAATTGAATTTGACCTAAAGTGGCCTCTATATGTAGTGAACTACAACTTAGTATGTAAACTAACGGCAACTTAAGAATATATTCAAAACCACAGTAAGATGCCATCTCACACAAGTCAGAATGGTTATTATTAAAAAGTCAAAACACAGCAGGTGCTGGGGAGGTTGCAGAGAAAATGGAACGCTTATATACTGTTGGTGGGAGGGTAAATTAGTTCAGCCATGTGGAAGGCAGTGTGGTGATTTCTCAAAGACCTAAACACGGAAAAACCATTCGACCCAGAAATCTCATTACTGGGTATATACCCAAAGGAATATCAATTATGCTACTATAAACACACATGCATGCATATGTTCATTGCAGCACTTTTCACAATAGCAAAGACATGGAATCCACCTAAATATCCATCAAGACTGGATAAAGAAAATGTTGCACATATACATCATGGAATACTATGCAACCATAAAAAAGAATGAGATCATATCCTTTGCAAGAATGCGGATGGAGCTGGAGGCCAGTGTCCTTAGAAAATTAACACAGAAACAGAAAAACAAATACTGCATGTTATCACCTGTAAGTGGGAGCTAAATGATGAGAACGCGTAGACAAATTTTCTTAAAAGTCTTAAAAATTTAGATTCAAAATATCAAACTTTAACATTTCTCTTCTTTATACTTATTAATAGATTATAAGAAATTTAGCCTCACTTATATTAAATATATGGATTACTTAGGATGACAGGATATTCATTTATCATTATACATAGAATATTATAAGAATCATATGAAAGAGGCGCGTGGTGGCTCATGCCTGTAATCCCAGCACTTTGGGAGGCCAAGGCCGGAGGATCACAAGGTCAGGAGATCGAGACCATCCTGGTTAACACAGTGAAACCCCATCTCTACTAAAAATACAAAAAATTAGCTGGGCATGATGGCAGGAGCCTGTAGTCCCAGCTACTCAGGAGGCTGAGGCAGGAGAATCGCTTGAACCCAAGAGGTGGAGGTTGCAGCTAGCCGAGATCCTGCCACTGCACTACTGCACTCCAGCCTGGGTGACAGAGCGAGACTCTATCTCAAAAAAAAAAGAATAGTATGAAAGAATGAAAATAGTATTTTTATACACTCAACTTTTAACACATTTTACCATAGAGCAACTTATACATGTGTGGTTAATTATGAAATAATCTAGTTTTATCAAAACTATCCCTCACCAAATTAAATGTTATAAAATTTCCTATGAAATTTTATGAATTTCATTAAATTCCTATGAATTTAATTTACATGAATTATAAGCTATACTAATAATGCAAGCCAAAAAGGAAACCTGATGATAAAGTCAAAAATTCTTCTAATATGAGAAATGTTTTAGTCTGCTACAAAAAATGTGGTCTTACATATATTCTTTTCTTTTCTTTTCTTTTTTGAGACAGAGTCTTGCTCTGTCACCCAGGCTGTAGTGCACTGACACCCTCTGGGCTCACTGCAGCCTCCCGGGTTCAAGCAATTCTCCTGCCTTCCAAGTAGCTGGGACTACAGGCACGTGCCACCACACCTGGCTAATTTTTTTTTTTTAGTAGAGACAGGGTTTCACCTTGTTGGCCAGGCTGGTCTCGAACTCCTGACCCCAGGTGATCCACCTGCCTCGGCCTCCCAAAGTGCTGGTATTACATATTACAGGCATGAGTCACCATGCCCAGCCACATTTATTATTTTCAGTGTTGATTGTTAACCCAAGTAAAGAGTATGCCTTAATTTATCAGCCAGTACTTATATAAAAGCATAATCTTTAGCAAAACCCATTACTGCTATTAAGTCTTTATCATATTATTTTAAAAGCTAGTTCATTTATTTGTTTAGGTAAGATATTCACATAGTTTTAAAAAACTATACAAAGTTATTAAAGAGTTTTCTTTTGTATCTTTTCAGGGTTTCTCTAGCCTATATAATATGTATAATTTGAATATAAAATTATCTATATTCTGTCTCACTCACTCCATCTCAAAATCACAAGTGATAGCCCACTTGGTAGTTTCTTAGGTACTTGGTTTTCCTCTTAAACATTTTCTGAGTTCCAGTGTTAGCCTGGCGATGTGGAGAGCTGGACAGGGCATGACTTTCATGCTTAAATCTAGAGAAAAACTAGATAAACTGAAAATTAAATTTTCCTCGAGAGCATTATAGAACAAAGGTCAAAGGGAAAACAACTTTCCACAGTTCTAGAGAAAGAGACATGGCTACAGGGAGAAATAGGACTAGATCCATTGCCTACCTGGGACAGGCATTGCCAAACTCAGTACTGTCTATTGGAGAATTGTTATGAATTGCTAAAGGCTGAATGTGGGTTTGCATGACACTATGAACCCCCAGAGGTTGCAGAAATAGGAGTGTTCAGTTTCTTGTAGGCTTTTCTTCCAGGAGCCCTCCCAGACACTCACAGGAAGATGGGGGAGTATCCTGAGAAAGCTTCCGTTGTGCAGCTAGCAAAGGGAGAGCCCTACCTTCCCTCTCAAAACACCCAGGCTCATCTCCCTGATCTCCTATACAGTGAAAACAAAACCTAATTTGCAGGGAGTTGGTAAAAACAAACAAGAAACAAAAAACCTGTAGCACCAGAGCACACTAGCGGAAACCCACCGAAGCTGAGGAAGGGAAATAGGTGTGGAAGGCAAGGGAAGGGAAGCTAGAAACTACCAGTGTGAGTGGGGACGGAAAGCAGTCCAGGCCCAGCACTCCGACCGGATGCATGTGGAGGGTAGGCCACTCGGCCAGTGGTCACCGTTCCTTCTTGAGACTGAGGTTAACAAGAACATTAAAAAATACCCATTTCCCACATTCCCCCTACCACACCAGGGTTGAGTAAAAATAACAGAATCACACAGGTGGGAAACCAGCAAGAATAGGCTCTCTGGAGACAAAAACAAAGAAAAGATCAGAAGTCGAAGTCAAACTCAAAGTTAGAAATAAACATAAGCTATCACTAGAGAAATTGAAAGCCTCTGGTGACTATAATTAATAAGATTGTATTATATGCCTGAAAATTGCTAAGACAGTAGACTTTAAATGTTCTCACCACAAAAATAAAAGATAACAATGTAAGGTGATAGATACGTTGATTAGCTTGATTATGGTAAGAATTTCACAATATATACATGTATCAAAACATCATGTTGTATACTAAAAATGTATATAATAATGTTCATTTGTTAATTATACTTCAATCTTTTAAAATATACATATTAGAAAAGAATCGAGCCTAAAAATATGAAGTAAAAATGAAATATAATTTGTCAATCAAAAACAAAAAATTCACTGCAGCCAGCCCAACCTATTCTACAAGAAATATTCAGAAAGCTTTTTGCATGGAGATTCTGATATACGTCAGAAACTTAGAAATACAGAAAGAAATATAGAGCATTGAAAATGGAATAAATAGAGGTAAATAAGTTGTTTTGTTATTAATAATTTTTTAAATATGACTGAGTATTTAAAGCAATATAATAATAGTAACCATGCATTGTATGCTTATAGAAGATATCAAAGTGGAATGTATGGCCATGATTCCACAAAAGAAGAGATGAAGAAATTGGAAACATATTGCCTTACACATGAAGCCATATAATATTATTCAAAAGGGGCTCAGACCATTTTTAAATGCACATTTTAAAGCACAGGAGAAATGACTAACACATAGGCAATAGAAAAAACACAATGAAATAGGAAATAATGGCCGTTTAAACACAGAGAAGAAAGAAAATGATTAAACAAAGAATCAGTAAAACAAATAAGAAAGGCTAGCTAGTTTTAAATACAAACATATTTAAAACTACCAACTTAGTTTGAACATAAACAGGCCACAGGCATTTGCTACCAAATCTATTCACAGGGCGTGGAGAGTTGAAATGTGAGAATCATGACACCTTTCAAAAATACACAAATAGGCTCCATCTGAAGACTGTACGGCATATATTTTGGTTTGTTCTTCTGCAATAGTGTAAAGCAGCACAATTTTCAAGATACAAAATTTAAGAATTAAAAAATATGAGCAGGTCAGAATAACTCAAATGATCATAATACTATCGCAGAATCTGCAGCAGGTGCTTTTCTTGACTGTAGACATGAATGAGCTGGCACTGTACAACTTTGTGTTGCTTCAGACACACTGCTTTTTACACATCTCAGTGATTTTATATTCTGACTGTAACCATTATTTTGGGGATAACTATTTTTAGTTTTACAATAACACCAAAGGAAGCACATATACTCTAGAGAATACTGATGATTCAGGATAATATTGCTCCTCACCCCTCAACCCCTACACTGCCACTCAAACACAAACTTACAATACACTTTATTAATCCCCTGATCTATAAACAACATTCTAATATTGCAAAGAAAGAAGAAAACTTTTCTGTAATTTTGTCAATTTCAGAGTCATTACTCCATTTCTGCACTTTGCTCTTCTTTAGGATACAATCCCTTTGAGATAGCTAGTTTTTACTCTTAGCTGGAAATTCAGTACATGTGATCATTTTCCTTGTATAGAGCTGAACACAGCAATTGTGAGAGATAAGCTGATGGTCAAAGGATTATAGTATCGATAATGCATTTGTATACATGGGTCTTAAGCAGTGCCACTGGTGGGGGCTGTGGGGCTTTGGAGAGAGCAAAGATAGTTTTTCTTCTTACTTCTATTCTCTGCTGTCCTGTACCCTGGGAGGCTGATATCTGTATGAGGCGTCATTCAGGCTTCCTTGCATTTCACTTTTCATGAAGTTTGGCCAATGGAAATCACTAGCCAGAAAACACAGAACATTCTATTTCTTAACTGTGGCTCCAGCTCTGGTTCGGTATCCTCACACCCTCAACTGTGGCTCTTACCAGGTTCTTAATAATCTTGTAATAGCTTGTAATCACTACGCTGGTGTAAACCCTAGATACCTCACCATCATTTGTTGTTTCATTTAATTATTCCTCTACCTCTGGAAATAGCTCCTTTGTTAAACTTTTTTCATTCATTTTCTCAAATGGACTATTTCATGCTGAAAGTCTGCAAGATACAGTAACTGGTACCAGCAGAGATCCCAAGAAACATACCCTCAAACCAATATTCTGGTATTCGGTTAGTCACATATGTCAAGTGTACCTATAACCTCTGATATGGTTGGGATCTGTGTTCCCACCTAAATCTCATCTTCAGTTGCAATCCCCAGTGTTGGAGGTGGGGCCTGGTGGGAGGTGACTGGGTCATGGGAGCGGAGTTCTTATGAATGGTTTAGCACAATCCCCGCCTTGGTACTGTATAGTGAGTGAGTTCTCATGAAATTTGGTTGTTTAAAAGTGTGTAGTACCTTGCTGGGCTCATGCTTGTAATCCCAGCACTTTGGAAGGCCGAAGTGGGTGGATTATTGGAGCCCAGGAGTTCTAGACCAGACTGGGAAACATGGTGAAACCCTATCTCTACAAAAAACACAAAAGTTAGCTGGGTATGGTGATGCATGCCTGTAGACCTAGATACTCAGAAGGCTGAGGAAGGGGGATCACTTGAATCCAGGAGGTGGAGGTTGCAATGAGCCAAGATGGCACTACTGCACTCCAGCCTGGGCAACAGAGTGACACCCTGTCTGGAAAAAAAAAAAAAGTGTGTGTGGCACCTCCTCCCTTTTTCTTTCTCCTGCTCCTGCCATGTGCAATGCCCACTTACCCTTTGCCTTCCACCATGATAATAAGTTTCCTGAGGCCTCTCCAGAAGCTGATCAGAAGCCATCATGCTTCTTGTACAGCCTGTGAAACTATAAGCCAATTAAACCCCTTTTCTTTATAAATTATCCAGTCTGAGGTATTTATAAGAGTGCAAGAACAGACTAATACAACCTCCTAATCAGAAAGAAATGAGGCACTGGTAATCTATGGCATTTGGTAGCACAGCAATTGCTCAGTGGTAGCATGAGTTGGACTGCAGGTTGAGGTTGTCAAGTGACTTGTGGAACTTGGCAATTACAATCATTGTGGGGTAGGCTGGATAATTCCAGTTCACTGAATATAACTTTCAAAAATGCACAAAGACTAATCAAAACACTTGAATTGCCAACCATGAGCAGATGGAAAACTTAAAAATCCTCAATTGTTGTTTTAAATAAAATTTTTTTTCATCTGAGATCTGGAAGATGCCTGTTTCAAGAACTACACAGTTAGAACATTAATTGAATGTACCACCTCAACTACTCTCTTATGCTAAGATATATGCTCTTGGGAATGAGCAAGGCACATGCGAATAGAAATAAAAGAGACTGAAAATTTTAAACTTTCACATTCTCCAGAAGCTTCCCTGACAGAATTGCAGTTCCTCTCATCAATACTCTTTAACTTTCATGAGATTTACCAATACCTTCAAGAGGGCCTGGTGCCACCCAAGGGGATAAGGATACTCCTCAGGATGTACCATCACCATCGTTCTTTGTCTTCAAGACCATGATAAAAGGTAGATCCATATGGAGAATACAGGCTTGTTTTGGGAGGAGATCGTTTTATTCAAAAGGAGTTGCCATATCCTGCCAATTTATAGCACGAAGTTTATGAGGAACAGACATGGATGGATTTTTAAGAGTGTTAGATCAGGACAAATGTTGAACCATGAAGATTTGATCAAGCTGAAGTTATTGATATGTGTACTTGATAAAAGGATAGATAAAAGGTAGATCCACATGGAGAAGTACAGGCTTGTTCTGGGAGGAGATAGCTTTTATTCAATAGGAGTTGCCATATCTTGCCAATTTACAGCACAAAGTTTATGAGGAACAGGTATGGATGGATTTTTAAGAGTGTTAGATCAGGACAAATATTGAACCATGAAGATTTGATCAAGCTGAAGTTATTGATACGTGTACTTTCTCTCAGAATATGAAATCTAGTAATTTGGCTTGGGCACCTGAGAATGGTGTTATAAGTCAGCCAGGTTGATCAATTATAGCCTGAATTCAACTGTGTTCTACAATTAATGAAATAGAAATCCTCTTACTTTTCTAGCACACTTAAAGAAAGCATATAAAAGGCTCAGGGAGGTAAGCCTAGCAAGTGACTCTGTTATGTGCAAACTCTCAGACACCATTTACTGTTCTAACTGGAGATACTCAGAGGACATTCCATTTATCAAGATATTAAGAGGCAGGGAGGGGAGTGAGCCCAAGATGAGTTTGCTTCTCTATTCAAGTAGTCACTACACTATTGATAATTCAACAAGCTGTATATTTTGATTGGTATGTTTATTCATTTGTATGCTATAGGTTTATGAAAATGTTAACATGTGTTAGTGAGGGAAGCACACACATCCTTGAATACACAATTTGGTGACTGTCCTCTGAGGCCTGTGACAATGGTGAAAGAAGTCTCAACGGAATTGGATTTTATTATTTTAGTGGGGATAATAAGATCCTAACAGGAATAAATCTAACATAATTAGCATGATATGCTACTGCAAAACTGTGGTAACCAGATGGCCCTGGCATGCTGCAATCCATGGATAATTGATGACAAGGTCCCTATGAATGAGATAGCTGGACAGCCTTCTAAGGGGTTGTTTGGCCAATGTATCTCATAATGTCTAGATCTGTTTGGCCAAAACTCAACTTGAATTAAACTAGTGTGGATTCTCAGCCAGTAATAATAAGAATGCACTATGAGTAATTCTCACAGCTCACTCAGAGACCTGGGGAAAATAATTTTCTCAAATATTTCGAGGGTTATTTCATACTGTCAATGGACTCCACAAGTTCCTGGGGGCACAAACCACCATTAAGATAAGAGTAGGTACTTAGAGGGGTCAGGTGATATATAGAATCTTGACCTAAGCCTGAAAAAAAAAAGATTGAAAAACTGATGACAGAAAAGAACAGAAAAAAATACGTAAATGGTCTTATTACAATGGGTAAAAATTATGAACATATTCATATTTTGTGTAAATGTCCACCCAAAAGCATCTGCCAAAGGAGAGGCTTTCAACAATCAGGTGGTCAAAAGGGTTACTTTAATATCCATGGACTCAAAGGTACTGAAAGTGTCTGTGACAGGTAGGGATGTTTTGTAGAGTTGTAATTTTTTGTTGAAAGCTGGATGTTATGTCTCAGATTGTAGGAACTCAGGAAATAAAGTTTTTAGGGTGAGATTTTGTGTTAGTTTGGCTAGGAGCTGGGCTGGTATTTGCTGAAGCTCTAGGTGCCAGGGACTATTGTTTATAATTTTTCTGGTTTATTTTCTCTCTTTCCCTGCTTGTCTTGGTTTTCCCTAGAAACTCCACCTTTAATAGCACTGGTGTCTTGCTGCTCTGTTAGTTGTACTGCACTGTCATACTGGAGCACTATTGTTACGGTGGCAAGGTTTTGTGGAGTAGAGACATTTTATAACCTTATGTTTAAATCTAAATTTTTTAGTTGGCCTGTGTCCTTGGATGCACTCCTCAGCCTTTTTCGCCTTATGTGAGATGCTTAGACTGGAGTGGCCTTCAGTTGGCTAGTTGTCTTTCCCGGAGTCAGAGAAAGGTCTCCTAAATGCACAGTGATTTCCTTTGTAGGACAGGGTTTTGTTATGGAGATTTCTTTGGGCCTATTTCAAAATTATTATTTTCCCCATACTCTGGCCAAAACAAGAGGAATTTTTTTCTCTTATATTTACCATCAAGATGGGGTGTGTCTCCCAAAAATAAAACCAAGGAAAGTGCAAAGGCACCAGGGACTACTGTAGGCTGAGCTCCTAGGAGTTTTTAGCTCTAAGCTACTTTTTTTTTGAGGTGGAGTCTCGCTCTGTTGCCCAGGCTGGAGTGCAGTGGCATGATCTTGGCTCACTGCAACCTCAGCCTTCCTGGTCCAGGCAATTCTCCCACCTCAGTGTCCCAAGTAGCTGGGATTATAGGCGCCTGCCACCACACCCGGCTAATTTTTTTTTCCTTTTTTTTTAGTGGAGACAGGGTTTTGCCATGTTGGCCAGGCCAGTCTCAAACTCCTGACCTCAGGTGATCCACCCGCCTCGGCCTCCCAAAATGCTGGGATTATAGGCATGAGCCACTGCACCTGGCCTCTAAGCTATTTTTTTTATTCAGACTCCAGTATCTCATTAACGTTGCCATTTAAATGTTTCTATTAGCTACTGGCCCTACTGGCTCCGTGTCAGGTTAGCTGATCTCAGCTGTGATTCTCTGTAGTCATCTGTCTGTCCAGATTCTGGGGTGTGCATTTGCCTTGTGACCTCAATTCTTTGAGGTATTTAAGGAAGGTTACTGATTTTTAGTTTGCTGAGGTTTTTCTTATCGTTAGGGTAGGAACAATAACTGAAATTGGAAAGGTTCATTGTCTTTTTAAACATTAATTATTTCCTCATTCTATGTTTTTGTCCCAGATACCACATAATCAAAATCCTTGAGATAACCAATGTTTTGACTTCGATTCTTGGAGGATTATGACTAAATTGGCATCACCTCTCAGTAACATTTTGAATATGATTTTGTGATTCACCAGTGTTGGCAATAGTTCGTTGTTACTGTTTGTTCTTTTTTTCACTATATGAAAGACAATTATTGGTGTTCAGAGAAAAAAGAATAGACTTTCCTAGGTTTGTTCTGTTTGCCTCTTCATTTGTGTTCACAGAACTTCAGCAATTTTCTGCTGCACCAGGAAACTAGTCCCTAGGGCCTCAATCACTGGACTCTTCTCTTCTGTTTTTTTTTGGCAATAAGTAGCCTCAGCAACAAATAATAGAACAGGAGAATTCAGAAGTCAGAGTATTTTTCCCCTTTCTACCTCTGTGGCAGGCCATGATTTGGCAGAGTTTGTGCTCCTTTAATTATGGTCATAGATACTGCTCAGTGGACTTTCCTCTATGACACCATATCTCATTAGGCCCTGGAATACCATTTCTTTCTCTTACCAATGCAGACCTAGGGGTGGCAAAAACTTCTCACTATTGCTAGTCCCTGGTGATTCTTGCTTCATCATCCTTTACTATTCTTTTGACTCTGTCCACACTGCTCTTACTAGTCCACTTGTGAAATGTCTTCATTTATCTCTGGTAATATATTATCTTTTGATTGTCAAGACCCAGACTGACCCTGACTGATTCAGGCAGCATAAGACCACTCAGTTTCTGAGGGAGGAGAAACACACATATGGTAAGTACAGAATATGAAGAAGAAAGTGAACAAGTGCAAAATATAAGCTTTACCCATTTTAGATTTTGCTTCATCAAAAACATTTTTGTGATAGAAGATACAATGACTAAATCTAAATCACAAAATTTTACATTGCACTTGATGTCTTTCTATACATAATATGAAATGAAAGTTAAGCTTAAAAATGAACGTGTTAAATATTTAAACATCACATCAGATTTTTCTTAAACCACCTTGATTTTTTTCCGAATTGAACATTTTTGTATTGCATATTCCAGCTGAGAGCCATGTTGAAGTGAGTGTTAAGAAGTCTTCTTAGTGACATTGTTATTTTGGAGCTTTAGTTGCCATAACAACTTCATTTACATCTCAAAAAATGTTGAATTATATGTCAAATAGCAGATGCTTCTTATAGCCATTGAAATCACGAGCACTGCCATTCAACATAGAATATTAAAAAAATACTCTAGCAAAGCAACTAACAATTTGAAGGACAAATTTTAGTTGTGATAATTAACTGGAAGTAAAATGCAATTCACATGTTTCCTTTGTAAATAATTTTTCTTGTCTTTAATGTAAGAAAGCATTTGGTTTTCTTGACTCAGTCTTGAATTCATTTAATACATTTGCCTTTGCAAAAGTTCAGCAGGTAATGGTTTCTCTATATATTTATATTACAAGAAAATTTTTTTTCTGCTGTGGAAATACATGTTATAAATTGTCTACAAGGAAGGCATAATTTATATACCAATTTAAAAATTTAAAATAGAACAACATGTAGACATGTCTCACCTTTTGAATACAGATTTTGTCCAAAGTATAAATATACTTTATACATTGAGAAGTATGATGTGAATTTAAATTATTTTGCTAATATATAGTATTATAGTAATTGCTTAAAGTAATGCTTTTAGCTTGAAATAGTCTATTTAGATTTAAAATACCTGGTTTAGACTGGGGTTAGGCTGAGAGTGCTGGAAAAAACTTCATAGAGAGCTTCAAATCTTTGTCATGGAGAAAAAAGATCCATCAAGTTACTGAATAAATAGCAGAAATTACTCGAATTTTCATGATTGTAAAAGATTACCATTATCATAATATTACAGTGTCCATACTAGTGGTTGTACAACTTAATAATGAGTAAACAAATGCTGCATGCCTAACAGAAAAATAACAAAATACTTTAGACATAACATATGTAGATTCATTTGAAAATATTTTAATGGTATAGCATATAATATGTAACATAATGCTATCACATTAGATATAAAAATATATCATATGTGCTAAGTGTATAAATAATATATTAGATTATATCATATTTCAATGAGTGTTCTTAGTGATTTCAGCATTTCTCTCTCTTATGGTTATATGTGATTAAATTTTTATTGTTTTTAATGTTTATTATTCAGGGATTACATAAGACACATGAGTAAGGAGTCAATTACAGAGAGAATGGTAATAATAACAAAATAAGTAATGATAGCTAATAATTTTTTTAGCACTTATTAGATACAAAGTACTGTCCTAAATACATTCCCCCATGTCATTTCCTTTCATCCTCATGTTTACCCTGTGAGTTAGATATTATTTTTCACGTTTTATACATGGCAAAACAAAGACACAGGAAGAAGTTAAGTAAATTGACTTGGACCTAAGTAATACATTGAGGATTCATACTTAGGCAGTCTGGCCACAATATCCATCAGTAGTGACACAGTCCTACCTTGTAGCTCCACAGTGTTAACCAAAACCCAATATCCATGCATACTTCCACTCTGCCATCCTGTGAGAACAAGATGGTTGTTTCCTCTCTGGCCACCTGCTCATGTTCCATGCAGAATGAACCATCATGAAGAATAAACAAAAAGAGGTGGTGCAATGCAATCAACAAAGTCCAATGTCTTCATTTCCTAGGGCTGCCATAACAAAGTGCTATACTCTAGGTGGCTTAAACAAAACATGTACATATATTTATCACAGTTCTAGAGATTAGAAATCCAAAATCAATGTGCAGGTAGGGTTGGTTACTTCTGGAGACCTCTCCCTTCGGCTGATAGATGGCTGTTCTATTTTTTCTTTACATATTCTTCTCTCCTTGTAGGTCTGTGTTCTAATTGCCTCTTCTTGTAAGGAAACCAGCCAGACTGGATTAAGTTCCATCCATATTACCTCATGTAACCTTAATTACCACTTTAAATATCCCACCTTCAAACATAGTCACATTCTGAGGAACTGTGGGGCTAGAATGCTAACTGCCTGAGGGTTTATTCCTGCCTCCTTACAAAGAATGACCATGACATTGTAGTAGAGAGAGTTTAATAGACACAAGGCCAGCCATGCAACATGAGAGATGGAGTTAATACTCAATCTCTTCCAAAGCTTGTAGGTTAGAAGTTTTTCAAAGGCATTTTAGGGGAAGAAGTGGGGGTGGCCAGGTAACAGGTGCTTGCTGCTTATTGACTGGGGAGGAGATAAGATAACAGGGGGTTGAAGCTGTCCTCCTGCAGGTTGAATTTTTCCTGGCCACAGCAGCAGGGTTGGCAGATCCAAGTAGTAGAGCCATCAGGTCCAAATGGAGCCATGGGTGTCAGACATGCAAAAAACCTGAAGAGATATCTCAAAAGGCCAGCCTTAAATTCTACAATAGAAATATTATTTGCAGGAATAATTGGGGAAATTGCATATCTTATAACCTCCAGAATAATGGCTGACAATCATTTATGTCTATGCCTTAGCAGGACTAAGGCTTCTCTCCTCCGACCGGCTTGATGGCCTTTCATTAGCTTTACAAAAGTGGTTAAGTTTTTGGCAAAGCCTATTACCATTTAAACTATAGCCTAAATTCTTCCAAAGTTAGCTTGGCCCAATAGCCCAGGAATAATTAAAGAAAAGGCAAGATGGGATGTGGGTTAGCTCAGGTCTCTTTCAGTGTCATAATTTTCTCACTGATACAATTTTTGCAAAGGTGATTTTATTAACATATAACTTTTTGGAAGGTAAATAGTGGTGCACAATTTAGCTCATAACGTTAGTGGCAGTAAATCTGTATCTGAATGGGTCCAGAGCAGTCTTAATTCTTGCCTCCTCAGAAGAAAGACTTTGATTGAGGGTCATAATGTAGAAGGAGAGACCAAGGTAGGTTTTACAGCAGGAGTGAAAGTTGATTAAAAAGAGTTAGAGCAGGAATAAAAGGAAGTGAAGTACAATTGAAAGAGGGCCAAGTGGGTGAAGGGTTTGAGATCCCTTCTTCCCTGATTATTCCCTTGGGCTGGGCTGTCTGCATGCACAGTGGCCTGCTAGCCCTTGGAAGGGGAGCATGCGCAGCGTGTTTACTGGATTTGCATGCTTGCTCAGTTGAGGCATTCTTCCCTTACCAGTCAAATGTCTCTAGGAGGTTATGTACCAGTTAAAATCTGCCATTTTGACTCTTAATGCATAAACTTGAACCCACTCACCCAACTGCTGAGATCTTATCTGGAAGCTAATGAACACCAGTTTCAGGTGTTTCTGGTTACTGGGAGACTGCCTTTCTCTGGCACTGGCTGGGACCAGTTATTATTTTAGAGATGGATATGTATGGACAGGAGACAGGGAAATATCAGGTAGAAGAGGGTGGTTCCCCATCAAAGGCCCCACCCTCAAGCCTGGATACCCGCGGCCCTAAGTGAGAACAGGCAGTTCTGCTTTTGTGCCCAAAAAGTTGCCTTTGGGTCCATGGTGCTCCCTATCCTGTACCCATATAAACCCTGAACCCCAGGCTCCAGAAGCAGGAGACGAACAGTCAAATGGCAGAACTGAGCAGCAGAGAAGGAGAGAAGAGAAGGAGCAATTGAATGCTGAGAGGAGTTTGGCTAGGGATGATCAGAGAGGAGATCAGCCACTGGATGGCCAAACTCCAGGGAAGATCATCTGCCCACCCCGGCCCCCTTCCGACTCCACATCCATCCCGCTGAGAGCCACCTCCATCACTCAGTAAAACCCCTGCACTCATCCTTCAAGTCCATGTGTGACCCAGTTCTTCCAGGATGCTGGACAAGAGCTCGAGACACAGAAAGCTGTCACACTGGCCCTCTGCCCTTGCAAAAAGGCAGAGGGGTCCACTGAGCTGGTTAACACTTAAGCCATCCACAGACAGCAAGGCTAAAATAGCGCACTGTAACACACGCCCACTTGGGCTCTGGGAGTCACAGGCTCCCATCCCTGGAGGCTGCCGTGGGGCCGAAGCCCAGCACCCCTTCTCCTGCACCTGTCTGCGTGCTACCCCTCCCTTAAGGGGTTTGAGTAGCAGCGGTGACCAAACAGACGAGCCGCACCGTGTTGCATGTCCTGTGAGGGGGGGTCAGGGAACTCTTCCATTTCAGAGAGATAGTTTAACAACAGCCTGACCATCACCTGATGGTCGCCTGACATTCCTGGGGGGATGTGGGGGAGAGGGGCTCTCCTGCCCTGTTCATGTCTGACTAGCTACCTTCTGTAAAAATAATACCAAATTCTTCCAGAAAGTACCAACAGCTTTAACCTTAAATATAAAAAACTGTAGGATAACTCTCCTATGCGCAAAAACAGAGAAGAAATGGTGCTGTAAAGGAAGAAACATAGATATTTGGGCAAGCAATTAGAAATGCCTGTTACAGTATATACCTTTGACTCATTTTGTATGTCACGCCAACCCTGCTATTGTAAAACCCTATGTAAAATCACCTATTTAGAATTGTTTTAAAATACTGAAGCTAGTTTATCTCAAAGCCTGTATGTTTCCAGAGCCTGTGCTCTGGAAAAACCCTAGGCTTTGAAATGCAGATTATAATTAATTGCTTATCTACACTGGGTAGGAATTGTAAGACCTGAAGCACAGAAATCATTAAAAGGGGGTTATTGTAGTGCATAGCTGGTCTTGTGCAATGCTATAATTAAGGAAAAGATATTGATGGTATGGAACATTAAATTGTAAAAGTATAAAAAGCTAATTTCAGAGATGTGAAAACTTCTGATCTGACAGGAGCCCACTTTACTGGGACATAAGGTCACTCACACAGGACACTTCATGAGGGACTATGGAAGTACTGGAGGACCACAGTTGCTTTGACATTACATTTAGTCTTTGTTCAAGCTTCATTATAAACTATATCCATTGTTTAAGCCAAGTAAAGGGGATTGGACATCTGTATGCAGTTTTCTAAGGGTTGTATTTCGACTAATTCATAACATGTCAAGGGGCTCTGGGCTTCCATGGATACTCAAAATTTGCACACTTCTTCCAATGTGTAGAACAATCATTATTCTCCCTAGGAAGACAGTCCAAAGACCAGGTAGCTAATTTATGACTTTAAAATCCAGATTTTCTAGGTGATAAATTTTTCTCTCTATTATACCGGGTGTGGCTTTTGTAAATAATAGAGATAATCTAAAACACAATTTTCTTTCCCTAAACATAACAATATTAAGTGAAAGGTAAAAAAAATAGAATGATAGCATGAACCCCAAATATCCGAGACAGGTCTTAATTTAGAATGCTGATTTTGCCAAGGTTAAGGACACACCCCTGACAGCCTCAAGGTTCTGACAACGTGTGTCCAAGGTAGCCAGGGTACAGCTTGCCTTTAAACATTTTAGGGAGATATAATACATCAATCAGTACATGTAAGATTTACATTGGTTCCATCTGGAAGGGCAGGACAACTCGAAAGGGGATGGTGTTCCAGGTCATAGGTAAATTTAAGCATATTCTGATTGGTAATTGGTTGAAAGAGTTATTATCAATAGAAAGGAATGTCTGGGTTAAGATAGGAATTGTGGAGACCTAGGTTTTATCATGCAAATGAAGCCTTCAAGTTAGCAGGCCTCAGAGAGAATAGACTGTAAATGTTTCTTATTAGACTTAAAGTTTGTATTGACGTTAATGCTGGAGGGATGCAGTGAAGCATATCCAACCCCCACTTCCTGCCGTGGCCTGAACCAGTCTTTCAGGTTCAATTTTAGTGTGTGCTGGCGGAGGAGGAGAAAGTCCATTCAGATGGCTGTGGGTGCCTTCAAATTTTGTTTTTGCTTACAATAAGAATTAGCATTAAAAGCTCTAAATCAGGCAGAAAGATAATAGAAAATATGTAATTGTCACTGGTCTAAAACAATTATTTAATCCCGGTAGATACAATAGTGAGGACCCTTTGCCATATTAAAATAGCACATTTCTAGTGCTGATTTTTGGAGACATTGCGTTATCTATTATCTCCCACAGTTTCTATTTCTGCCCTACGTGGGCTTCTTTGTCTATTTAATCTATGGAAGTCTATGGTGAATCTTGAGGAAATATATTTCCTAGTGGCTACACGGCTTTCACAGCCAATTTTTTGTTGGTGTGATTTTGCAAAGCTGGAGATGGTCTTCCATAAAAATGGTTACAGGTTGTTGACAATTCAGCAAGATATTTCTCAGGCAGTACAATTTTCTTAAAACCTGAGTTTGCAGTGTATTTTCTTTCAGTCAATTCCTGGTATGAACTTCCACAACCAAATATCTTGTTTAGAAGTATCTTTAAGCCTGTGAGTTCTCCTATTTTAACTAATGATTTCTCTGCTCTGAAAAATCCTAATGGTTTTAGCTTAATTGTCAATGCTTTAAAGAAATTTAAAATATAAGTCTTACACTGGGCGTGGTGTCTCATCCCTGTAATACCAGTACTTTGGGAGGCCGAAGCAGGTGGATCACTGGAGGTTAAGAGTTCAAGACTAGCCTGACCAACATGGTAAAACCCTGCCTCTACTGAAAATACAAAAATTAGCCGTGTGTGGTAGCACATGCCTCTAATCTCAGCTACTCAGAAGGCTGAGGCAGGAAAATTGCTTGAACCCAGGTGGCAGAGTTTGCAGGGAGCCGAGATCATGCTACTGCAATCCAGCCTGGGCAACAGAGCTAGACTCTGTCATAAATAAATAAATAAATAAATAAATAAATAAATAAATAAAATAAAAACCTAAAAGGCTTAAGTTATGAAGACAATCTTTTTCACCAGCAAGCAGGCAGTTACTGGCCTCTGAATAGCAGACAATTCTTAAGGGGAGATTTTGAAAAGGCCCATGGCAAGAGACTTATCCTTCTAAGGTTATCATCTTGCAGATATTATAATAATTAGATAACATTTCATCTGGAGCACAGGAGCAGTTTTTTCAATCCTTCAAGTTGACCCTCAGTCAAATAAACTTGAAGACAGCAGAGATGACCCTCAGTCAAATAAACTTGAAGACAGCAGAGATGAAATATTTTTTTCACCTCTGCTTGCACATTGTCTATATCGGGCCTATGTTCATCCTCTACTATTCAGAGCCATACTGAAAGCAAAACATGCCAATACCCCCAATGTTTATTTTCTTTCCACTTATACTAACCATATTGTTATTAGTCAGCTCTTTCCCAAGATACAAAATTTAACATTTAGACCAAATGTTTTGCTGCAGCATCACAAAGGTTACCAGCTTTCCAGACCCCAGTATTTATATCCTTATGGCCCACAGTGAAGTTCTTTCCTTCAGCCAATGTCACAGTTTTCTTATTATATTTTTCACAGCATCCCACTTCCATATAACAAATTCTGTATTAATTAAACATTTTATTTAGCTGAATATGATAAAATCAGATTAAAATTCTAGAAATAAAAGTGTTAGTTCCATTTTTTATTAGCACTATTGTCACTTTCTTTGCACTTGTCTATTTTGAATATATTTGTTAATTAATAGTACATACTAGACCTAAAAACACCTATCCAAATGTGCTTTAAAAATAATACATAAGCATAGGCTAAAAATGAATAATGGAGCAAAGCTATCTTCCTAATCCTCCAAGTTTTTGTATCTCTCACTTTTCTTCACATGAGCAGGTTAAGAATGTCTGACAAATGGAATAACTGAGAATACCAGTGTTGATTCATATATTCATAAATCATAATTCATTTTACCTTTAAGATAAAAATTAGTAGAAGTTTTATTTCCTTCCTTAACTATACAAATGGCTGTGTTCAATCCTTGGTGTATATTTACTCAATGTTTTGCACAAAACAAATGTTGCGTATTTTTCTATTTTTTAAATGCAAGGATTGTAGTCAGATGGCAAATTTGGTTATATTTTGTATAACAAGTAGTTTAATGTTGCAAAAAACTCATCAGGAATTTTTTGATTAATAAAATTGCTGAAGATGCAGACATACTTAGGACGGCTAATTTCTTTTTGTTTGCAAACAAAAACAACAGTATAAATTTTAAGGGGTCTCTTTTATACATTTGGATATTAAGGGCTAATAAATAACATTCATTTCTTTCTTTTGAAAAATTACTATTAATTGATAACTAAGACACAGAAAAAAGAAAAATCAAGCTCAGAAAAGAAAAATACCAAATATTTTTATGAACACCAACTGGAGACTGTAGCTTTAAATCTGTGGCTGAATGCGCTCACCCATTGTACTTAGCCTCCCTTTGTGGAGATTGGTGCGGCCCACCCAGGAGAAGATTTGATGCTTCTCAATAGACCGGTATCAAGTATATCTTTCTTATAGTGTCTGGGGAAGAAATGGAGAGAGAAATGATGCCCCAGTGACTAACAATTTACAGATTTTTTGTTTGTTTGTTTGTTTTTGTTTTTATTCCTACTCAATTAACATGGGGGCAAACGACTATCACCCACCAATCAGATAACTCATTTTTTTTTCCTCTGTAAGGAGAAGTGAGGAAGATGTGGGTCACATGGAGTAGGTCAGAAAGTTAGAAAAGTTGACCTCTGGGCAGATTCCTCCACAGAGAGAAACGTGAGGTTAGAGGATCAGTCCACATATTGAGAGCCATTTTCCTTATGTAAGCCACCAATATCCATTATTTAAGGATTTTTACGTTTCATTTTAAAACTATATTATCTCCTCTTTGAATGTCTAAAGTTATTAAAATGATGCAAAGTTATTAACATTAGGAAGAACTAAGTGTGCTTCTTTCATTAATAACTAATGGTAATGAACTTCAGCAAAACCACAGAACTACTTTAATCTTTATATTTTCATAGCACTAATGTAAATGTTAATGTAAATTCTATCCATGAAACCCACATCAATTTTATCAACAGTCGGCAGTACATGTAATCAGAATAAACTCTAAAACCTTATAAATTCAAAAACCATTTCTCTAGTTTTGCTTCTGCAAAGCGAAGCACTTATTTTTACCCAGTGAATAATCTTACAGTAAACCAAGGATTTCCCTCTGTAAAACTTATCTACACTGTTTCTTTATGTGCTAAAATTAGAAGTTACAAAATAGAAAATGAGAACAAAACTTATCTCTTTACAAATTCACTTTATTTGTGCCACTGTGGATTTGCTCTCTCACTTTCCCTAAGCCAACAATCTAGAACGGTAAGGCCAGTGGTAATAAGCAATTATAAGCAAATGTATTCTCTACTCCCAAATTGAGCAGAGCTGAGGCAGAAAATTTAGTTTCCCTTCTGAGAAGTCATGATTTCTATCAGTGCACGAGGGTGTGAAAAAATTTTAACCTGCTGTTACTTGAGATATTTACTTGTTTAAAGCTTATAAATTTAAAATCCTTGATATGTTAATATTTAGGGTACACATTTTTAAAATGAAAGAGAGGTAAGTGGGGTTATTCGTGATTTCCTACAAGGTCCTCAGCATATCTTAAGAATTTCCATTTACAAATATAAATTTTTATATCCCTTTACCAGTTTTCTAAATTTATTACTGAGTATAAATCCAGGATGAACTGAATTCAGTTTTCAAGTCATATTTTAAACAGTCTGTCAAATCTTTTTGAAACATTTGTCAACTGTTTTGAAGCAATTTTTTAAAACTTAATATCAAGACAGACTCTGACTTTTATTATTTTTTATCAATATTTTGTGATTCTTGACAAACTAATGATATTTGCTTTGTATAGTAGATTTCTTCAAAATCCTTTTTTTGTTCATCCTTCATCCCTCAATATTACACTGATATGCTCATTTCTGTCTCTGTGTGTGTGTGTGTGTGTGTGTGGCAGGTGTGTGTGTGTGTGTGTGTGTGTGTGTGTATGTGTCTGATATGTAGCCCTAAGGATTGAAACATGTCCGAAAAATATCGGCTACACATTTTTCCCCCATTTGCTTCTTCCTAGGGTCATTTTAGAAATCATTAAAAAATTCACTATTACTTTTGAAGGATCCTGATGTTTAATGCTATTCAGGAATAAAGAAAAATTTAAGGCTGTGTGTTACATTATTTATACTCAAAACTCTTCCCACTAGAATACCAAAGTAGAGTGATTAATAATGGAATGTTATTAAATATTATAAACTTCTTTACCATAGAACCTATTCAACATTTGAATAGTTTTCCCTATATTCATGGAATAGGATATAGGACATACAGGGAAAATAGGAAACATATTGTAAAACATTATAAATGTGAAAGTAGAAAATACTCCATTCTTGAAAGAAAACAAGATAGATAAATATTTTTTCTAACAGCAGAGCTATAATACGGATGGCAAAATCAAAGTAAATATTTCTTTTCAATAAATCACTTAAAAGCACTCAAAGGAGGAATGACAGAAGTTACAGAGTACAGACTCCCAGCCTGGATGTTATTCACTGAAAATAATTTGTTTCTCTAATGGTGGAAGGGACTGAGAGTTTCACCTTTCACTTGTCCCAAAGAGAGTTTTCTGGCTGGGGTGTGGTGGCTCATGCCTGTAATCCTGGCACTTTGAGAGGCAGAGTCGGGAGGATCACTTGAGCCCGGGAGTTCGAGACCAGCCTGGGCAGCATGGCAAAACCCCATCTCTACAAAAAATACAAAAATTAGCTGGGTGTGGTGGCACTTTTCTGTAGTCCCAGCTTGTCGGGAGGCAGAGGTGGGAGGATTGCCTGAACCTGGGAGGCAGAGGTTGCAGTGAATTGAGATTGCGCCACTGCACTCCAACCTGGGCGACTGGGCAAGACTGTCAAAAAAGTAAAAAAATTATATCCCTGGTCTCTTTCCTTAGAATGGCTGATTTCCTGTTTTTGTTTTATTCAATCAAGAACTAGCACTGTTTTGTGCATATATCTTTGTATGCATGG
This sequence comes from Hylobates moloch, assembly GCF_009828535.3. Lineage (NCBI taxonomy): Eukaryota > Metazoa > Chordata > Mammalia > Primates > Hylobatidae > Hylobates > Hylobates moloch. The sequence goes on from NW_026652278.1 coordinate 160,272,756, forward strand.
ATTGGACAGCTATGCTTATTAATTCTTTTTATTTTTTTTGGTAGGTTTAAAAGGTATATCACAGCAGCAAGAATAAACTGTGGTATTCCGTAACATTCCTAGTTTCAAAGTTTTTAACTCTCTTTTTTATTCCAACACATCTGAAGCATGTGATTTGCCCCCTTAGCAACAGTAGTGACACATTTCAGCAGGTCAGCAGAGTCAACTTCAGGACAAACTCTTCTGGAAGGCAATTGCCAAGTATGAGGCTGATAGTGGCAGTGGAGAGCCTCAAATTTTGATAAAATCCCTTCAAGAACTTTCACAAATCATTGCCCAATGTCATTTCAATGAGCTAATTTGATTACTAAAGAACTTATTGCACATTCAGGAAAGCCTACAGTAGAGGTTTGACTTATCCCTGTTCTCTGGTTAGTTTGTCACGTTAAATCCTGCATATATTGTATTCTTTGCTCAGGGATTACAGTTGAAAATGCAAGTTAAGAAAAGAAGAAAGTAAATAGTGTGAAGGGTTTAAAATTAAAATAACATTAGAGAAAAATTATTAATAGGAATCAGGTGTAACTCCTGAGTGCTGGCCATTTAGAATTCTTATGTTGTATAGTATATTGTTCAAATCCTTGTAATCATTAGTTTGTCTATATCAGTAGGCTGTTTTGTGTTTTATAAATCACATGTATATTTGTATAAATATTGGGAAACTACTGACTTGAAATTATTAAGTATTGCAATGCAGACATTAGCTTTGCTTCCTCTGACTCATTATGGTCTTGTAGATTATATAGCTAGCTGCTAAATGTCATGACAATAAAGCATCATCCCTTCTGTAAACATAGTTGTTTGGAACAAAGGTAAACATCTGATTGGTGCTGGGCTGAAGAACCCCTTCTTCAGGAAGGTCAGAATAAGAGATGAAATGTTCCAGCCCATTTTTCTAGTTTTCTATCCTAGGAGGTTTAAACGAATGGCATGTGAATGTTAGGATTTTAAATCTAGGACTGACAAAAGAGATTTCTCTTTGAATGCCAATTGTATGGTTTCTTAGAGGCAGCCTTGAGGACTATACTGAAGGGTGTGGAGAGTTCTGTTTACTATTTCTAATCTAATCTTCTTAAATAAATATCACTGTTATTTCTAATAACATCTAACATTTATTGTGCATTTACCGTGTACCAAGGTCTCCATTCTGTGCTTTACATTGTCTGTTCGTTTGACTTTCACAGTCTGTACCTATTTATATTCCTATTTTGAGAATGAATAAATTGATCTTTTAAAAGCTCAACGACATGTATTTAGCAAGTAGCAAGGAAAATGAAAGATTGCATAATTTCAAAGGAAAGATAAATTTACCAATTATAGGAAAACAACACTAATAACCAATAAAGAAGTCAAATTGTACTCAGGATATTGGAGAAACTGATGCTGTTCTCTTGATAACATGAAAGTCATAGAATGAGCAGTATTGCTCAAAACCTTTTTTTTTTTTTTTCACAAATTGAATATTTGATCCCTAATCTTTTACCCTAGTGTCTACATTTTGGCTTATAGCATAAAAACGTACCTTCAAACATTCTGCAACTATTTATTTATTTATTTATTTATTGAGACGGAGTCTTACTCTGTCATCAGGCTGGAGTACAGTGGCACAATCTCAGCTCACTGCAACCTCTGCCTCCTGGGTTCAAGGGATTCTTCTGCCTCAGCCTCCCGAGTAGCTGGGATTACAGGTGCTCACCACCACGCCCAGCTAATGTTTGTATTTTTAGTAGAGACAGGGTTTCACCATGTTGGCCAGGCTGGTCTTGAACTCTTGACCTTGTGATCCGCCCGCCTCTGCAACCATTTATTAAGAATCCACCTGATAGCAGGTGCTGCACTAGAAGCTAAGGATGCAATGGTGAGAAAGAAAAGGTGTTGTTGTCTTTGCACAGTTTAGCAAAGCAGACATTATTAAATTAGCAATTACTATATATTGTGAGTGGAAAACACAGGAAAGGATGAGAAGACACACGAAGAGTGTGTGGATTTAGTTCAAACTGTCTGAAAAGAACTTTACTTTTAAGATACCAGTTATAGAATACCTAGGACTTAAATGTTTGATGGGGTGATAATAAATGTCCTAGGGAAGGGGAATACCATGAATGAAGGCTTGGAGATGAGATATTAATGGAGTCAATGATGACTCCCAGATTTCAGGTGAGCACACATCATTGTCATTGTATAAATATTAAGTTAATTAATTTAACTCTCACATATCATCCAAAGAAGGATGATGAGAATTGAGATTCAGCAAGTAAGCAGGACTCAGGTTATTAAGGAGCTTTTAAGCAACCTTATTCAACAAATACATACTGTGTGCCTATTATGTGCCACAGCAGCAAAAAAAAGAAAAATTAGCTTAAAAGTGTGTGTTCTTATAGAGCATGTATTCTAATAGATGACAGAGAGTAAAAAGAAAATAGGTGAAGTCAGTTCTACTACTTTTGAAAATGCATATTTTTTCTAAAGTCACACACACACACACACACACACACACACACCCACAGCAAAAATTTGGAATAAAACTATGCATGTGTCAAAGAAAGTCATTCTGTGCCGAAAGAACAGGAAGTGCGAAGAACTTCTCCTAACATGTATGTTATTAAAATCTAGTTCTTTTGCATTTTTGATAGCACAATTGATTATAAAGGAAATATTTTGCACTAAAGTAGGATATTTCATTATGTGCAGTAAACATTTTATACAGATCTGATATGATGAAACATAATGGAAAATGTCATCAGACTCACAACGTGAGTGTTGTACTTTACCTGTGATAGCTTCAGTTCATGCCTATTGTACAAGTATAATTATTAGTGATCTCTATTGCTTTCAAAAATGTTCAAGTTTGTACAAAAATTAAATGATTACACTTACCATTACTGTTTCCTAGTATGAAATCATTCAAAGCCTTATAGAATATGGCTGACTTGTAGTGTTTCACCACTGAGTAGTCTTTTATAACATAGAAAAACAACAAAGGAAGCAGAGAAAAATGTATAATTATTACCAAAATAACGTGTTTTGAAAAAGTATCTACTATATGTTGAACTACACACACACGTGCGCATGCGTGTGCGTACAAACACACACACACACACACACACACACAGAGAAACATGCCCTGATGCAACTTCTACTGCAACTGGGAAAACTGGACTTTGTTTGGCAGCTTCAAGGGACAAGAGGAGCATTTATAGTACTGCATTTTGGGATGAATCATAAATGGTCAAACAAATAATAAATTGATCCAGAAATTCAGAAATTGAGTTTTACTTTTTTTGCTTTATTCAATGTTTCTCGCATGAATTGATTATCATAAAGAGAACAGAAGAGGTGGCAAATTTATGAACACTTTGTTTACTTACATCGGCTCACAAAAGTGGAAGAAAGAGCAGATTGTTGAAGTTAATCAGTGTTCAAGAAAATCACAAACATAAAACACAGGACCACAGGACATTCTTTTTGCACTACTAAAGTCCTTAGACATGGAGTTTATTCACTGCCATCGTCTCAAAACCCTCCCAAATTCTACTGCAATTTGTCTCCCTAAGTACCGTCTCTCTGTTTCAAATGTTATTTACTTCCTCACCAATTAATTGCATGAAGAAGTGCCTACCTAATTGGGACAACCAGATGTAATGCTAAGCAGTCTTTTCTCGGTTGAGATAGAGTCCCCACTTGCTTAGACTTATCCTGTGTCCTTTGGGGAATTCCCTTATGTGGCTTCAAGAATGTAGTTTATTTAGAAATCTCAACTTCATATCTGTCCTGTGTTTTGTATATCTTTCATTTGGTGTGTTGACTTGATTACTTTATATCCACCAATGAAGATATTCCCAAGTGTGGTAGATTATGTCTTTATGAAGCTTTCACCACAAATGATGAAATCTGCTTTAATGCACTATAGTTCCCTTCTAATCCACCGTACTATAAAAATACAGAAGAAACGAGGTTTAATAACATGTATATTAGAAAATGCTCCTATTTAATCTTGATAAGCTCATTTTCTCTGTGATTTTTGATAAATATATTGGTAAGACAGGAGAAATAAAAATGTGTTATTTTTGTATAGTATGAAGTTGTCACTAAAAGCAGGACTTCGATTTTGTGAAGGGAAAGAGAACTCATTAAAATGATAAAAGTAGAACAATTATCTCCAACAAGAATGTTCACATTGACACTAATGCTTAGCCTACATACCCTGAGAGCATTTATATGTGTGTGTGTTTATGTATAAAACCCTGTCCAAATGGGTACTGTTTTCTAAATTATAGTTAATAGTTCGTACAGTTTATCATTAATTCTGATTAATCTTGACCAAAACACTTTAAAACTTATCAATAATCTGGTAAGGCCAATATTGCATTCATTAGAATATTAGATTTATCTTCCAAAATCTTTTTTTATTTAGTTCAGTGATTTTTCAAGTTTCTGTTATTTTCATTTTATCTTCAAAAATGTTTTCACATACAATTCGAATGCGTACCACTAGTTTACTTAATGTTTTTCTTTTAATCAGTCTTAAATGAACCACTTTTTCATAGATTTGTCCTAAATATTAACATCAATTTAGTCATTAGTATTTTGTACAAGTTATATTTTCCATGCATACCTAAAATTAATGTGATTATTAAAATAAATATGATTATTAAAACTAAAGGGTTTCACCAATATACTATGAAGAATTCTTTCATGTACCACTGAGAAAATAAAAGGGTTTTAGGAAATGCAATGAGTAATTACGGATTGTTTCAGTTTTAGAACATGTGATGTTAAAATGATTCATCATCACTTCTATGTAGCTAATTAGAAAGACATAAGACGATTCCTTTTAAATGAAACACATTTACCATTTTGGTGAGTTCAAGGAAATACAATAGAATGTAAGATTATATTATTGTGTGACTCAGAAACCAAAGAAGCACATCCGCAGGCGATGTTTTTCACATTAAGAAAGCAAACAACATTAATGAGGTCAATAGGGCACAAAATAGAAAAGCTCATTAAATCTACATGTCATTTCATATCTAACAAAGTATTATTGGGTTATATATTTGAATATCTACGACATGAAGAGTATATTGTACAAGATAAGTTGACAACTTATGGGGGTGTCACTATTTTTCTGTCTTACACACCTACATAAACAGTCAATAAGATATCTCCATTCTGCACGTAGAATTGAAGAAAAAAATTATAGCATACTCAGTGTCTCCAGAATTAGACCTCTGGAAACCATAGTATCTGAAATAATACTTAATGGCATCGAGAAAAAAGTGGGAGTCATTTGTGTCTTCTGAATATTATTTAAAGGGTTATTTGACAATAATCAATTTCTAGGATTATAAGAACAAAATTTACTTGCTAACTTAAAATTTTATTGTCAAATAAATTCATGCTTTCAAGAATAAGACTCAAAAACAATTATCAGGGGAAATCTTTTTAAAAATAACCAATAATCATGCCAGGAGCAGTGGCTCACACCTGTAATCCCAATACTTTGAGAGGCTGAGGCGGGTGGATTACCTGAGGTCAGGAGTTTCGAGACCAGCCTGGCCGATATGGTGAAACCCCGTCTCTACTAAAAGTACAAAAAATTAACCAGGCATGGTGGCAGGCACCTGTAATCCCAGCTACTCAGGAGGCTGAGGCAGGAGAATCGCTTGAACCCAGGAGGCAGATGTTGCAGTAAGCTCAGATAGCACCATTGCACTCCAGCCTGGACAACAAGAATGAAAGTTCATCTCAAAAAAGAAAAAAATACTTATAATCAATCAATAGGCAATATCTTCATGAAGGCCCAAATTCCAGAATTTTTCAGCTTGTTCAAATAATGCTTCCACAAGGTTTACAAATGTAAACCACTAACACTTCATTCCAATCTGTCCATTGCCTTAGTTTGCATGAAATTAAAAATGGCCTTAAGAAATGCAGAGGAGAGATCAGAGAAGTGTTCACAGAAGCATTTCAAATTTGTAAAACATTAGATTAGTCAACCACAGCAAAATGATTAAGATAAACTTATGAACCTCTGCAATAAGAAGTCCTATGACAATGAATGTATTAATTTCATTGAGGGTCATTTCTGCCAGACAACATGGAATTGTCATTTTTTCAAACCAAGATTGCTTTAAGAATACAATTTCAAGTGTGGTCCTCTGCTACAGAGAGGTAACTGTTATGGATGCATAGTGCTATTTTGAGTTGCCCCTGGATTTGAAATAGTTAAAAACAATCCTTATTGATGTGATAGAAGGAAATACAAGGATAGACGTCTAGATAGTCACAACTGCATAAAGTTGAATTTTTAACCACATATAATCTCAGCATTCTACAGGGATAGAGTATTAAAAATTATATCTCATCTCAGTCCATCTCAACTGCTCAAATAAAGGCCTATTACTTCTTCATAGGGTTTTGTATGCTAAGTCTAATATTAAAAAGTGCATTGTTGTAAATTCTAATTCAGCATATCCTTTCTGTTTGGTGGAGATAGGTAGGAACAAGGAGGATGTGGTGGCTTTTGTAGCTCTTCATTGCAATAAAACTGTACTATTATTTAAAAATGACTTCTTATTCTCCTCCTCCTTAGCATATGCATCTTATTGTTTCTAGTAAATACAGAAGAAATATTCTTCACTTCAGAGAACCTCACTGAAGCTTTAATATGACTGTAAAATATACATACAAAATAAATAGAAAATAGGAGGCAACTATCCTGATGGGTTCATGTAACTTCTACATGAGATTGCCTACATCTTGTTTATTTTAAAATGAGACAAGATATAATTAGTGATTAAAAGAGTAAGCAAGTGTCATTGTTTGCATAGATATTTCTAAGACTATGATAAAATTGCCATATATATTTGCAAGAATTTTTATTGACTATGTGAAGTCGAATGATAAGAACCGTTACACATTCTCAAGGAGTTTTCATATTAATTTTAATTTATTCTAAAATGAAAAGCAATAAAACAAAATTATGTGAACAAATATTTTCAAAAGATAAATACTAACGGATTTGTCATGGTTTCTCTGGCTTGACATTGAGTATTTATTTCTCACATACAATTGCTTAGCTAAACATCAAGACCAATCAAGTTTAGTGTGTAAGACAAACACAAAATTGGACCCAAGGGATAACTAAAATTACAATTTTCCCTTGGGGGTTTCAGTTAGTAACTTTTGAATTCAAAATAATCCAATCAAATCTACATTATATGCCATTGCTCTAAAGATTTTAAGCATCTCAGTATGATAGAAAATGGAATAATGTTTAACTTTATCATTAATTAAGACAAGAGCATTTTATTATAAAATGGCTACTTTCAAATATCCCTATTCAAAATTATTCAAAAGCTTCTAATTTGAAATTTGCAGGATAGATCAGTACTAAGACTTTTCAAAAGCTAATCTTCTATTCTTTCATCACCCAATCTATAATTTTTTACAAAGAGAAAGAAAGATTATAATTTTTCTTTAATTATGGCCATCCTGCTTGTAATAATGACATTAATTTTGTGCTTCAGAGCTAGACTTACTGTCTTCTTTGCTAAGAATTAATAAAAAACTAGCATGTTTATGATCACATAATTATAGGATTCCAAAGTGGGAAGAGGGCCAATTATCCAGGCCAACTTCTACCTTTCCTAGATGAAGGGATGCAAACAAATTTTATATGTAAGCACGAATTTAGGTTATATTTAAAAGTATCTCTGCCTTGGTTTTTGGCTTCTATGTCTTTTTCTAAACTTTGCATACTCACAGAAAGCCTAGTTATTCAGGCAGTTCTTTGTTCTCTCTTGTGAACTGGTTTTCATCTCCCTTTTGCGGGACACGAGCCTGTAGATTATCTCAGCCTCTTTTCTAGGCTCTTCTAAAGCCTAGCACAATTAGAAAGCAGGCTCTGTCTTGTCTTCAAGCTGACAAAAATATTTTTTGAGACATAATGAAAAATTATAAGAATTTCTTGAAGGTGGAGTGAGAGAACGTGGAGAAGAAAGAGAAGAAGAAAGAAACAGGTGGAAAGGAAGAAGAATTCATCACCTGAATCATGGTGTTTTCACAAGAAAACAGAGTGGCTTCATTTACCACCAAAATCTTTCGAATGTCTACATCTTTTAGTGTTTCAATATTATTTAAACTTTAAACGTTTTGAGAATTCACTCTGAATAGGATAATTATTGGAATCCAGAAGGATGAACCAACTATGCTGTAGGGTACTGGGCAGTTAGAAAATTTGTATTTGCCAAACGAAAGAAAATAAAATGAAAGGCAGAAGTCAGCTGTTTTGACAGGGAAGATAATAATAGACAATGCTTGTCCTGCCCCCAGCACCCCAGCACTGTTCTAAGTGCAATATATATATATGTTTACTCAGGAGAATAAATCTAAGTTCTAAGCAGTAACTAAGCAGTGCTATCAGAAAACCTTCCACCCCAATACTTTATATATATATATATACATATATATATATGGCAATATATATAGCTATATATATATCACCCATATATATAAGAATTATATACATCCTATATAATTATATGTTATATACATATACAATTATATTATATATGTTCCATATATGGAAGTTATTTAATCTTTATAACAAGTCTATGAGATAGCTAAGAGGAGTTCATAGAGCGGAAGTAGTATACATTTCATTTCATTTCATTTCATTCAGCTCTTGAACAAGTTATGATAGGACATGGACATTTATATTTGTTCTGATTAAATATTTCTTTTTTTAAATAAAAGATTGACTTCCTAATTCTTAGAATAAAGAAAATAAGCAAAATTAAACATCAAAAATATTCATCATATTTGATGAAGCAATCATCAACATCTGGCATTTAGTGTGTGTCTTAGATACTATTTTTAAACTTTCCATTCATTGTTTTTTCTGCCATTGCCTTCATATTATTTCTTAAAGTATTGGGGTGGAAGGTTTTCTGATAGCACTGCTTAGTTACTGCTTAGAACTTAGATTTATTCTCCTGAGTAAACTATAGACCAGTTTTATTTTTTACTCTCCAAGATGCAACCACATAATCCAGAAATCTTGTGTTGTTGAGAGAATATAAAAACCTACATTTACAAACAATCAAATCTACTTTCTAAGTAGAAAACTAATGTGCCTTGAAGAGTTCTTCAATACCCCTTTAAACACTTCTAAGAAAGTAAAGTTATTTACTTGTTTTCTCAAGATTGATTTTCTTAAATTTCACTCAAATAGCAATTGAAAGGACACACTTGGAGATTTTAGATTTGTTCTAGGCTAGTTTACTCTTGGCCTTGCAACTGTTGAATCAATAGATTGATACTTGAGTAAATACATTTAGCACCAGTTTGACATGTTAGGTCACTGTTAACAATTAATTAAACCTAAATACAAATTTTAAGGGAGAAAATCAGAAAATGTTTAAAGAAGACCAGTTTCGAAGAGAAGGTGAAAAGGAAGAGGATGAAGGAAACTATATCAACCTTTTTCTATGAATAATTAGCATGATATTTGAGTAATAATACTCCAAGAAGAATTCCGTAGTCATTGCATGATACATATACTATATCTCTGAAGCCATTGCTTTACCAGAATTCTAGAGTATGGGTCAGGATTTGTAATTTTAACTTTTAAAATCAAACTCTATATAAGTAAATTACATACTATAATGAAGTCTTTCTCTCATACTTATTTTTGATACTGCAAATTCTGACTCTTGCTCTTCCTTTTCTCCCTCTCCTGCTCCTGACTTCACCTTGTTTAGTTTTCTTCTTTTCTTGAACACTTAGATTCTAAAGCCATTCGGTCAGGGTTAGGTGGGCATCCACATCTGGTTGGGTGACGGGGAGCTGTGATGGCCCAGAATGATGACAGCCCAGGCAGAATGGAAAACAGGTTCACATGGGAGAGCCACCTAGCGTGGAGTCCGAGCTGAGTGAGGGGAAGGACTTCCATGAAGAGGATGACCCAGTGCAAGTCATATGAAGACAACAGATTGAGAGAGGTATCAATATTCAGGCCAGACTCAGTGAGATTGTCAGTGTCCGAGACTGTTGAGTACCAGGATTTTCTGACCATGCTGTGTTAAGTAGAACAGCTGTGCAAGAGACATGATGGTGTGGCAATGGCAAATTATTTACATTAGGGCAATTGATCAAATAGGTACAGATACTAAGAATAATGAGAGAAGGTTTCTCATTTACAAACATTGAAAGGGAAAATCTAGAATAAATCTCCTGGTGTTGAATTAGAACATTCATGATTTTAGTAAACAAGAATAGATATACAAATAAATAAAGGTTCAAATTTGTATGTCTCTGTGTGTGTACAAATAAATATATTCCTTAGCTCTGTTCAGTCAGAGGGCCTAGAATTAGTGACACCTCAATACCTAGCAGCACAGCTAGCACAATTATCTTGGTTTCTAAATATGTCTGATTCTTGGGGAAATGGCTGCTTCTAAACTGGAGAAGAGAAAAGACAAAATAAGAATGGAAACACTTGTTGAGATAGAAAATGAAAATGTGCTCAAAACACAGGCGCCTGTCAAAAAAACAACAAAAAAATGGAGTATGTCTTAAAGAACTAGAGAAAGCTGGGACAATTTGTGTATCAAAGCAAAGAATGAGAATAATATGTTTTAATTCTTTGAATAAAATAGAAATCCACGAATCCATATTTATGCTTAATAAGTAAATTGAAAGCTTCAATTTTAAATGAGAACAAATATTGACATTATTTCAAAGAGTTAATTCACAAATGAAAATCCTCACAGAAACCATCTTAGGTGATCAGTTAATATAACTGATAATGGGACAAATTAAATCATGTACCATCTAGTAAGATGGGATGAAAAGAAAACAGCACCTCTTCTGTGATATTCCTGATAATGATGAATAACCTCAATGCACTTGTGAGAAAACATCATTAAGCCAAATCAGAGATATTCTACAAAATACCTAACTTGTAACTTATAAATTATCAGGATGATAGAAATCAGAAAAAGAATGAGAAACTGTTTCAGAATGAAAGTGCCTACAGGGACATGACAACTAGTCACACATGTGATTGTGAACAGGACTTTCTTTTTTATTTTTACTCCATAGTTAACATTATTGACACGTTTGATGAAAATTCAAAGGATCTTCTGATAATTTCATGGCAGTAATTTATCAATGTCAGTTTCCTGATTTGATTAATGCATTACTGTTATATAGGAGAAGGTCTTTATGGGACATACATACTAAAGTATCAAGGGATAATGAGGCAACAGATTAGACACTTACTCTGAAATGGTTCAGAACAAAAGTTATTTTTAATTTACTTGCACTTTTTAGATTAAAAGTTATTTCAAATTAAAATGTATATTGTTTAGATTCAGTAAGTGACACCTGGTATCATTGCACACACTTAATTTTCATTTTCTCATTAAAAGCCAGTTTGAGCCTGGCGTGATAGTGTGTGCCTGTAGTCCCAACTACTTAGGAGGCTGAGGCGGGAGAATGACTTGAGCCCAGGAGATTGAGGCAAGTCTGGGTAACATAGTGAGACCTCATTTGGATTTAGTTTTTATAATCAAGAGTTATTTGTCTCTTTTTATGTGAACTTTCTCTTTCAAATTTTCTTTTATTTTCTCATGAGACATTTCTTCATGTATTTTCCTATTAGATATATTGGTGCATTTTCTGTGATACAGTTGCTATAATCATTTCCTAGTTTGTCTTTTGACGTTATTTTTAGACATTTATTAAACTTGTATTTAGTGGTATTTATCAATATTTTGACTTTCTGACTTTGAATTTTAAGTAATTTTGGACAGTATCAATTTTCTAGTTATAAGAAAATTTACTTAGGCTTTTCTTTCTTTTTTTTTTTTTTTTTTTTTTGAGATGGAGTCTCGCTCTGTCGCCCAGGCTGGAGTGTGGAGTGCAGTGGCCCAATCTCAGCTCACTGCAAGCTCCGCCTCCTGGGTTCACGCCATTCTCCTGCCTCAGCCTCCCAAGTAGCTGGGACTACAGGCACCCGCTACCACGCCCGGCTAATTTTTTGTATTTTTAGTAGAGACGGGGTTTCACCGTGTTAGCCAGGATGGTCTCGATCTCCTGACCTCGTGATCCACCCGCCTCGGCCTCCCAAAGTGCTGGGATTACAGGCGTGAGCCACCACGCCCCGCCTCTTTTTTTTTATATATATATATATAGTGAGAACATTTGGACACAGGAAGAGGAACAACACACACCGGGGCCTGTTGTGGGGTGGGGGGAGGGGGGAGGGATAGCATTAGGAGATATACCTAATGTAAATGATGAGTTAATGGGTGTAGCACACCAACATGGCACATGTATACATATGTAACAAACCTGCACGTTGTACACATGTACCTTAGAACTTAAAGTATAATAAAAAATATATATATATAAAAGATAAACAGACATCATGAAATAAGGAGAGTCCATAAAATAACAGCCTTTTTAATTTTAATAGTTTATATGTATATGTATAATATATATATATGTACACACCTATATTATGAGAGACAGAGAAAGAGAGACAAAGACACAGAGATATGGTTATATCTTTTCTGAGAGAAGCAAAACTCTTTTGTCTATAATAGAATCTAGAGGGTAAGGAAGTTCCAGGATCTGGGAGCAAGAGCTATTGAAATAATCATATAGTCAAAAAACAACCAATATAATTTTTCCAGCTGGAAGTAGCTTTGGTGTATTGTGTTCTTCAGTATTGTCCCTCATTAACTCACCTTGAAAAAGATATTTTAGCCATTTCAGAGTTTCTAGGGTTTTGTATTTGTGTATATGTCTTGTGTATCTTGTGTGTCTTACTATGCATGAACTGAAGAGTTTTTGGAATAAATAAGCTCTGAAATAGGATTAACTTTGTCATAACATACTGCCCTTACTTTCAGGGAGACAAAGTTAAAGCTCCATGTTTTGCCCCAAAGGGAAAAGTGTTAAAACTGACCTTTGAGTAAGTATAATGGCATTTAGATTATTCTATTATGATTAAAATGAACTCTAATTTCAGATGTATTATGAGACCCTGACCTTTTTCTATATTAGCAGCATAATGCTTTTAGAAAGGAAAAATAATAGCTGTCTTGAGCTTGTAAGTGACTATCCAATATGAGATGTCAATTGCTCGCTCATTCTCTTTTCACCTGGGAGTATAGCTGGTAACAGAATCTTTATTGATCTCCTAGAAAGGCAATAGATGTAAGCACATCAAATACCTACTTGGCATTCCACTTATCTTATAAAACTGGAAGGAAGAATCATCTACAATGGTATATTTAATACTTAGAATACTATATGCTTGATAGAATGTAGCAGCTTTTATTAAATCAATTAATTAAGATGTACTTGTCCAAGTACATGCACATAAAATTAATACGTTCCTGCTCGAGTAGTTTGTAGAAGCCAAATAGGATTCTTTATGTGCCATACAGAACACTAACTGCTGTCTGATTTTAAGAAAACGTAGCAATTGCCCTAACATGTAAATTTTGAAAAGTGACCTCTTTATTAGGGCACAACCCTTCTAGGAGAGAATGTGTTGGAGACTAGCAGCAGGAGGTTGCTGTATATCCTCTTGCTCTCTTATCCCAGAGTCTCTGCTACTATAACAGAATAAGATCCTATAGCTCTTGGTTCTGTAACAATAATTCCCCAATCTGCTTCATGGGTCCTGCATCTTCTTTTTGGGGGTTTGCAGGAGCCCAATAAATAATACTTCTCTATCTTTTCTAAATTGTGACATTGTTGTGACAAAAAATATTAAGTTTCAAGCAGACATAAGAAAAACAATCAAACATTTATTACTGATAAATGCAGTCTTGGAAGGTGTGGCTTCTTATCAGTAGACACTGCCTGTAGAGTCAGGACTCTGCCATCCCATGCATAGAACAGGACAAAATATATGTCCTTTACAGCTAGTCTTGCACCCAAAAGAAAGAGAAAAAGAGACCAAATATCTTACTCACTTCTCTTTCCAAAGTCACCAACCTGATGAAGGAAGAGTGAAGAGGGCAGAAAGAGGAGGGAGTGCTAGGCCAGAAGAACTCCTTCCACGTGAAAGAAAACATCAGCAGGGAGAAAAATTTCTTCCACTTGCCCCCTACTAAGAGAGTTCCCCAGGTTTTCAATCCACTGTTCTTCTCCCTCCATGCTACTTTTCTGGGGTAGTCAGGGCTGGACCCATAGTTTTGCCTATTATTGATATGCCTATAGCTATCAAACAATTACTTCCAAAGCTAGTTTCCACCATGAGTTTCAGATTCATCTATTTAAACCACAACATGATAACCTGATTTGGATTTTTTCATCAACATTTTAAACTAAATATATCCAGAATGACCATCCTCATGTGCCCTTAAAATATTTCGTGAAATTCGTCCTACTATTCTTCTCCTAATTCTAAATTTCACTACACAAACCAGAAATTCGAATCAGGCTTGAGTCTTCCTTTTTCTCATGACATGCAGTGAACCATGTACAATTGATCTGATAGCTCACGTATTTGCTCATCTTTATCCTCTTTTTATTCCTGCCATTTAAACCTTTTGCTTTTTAACTAAAGGGAGCCAAGATAACTTTTGCACTTCTAGGCATCATATGAAGGTGTCATGAACAGAGTCAGAAATGGCTTTTAGCCAGGAGCAGAACAGAATGAAAATCATAGACACGCAGGATACAGACTCTATTCATGAATTGGTCACTCGCTGATTAATTTTTGAAAATAAAATTTTCCAAGCATTTTTCGCTATTAAATAAAGTGGTTGGTTGAATACTATCTCAATTGTATTCCAGATTTAAGATGTTGGATTATCTGCAGGTAAAGGGCTTTGTAATTCCTGACAAAGTACAATAGCAGAGGACAATGAAGCCAAAAATACAAGTAATGAGTCTGGGAGTGACCAGAACATGTTTTCTCACCTTCTCCATTTTCTTACAGAACTATAGGATGACAACATTTAAAGGAAACTTAAAGTTCAGCCACCACAAGTACCTGGCAGTTCTACCATATTCCTGACAAGAGATCATTCATTCGACGAATGCCTAAGTCCCTAGTGATAAAAGACCGAAATATTTCCTCAAACGAGAGAATCTTACTGCTCCCAGTTTCTATCTGGTTGACTTATTTTGGGAACAACTTAAGAATCTTTCTTCTACATGAATAGTCACATAAGTATTCCCATATATTAATAAAAATGATTACATATCTATATTGTTAGTTTTTTGAGGGACCTCTGTATCATTTTCCAGAATGGCTGTGCTAATTTACATTTACACTAACGGTGTATAAGATTCCCTTTTCTCCACACCCTCACCAAAACTTATTACCTTTTGCATTTTTGATAAAAGCCATTCTAACAGGTGTAATATGGTATCTCATTGTGGTCTTAATTTGCATTTCTCTGATGATTAACAATGTTGAGGATTATTTTCATGTATCCATTGGGCATTTGTATGTCTTCCTCTTGAGAATGTGTGGAATCTAAAATAATTTAACTAATAGAAGCAGAGAGTAGAATGATGGTTTTAGAGGCTGCGGGTGGGAGAATGGAGAGATGATGCTCAAAAGGTACAAAATCCTAGACAAGAGGAACATGGTGGTTTTTTTTCCCCCTTTTTGGAGGTTCTATTGCCCAATTTGGTGAATATAGCTAATAGTAAGAGAGCTGTAAATTTCAAAATTGATAAGAGAGTAAGTTTCAAAGGTTCTAATCACAGAAATGTTACATATTTGAGGTGATGAATATATTAACTGGTTTGATTTTTAATTATTTCACATCTTGTTATTAATTATTACCTCACTTTGTATGCCACAAAAATTATATAATTACAAATGGTCGATTTATAATAGGAACAAAGTATCAACTGGAATATCACAAAAAATAATTTAAAAATAAAAAGAGTTCAGGCCCTTCCTGGGACTTTCTTTCTAACTTAAATGTCTCTTACTTTAAGATTTACACTTGGCGGATCACGAGGTCATGAGATCAAGACCATCCTGGCTAATACGGTGAAACCCCGTCTCTACTAAAAATACAAAAAAAAATTAGCCAGGCGTGGTGGCGGGCACCTGTAGTCCCAGCTACTTGGGAGGCTGAGGCAGGAGAATCACTTGAACCCGGGAGGTGGAGTTGGCAGTGATCTGAGATCGTGCCACTGTACTCCAGCCTGGGCGACAGAGCAAGACTCCGTCTCAAAAAAAAAAAAGATTTTCACTTATAGAGTAATTTTATATTTTCAGAAATACAATTTGCTATTTGGAAGTTTTTCATTTTATTTAGGTGTACATTAGGACATGGTAAAAAGAAAAACTTAATAATTTACAATTCAGTTTGGTCTACCCATCCATCCATCCATCCATCCTTCATCTATCCACTCCATTCATGCACCTATCAATCTATTTGTGTATTTTTTTCATTGTTCAACAAAATGTTTCAGATGTGTTATCAGATAGGTAAGTAGGTAGGTAGGTAGATGATAGATGGAGAGATAGATGATAGAAAAAACAGAGAGCAGAGCAGGAGCGTCAACTCCTTTGTTATTTCATGTATTCTAAACAATACATTTTATGCTATTAGTTCTATTAATTATATACAGAAAAGTCTGTACAGAAACTAAATGTCAAAAGCATTATTCTCTGGCCATCTTCTTTAATAATCCAGCTCTCCCTATTCAACTTGTCACAAATCTAGAAGGAAAACAAACTCCAAATGTATATATATATACATACACACATGCTTATTCACATCTATCACCTATATTCCTATCACGTATTGTGATAAGGCTCACTCAATTAGTTTTGCTGCACTTACATTTACATAAATTTTATTCTATCACTCGTGTAATATTATGCTGACTTTAAAATTAAGTTTTTATTCTAAAATGTGTTTATTTTTAAAGCTAGCATTCATTGCAAATTTACAGTAAACAAGATATAGCCCACAACAGTTGTGTACCTTTTCAATGCTCACATAGTCTCTATGACACACATAAGTATAACTGATGTAAGAAGCAGCGTATCATCATTGTTACCCCGAAATTTGGAGCCAGACTCCACTTTTCACTAGCTGTGTGACCCTGCGCAAGTTACGTATTATGTCTGTGCCTCCGTTTGTTCATAGGTTAAATAGAAAAGTACTTCAAATATTTGCGAAGATTAAATTAGCTAGTATATCTCAAAATACTTCAAATGATTATGAATATTAAATTAGCTAGATATCTAAATGAATATTATGAATACTAATATTTATATTAAATGAATATTAAATTAGCTAGTATATCTAAACCCTGGCATATAGTTAGCTACATTAAAATAAGTGAATGCTCTCAAGATTACACAATTACAAGGTAAGGGAGCTGGGAACCAGTTAAGATTAACATATTTTTTTAAGTGTCAAAGATACGGATAAATAAGCGAATGGATTTCTAATAATAAAAAAAAAGTACCTTAAGCTGAATAATGAAATGTACCAATATGGTGATTTTTATTACAGTCAAATTTGCAATCATACACACACTTTTCAAATCGACTTTTCCGCTGAAACCTTAGTATTTTGCTTAATTTATATTTTACATGTTCTTTTTCTCCTATATTCATTCTCAGTTGAAGGTAAGCCAGTTCCTACCAACACAGTTGCTCTTGTCCCAGCAGGGCTAGCATAAGTACCTACTCAGGTCTTCATCTCACATGCCAGTGGAAATCTCCAGCTTCTAGCCGAGTTCGGTGAAACACAACCTTTCATCCAACTGATTCCACAGTACTACAATAAGATCATCCTAACCATTGTCATTTCCTTTACTCAACATAAGTATATATGAAAATCTCTACTCCATATATTGCACTGCAAAGAAAACTTTTATTGCTTCAAAACTACTGATGTCACTTTATTTGTGGGAGCTACATACACCAGAATGCATTGCAAAAGACTTTTTTTTTTCTGAACATAATTTATTCCCAGAAGAGCCTGGCTCTTAGAAGGTAATAATTTTGTTAATAATCAATAAGAGTTTAATTCTGAAAATGGCTGGAGAAACTTTTTTGTAATGTTTAAGTCACTGACTGGGGAAGGGTGGGATAAACAGGTGGAAGGTAGCACTCTGCACTACCCCAGTTCTCTGCAGATCTGTCTGGGCTTTTCTATTCACTTTCACGAAGCTGGGCTGATGGTTTTCCAGGAATGGGCATGGCATGGTGTGGTTCCCAAATTGTTCTTCCTATCCATCAACTTGAAATTAGTAAAATATTTTTTTTCTTTTCTTTTTTTTTTTTTTTTTGAGACAGAGCCTCGCTCTGTCCCCCAGGCTGGAGTGCAGTGGCGATCTCGGCTCACTGCAAGCTCCGCCTCCTGGGTTCACACCATTCTCCTGCCTCAGCCTCCCGAGTAGCTGGGACTACAGGCACCCGCCACCATGCCCTGCTATTTTTTTGTATTTTTAGTAGAGACGGGGTTTCACCATGTTAGCCAGGATGGTCTTGATCTCCTGACCTCGTGATCCGCCCGTCTCAGCCTCCCAAAGTGCTGGCGTGAGCCACCGCATCCGGCCAAAAGTTTTTCACAATTCTGGTTTTAGTAGGTTTTTTTTTTCCTAAGTCTTGGTTTTCCATATCACTGTGAATTTTGATCACTTCATATCTTTATAGGTATTTTAGCGGGAAGTCTGAAGAAGCCACCAAAAAGACATTTCAATATGCACAATTCTAATTTAACATTAAGATGTTTTATTTCAGCAAAAATAATATATTCTGTCAGATTAATACCAATACCAGCTTATTGTGATGGATGGATGCATTATGCATGTAAAAGCAACTTTAATCTATAATAACAACAACCTTAGATATCTTATTGATATGTTAGTAGACATTTTTTCTAGTATGGAAAAATCAGAGCACAATAATATCAAAAGAATGTTGGAAGAGTTCTGATAGTGGAATATGGGAACCTGCATTTTTTTGAATTATACTAGATTTTTAAACGTTACACTTGAAAAAAATTAAAAACAAGTAAAACAAATACTTTCACACAGAAATTATGAAACACTGGGATTAAAACTAAAGGCACTCTTTCACATGCCTTCCAGGGTGTTCCAACCCCATGGGAAATGCCTGCATCTCAAAATAGTAAGAACACCTTGGGTGAGAGGTTGCCATGACAGCACATAGGGCAGCAGGTGCCCCATTGTTCTCCCTCTACAAAGATTTCACAGCAGTTTCTCATCTCTCACTTAAAAGCTACTGACCAGGATGCTGCCTTGTACAGGGGCTAATTCTTTGTTCAACTGCATTAGCACTAGAAATCTGGAGAGCAAATGGTCAGCCACTGGATCCACAAACACAATTGAATTTGATCCAAATAATGTTGGCAGAGCTCAGTCACAAACTGTGAGGAAAGTGACCAAAATTGCCACTTCACAATCTTGATGAACATTTACGTAGAATACTTTTCTCACAATATTTGAATAAATGTCAACAGACACAGAGAGATTTCATTTGAAACATGGAAATATAAGCATTACCTTTATCCTTAAAAATTAACATAGACATTTCAAATTATTTTCAAGTTTATGTATACAGACATTTGAACTTGAACACACAGTTTCTCTTCCTATGCCTTACCATCCAATACACTTTATCTTAGCCCTTGATAGAACCAACTGTGCAAACAGCCATTATTTATCAAAATGAAGTTCAATGTTGAATTATTAGCAATGCGCCTAAATTGGGAGACATTAGGATAAAAAAGGGAATATTAGATAAATAGATAAATATTAGTTAATAAATTTAGCAAAAATGAGAGATTTATGAGGGTGAGCATAGAGAAAGGAATAAATGACTACTGTAAGAATAGAGGACTCTAGAATTCTTTATTATGCCAGTATTCTTTTTTTCTGCTCGCAAGTTTTAAAAGTGTTTTATCCTTGCATGGGTACTGTTATCATGTAGAGATTTTCAAATGATTTGGAAAGCAGACATACAAATTATTTAGAGGAGGAAAGCTTTCAAATGATTTGGAAAGTGGACATATAAATTCTTTAGAGGGGGCCCCAGAGCTCCCATGGAAGCTATCATAGACAATAAGACCCTCACTCCAGCTTCCAATATTAGTAAGTTAAAGATAATTTGGAAAAATAAAAGTCTGCTTTAAAAATTTTGAAAGTAAGTCTTTACTTACTTTTTACTCACTTATAGGGCTCACTCATGGGGCTGTCTACTCGCTTACAGTAAAATAAGAAATAAATACTTAATATTCTGATTTCCCACACTCACTAAAATTACTAGATTTTTAGGAGAAACTGTGTTACCTTATGCACATATGAGAATGAAATTGAGGTATGTAGCAGAAGAGGAGTTTTGGGGTTCTTGTGTGTTTTTTTTATATGTAAGGGCAATGCTCTTTGATGAAGTTAAACAAATTTCAAGTATTTTCATAAAAGTGCTGCAAATTGTTTTGTGTTCCATATAAAGAGTCAATGCTTTGTTGAATCTTTTTGGGATCACGGATCTCTTTGCTAATGTCATAAAATTTATAGATTGTATTCTATCAAAAAAAACACAGAATCATCAAGCAATTTTATATGTAATTTCATGGTTTCATAGCCTATGAAGCTCATCCATAAATTTCCCCTGAATTCTGTGATACCAGGTTAAGATGTCCTGTAATAGAGCACATTTATAGCAAATAATTTAGAATATTTCATTTGCCCCACCAGTCCAACTCTGGGCAGCTGTTGTTGAGCCTACTCCCTGACTCTTGTCTTACAAACATGTCCCCAATTCTTTCTCAATAATAGGCAAGAAATAGAAAACTGTTTATTGCCAATTGAACATATAGTTTGGTCAAAATGTCTGCTACTGAGTCCCTGAGTCTTCCTTCAAATCTTCCTCCACTGAGCAGCCTCTTCTCTGCACTTACCAGAAAGCCATGGTTATATCAGCATCCTATTCTTGTGGCCAGAACTATTTGGATTTTACCCTATTTGAGTAAGTTCAGCAATGTGAAGAGGATCTAGAAGCAGAATCTCTCCTACCAAAATAATTATATCAGCTAGTAAATTACCCCTGAACATTCTATGGATGTTGACAAAAGACAAGAGGCTACTGTCTCAGCCACAGTAGAGTATCACTCAGGAAAAAACAGTAGCAAGAATATCAGCATAGTCACACGTGTTTTTTTGTGTCCCAACCCCCACCTGATGATGCAGTGTGTCAGTGTGTCGGGGAGCCAGTGTATGGACAGGGTTCACCACGGGAAAAAAAATGGGTTTATGAAATCCACTGTAATACATTTCCTAAATATTAATGTGATACTAAGAGGTACGTTCTCCTGATGCATTATCTCACCTCTCAGGTTTCCATCTGCATAAACAATTCTGAAAAGTGGCTTGTATGAAAGAAGCTGAGGTCATAGCTTTGCAATTTTTACACACTCAGAAAAAATGCATAGGAGTATAAGAGGTTCATGGAAGACTGCCTCTCAATAATATCATGAAATAAAAACTGCTAATAGTTTGAAACATTTTTGACAGCTCAAGCAAATGTTTGTATTATGTAAGAATACACACTATAGTTTTTTTGGCCTCCCCATGGAGTATCTCAACAGCCCAGCCATTTCATGTAATCTTTACAGGAAGGGTATCAACTCTATGCAGCTTATTTTAAGAATTCAGGAATGGCATTACATTGATGACATTCTCCCTTTCTCTGAGCTCTCAAGGCCTTACAGCTTCTCCCAACATTTGCATTACTCTGTGAACCAACATTTCCTAAGTGACCAATGCATACATAAAACGATCTATTCAAACTGCAAAATAGATCAATGAATTTTAACAGAGCTGAGTTTAAAATATTACCTTATATGTTTTCATATTACACATTAACTCTAAGCTGTAAATAACTACCACTTGTTTAGTTTTGCTGTGCGTCAAAGAAACTCAGCCATAATTATCTCATAAGGCTATTAAAATACTCCTCTCTTTCCCAACTACCTATTTGTGAGGAAAATTTTAAAAGACCTAAATAAATGGAAAAATACATATCTCTAGATTCAAAAACCCAGTATTTTTAAGATATACATTATTTTGAGACAGAGTCTCTCTTTGTCTCCCAGGCTGGAGTTCAGTAGTATGATCTCAGCTCACTGCAACCTCTGCCTCTTGGGTTCAAGTAATTCTCATACCTCAACTTCCTGAGTAGCTAGGATTACAGGCGTGCACCACCACGCCTGGTCAATTTTTGTATTTTTAGCAGAGACAGAGTTTCACCACGTTAGCCAGTCTGATCCAATTTTAGTATATGTGCTGCCGAAGCGAGCACTAGCCAGTCTGATCTTGAACTCCTGACCACAGGTGATTCACCCACCTCAGCCTCCCAAAGTGTTAGGATTACAGGTGTGAGCCACTGCGCCTGGCTGATAAATTTTATTTATATATTTTTACCATATAAATAAGATAAAAATTTAACACAATTCCAATCAGAATTGTTATCAGACTTTTTAAATAAAAGTTGACAATCTAAATGGAACATTTCCATAGTAAAGCAAATAATCTAAAATAGTCAAAAAAATTTGAGTAAAGAAAAATCTAAAGAATCTACACTATCATATTAAAAGATTTTTATAAAAATAAACAATTAAGCCAAAGCAGTACTAGCATAAAAAACAGATCAATAAAAAAAAAGGACATAAATTAACACATATACAGTCAATAGATTTTTAATAAATATATCATTAATTTTGTGAGAAAATGAGTCTTTTTAAAAAAATAAACAAAATGTTACAATTCTAAAAGCATTTTGGAAGCTTTTTAAATATGTAAATGTAAGCATGAATTAACCAGGTACTCAACTGACATTATCTATACATTAAATATATACTAGTCATTTGAACTACAAATTCAAGGTATTTACACAAGAGACATAAAAACTTATATCTAGACAAAAACTTACACATAAATATTCATAGAAGCTTTAGCAATATTTGCCAAAACTGGAGACTCCCCAAATATCCACCAATAGGTAAAGAGATAAGCAAATTGTGACATATTCATATATTAGAATACTGTTAATGATGGCAGTGGCAGGCTATCTGGAGCAGCTGCTGTCATTGTGCCATCACTTCAGGGAGGGCGCAGGGAGGAGGCAGAGCTGGTCCTGCACTCCACAGAGCCAGCGGGAGCCAGGGACAAGCAGGAGCCCTCCTTAAGGCTGCTGCCCTGGGGGCCATTGCCATGGGGCTGAGTGGAGCAGCCTGAAGGCAGGGGAGCAGTGTGGTCAGGCACAGAAGGATGGGCAGAGAGGGGCCCAGTAAGGACCAGGATCATCATCCCAGGCTGCAAGGAGATACGGCCAGGGCTGTCTGCATGCTCCATGGAATGGGCAGGAACCCTGCCTTCCCAAGTGCAGGGCCCAGGCATCTCTGCAATCTGCACCCTTGGGGCCTGGGAAGGACCCCCTGCCCCCAAAGGCTCTGGAGTGTCTGCTGCTCCCACTGTCTCACCTCTCCCCAATCCCGGTGCCCACTCTGACCTTGGAGCAGGGTTGGGGCCAAACCTGAACACTGTGACAGCATGGCTGGGTGTGCACACACTCAGGGCAGTACTGACACACCAGCTTCCTACCACATTAGCCCCCTCCAGACTTTAAAAGCCTACGAGCAGTGGGGGAAGTTGAGGAGGAGCTGAGGGCAGCTCAGTGCTGGCCTGCAGGTGCCCCTTGGCACAAGCAGCCTGGGCATCATGAAGAGTAGCCGGAGGCAGACAGGATCCTGGCCAGAAAAAGGTGGTTCCTTCAGGCCAGGGAGGGCCTCAAGGCTGGGGGCCAGGCTGCCAGTCCCACAGACTGGAGTGAGAACTTGTGGTGCCTTTTCCAGGCACACCTATGGCCACCCAAGGACCAATCAGTGCACACTTCCTCCCCTCTGAAGCCCATAAAAGCCCTAGGTTCAGCCGGAACTGAACACTCATCGAGATGATCAGCTGCAGAGAGGAGCTACTCTCTGCTAGGAGCTGAACACCCTGCTGTGGAAAGGAACTTCCCCCTGCAGGTCTCCTCTGAGCTGTTCTATTGCTCAATAAAGCTTCTCTTCATCTTGCTCACTCTTCACTTGCCTGTGTATCTTATCCCTCCTGGTTGCAGGACAGGAACTCCAGATACGCTGAATGGCGAGGCTAAAAGAGCTATAAAACAAACAGGGCTGAAACATGCCCATTGCTCACCACATTGCAGGCAAAGAGAAGGAGAGAAGAGCTGTGGCACTTTGGGAAGCCCAGACCTGGGAACACCCTGAACCAGGGCGGAGATTCCCTGTTTGGGGCCCCATGGTCCCTGGCATCTCCAAGCTTCTGGGCACCACCAGATTCCCCCCGTGCCAGCTGTGGAAGCTGCTTGTGGTGTGCCTGGTCTGGCCACAGCCTCACAGACAGCCCGCACCTGTGCCATCACCTGGAGCTGCCTGCCTTGCTGCAGCAGCCAGCATGTCTGACTGTGTGCAGTGGCTGAACCCCACACTCACTCATGCACCCCTCTCCGCTCCACACCTGACTCACCCTTGGCAGGCATGGGATCCAAGCCCTTGGCAGGTGTGGGATCCAGGCTGGTAGTGTTAGCCAAGCACAGCCCGCCAGGCTGAGTGGGTGAAACAAGCCCAGTGGACCCAAGCTTTCCTTGGGCAAAGGTGCTAGTGGCCACAGAGGTTTCTGCCCAGAAAAGTGACACCTCAAGGATCTTGTAACATTAAGTCACAAAAATCAATAAACTACTAATGTAAGTAAAATCATGGGTAAATCTCAAAAACATAGGTGACTGCTGACTTGGAGAAACTAGACCAAGAGAGTATATACTCAGTGATTTCTTTGTATGACATTCTAAAAATGGCAGTGATTATCTGGGGTCAGCAATAGATGATAGTTTGGTGTGAATAACCGCAAATCTGAGTGGGAAAACATTTTAGGTTGATAAAATTATTCTTTACATTGTAATGGTGCTTCCATGGAGTTATGGACTGAATTATGTTTTCCAGAATTCTTAGGTTGAATCAATAATCTACAATGTGACAGTATTTGGAGACAGGGCCATTAAAGCAGTAATTCAGATAACATGAGGTCACAAGTATGGGTCCTGAATGCAATAGGACTGGTGTTCTTCTAAGAAGAAAGAGACACACTAGGAGTGCACTACACAGAGAAAGGGCTATGTGAGGATAGCAAGAAGGTGGCCATCTTAAATCCAGGAAAAGAACCCTCAGGGGAAGCCAACCTTGCTGACAGCTTGACCTTAGACTTCCAATCTTGACTGTAGAAAACACATGTCTGCAGTGTAAGCCACCCAGTCTGTGCTATTTTGTTATGGCAGCCCTAGCTGACTAATACGCACGGCTCTAAGCATCTGCCAAAACTCATCAAACTATACATTTAAGATGGGAGCAATTCACTGAATGTAAATTATATCTCAATAAAGTTGATTTATAAAACCTCCTTAAGGAATGACAAAAAGAGCACTACAATGAATGCTTTATACGTTAAATTGCATTCCCTAAATGAGAAACAGAATACTTGTTCTCTCTTCAGGATTTCCACAGGATGACTATAAATTCTACAAAAGATACAGTACTCTCACAATGGCATAAATATCCTATATCTAGAGCAGAAAAATTACAGTGGGCAAGGACATCTGGCTTTGAAATGGTTTTGTTGGCAGCTTGAAGTGTCAGCAGCAATAAGTGATATTTCTCTACAGCTCTAGAAGCAGAAGAAAATCACAAATGCCACTGTCATAATAGGTGCATTCCTTGTGTAAATGTGATATACTCCCAGAGGATGCCTGAAGTAATTGAGAGAAATTAGAGGAAGCTGTAGCTCTAGCAGGGTGAATACAGTTAAAGCCAGAGTAGAGATTTAATTTATTATCATTATTTTGACTTGATATATTTCCCCACATAATTGTGCCCTGGGAAACATAAGCTAATATAAAAATAGAGCTGGAGATAGAGCTGGAGGTTAGAGACATTTATATAGTAATATAGATAGATTAATAGATAAATAAGATATATATATAAAGAAATAGATGGATATATATGAAGTTATATTAATATATAGGATTATAAATGCATAGATATATAAATATGTAGATATAAAGACAGATCCAACTGGTCATTTTGAGAGTGGATTTGTGAGTGATTTTTAGCTAAGCACTCATAGTATACAGACAATAAAACTATAATGCTGAGTGTGTCCTTATGGGAAACTTCAAAATTCAAAAAAAGGGTTTTAATGGGGAGCCAAGATGACCAACTAGACGCAACCAGGAAGAGTATCTACCACTGAAACAGCAGATCGTAAAGAAGACTGGCACACTCCAATCAGATCTTCAGAAGGAAGGCATTGAGAATAATCAGGCAGTGGATGCAGACTCTGGGCTGAAGTGGGAGAAAGCTTGGGAACTCTGCACAGGGCTGCTGAGCACTAGGACTAGCTCCTGGTCCCAAGTGGCTCCTGGGAAAGGGGTGAATTAAATAGGTGAGGAGTGGCCTATTCTCACCACAGACTTCTGGAATCCTATCTGCAGGAGACCACACAACCACCCACAGACATTTGAGCTGACGGCGAGAGCTGCAGGGAGAGGTGGCAGGGACAGAACTCCAGCCTGAGCAGAGCCCAGAGGGTTTGGCATGGGAATAGACGCAGTGAAGCACAGCCAGAATGTCTGTTTCCTAAGGCTTGCCATGCTCCCCCAGGTGGTTTTGGCCTTTGATCTGTCAGACCTTGACAGGCCAGAACAGTCTTGCCAATATAATGGGGCTAGTCTTATCTGAGCACTGCCCTGTCTGCTGGCCTCTCCCAGAGTTCCTGCCTGTCTGCACCCACTTGCAGTGCAGCCTCAGGTGCCCAACCAGGGTACTTCCTGGCAGCTACCATCATAGCTCCTTTGCTGGCATACTACACTTGACCATCAAGGAGCTTCAGCCAGCCACCCCTCATCAATGCATACCAATTAACCTGCAGCTTTCCCCTACCACAACTTCTGCCCACCAATTTGCTGGTGCACATACATCCACAGCCCCCAACCCCACCACTTTGATGGTATATGCACATAGGCAGACCTCACTGCCCTGCTTCTGCTTGTGCATGCACAAACAACTCACCACCCTACTACTCCTGTCAGCATGAGCACATGCGGACACCAGCACTCCATCCCTGCATGCACCCCACCACCCCATCCCCACTGACATGTGTGTACCCTGCTGCACATTTCTGCTGCTCTCATGCATGTGCAAGCTTGGATCCCATTGTCACTGCCCCAACAAAGTACCTTGGCTGGCAGCCTTCATCAGAGTATTGTTGCCAGCAGATTGGGAACACATTAGCCCTTCCAGCACAGCAGGTGCTTAATATCAAGGAAATAGAGAACAAAGCTGTGAGCCTGGTGGCAGGCCCACGGGGTTAGAGCACACAGCCCAGGTGTGTTGAGCTGAGGCTTGCCCCCTGAAATCTTCCCTAAATGAAATCAGTTGGCCAAACCCACCTTATACCACAGTCAAACCCTCAAGGGCATCAAGGAATATAAAGGCAAGAAAAAAAAATCTATCCAAAAGATGGCAATTTCAAACATTCAAACATTAAAGGAACATCATCAGCCTATGTAGATGAGAAAGAACCGGCTCAAGAACTCTGGCAACTCAAAAAACCAGACTGTTTTCTTACCTCCAAATGACCACACTCACTCCCCAGAAGTGGTTCTGAATCAGGCTGAAATGGCTGAAATAACAAACATACAATTTAGAATCTGGATAGGAACAAAGATCATCAAGATTCAGGAGAAAGTCAAAACATATGTCAAAATGTCTCAGGAATCCAATAAAATAACACAAGAGCTGAAAGATAAAATAGCCATTTTAAGAACCAAACTATACTAATAGAGCTGAAAAAAATGCACTATAAGAGTTTTGTAATACAATCAGAAGTATTAACAGCAGAATAGGCCAAGGTGAGGAATGGATCTCAGAGCTCAAAGACAGGTTATTCAAATGAACTCAGATGAAAATAAAGAAATAATAATTACAAGGATGAAAAAAACTTCTGAGAAATATGAGATTGTGAAAAGAGACCAAACCTATGAATCACTGGCATCCTTGAAACATGGGAGGAAAGAGCAAGCAACTGGAAAACACTTGAGAATATTGTTCATGAAAATTTCTCCAATTCACTAGAGAGGTCAGCATTCAAATTTAGGAAATGCAGAGAAGCCCTAAGAAATAATATATAAGACATGCATTGCCAAGATACATAGTCATTAGATTCTCCAAGGACGATGTCAAAGAAAAAATACTAAAGGAAGCTAGAGAGAAAGGGCAGAACATCTACAAAGGGAACCCCAATAGGTTAACAGCAGACCTTTCAGCAGAAACCCTACAAGCCAGAAGAGATTGAAGGCCTATTTTTAACATTCTTAAGAAAAGAAATTCCAAACAAGAATTTCATATCCAGCTAAACTAAATGAAGGGAAAATAAGATTCTTTACAGACAAGAAAATGCTAAGAGAATTTGTTACCACAAGACCTAACTTACAAGTAGTTCTTAATGGAGTGCTAAACGTGGAAATGAAAGGCCATTATCACACACACACATATTTATGCACATAGACCATTGTGATGGTTAATACTGAGTGTCAACTTGATTGGATTGAAGGATGCAAAGTATCGTTCCTGGGTATGTCTGTGGGGGTGTTACCAAAGGAGATTAACATTTGAGTCAGTGGATTGGGAGAGGCAGATCCACCCTCAATCTAGGTGGACACCATCAAATCAGCTTCCAATGTGGCTAGAATAAAGCAGGTAGGAGTTGGAAAGAACAGACCTGCTGAGTTTCTTGGCCTTCATTTTTCTCCTGTGCTGGATGCTTCCTGCCCTACAACATCAGACTCCAAGTTCTTCAGCTTTCAGACCCTTGGACTTACACCAGTGGTTTGCCATGGGCTCTCGGGCCTTCAGCCACAGACTGAAAGCTGCACTGCTGGCTTCCTTACTTTTGAGGTTTTGGGACTCAGACTGGCTTCCTTGTTCCTCAGCTTACAAATGGCCTATTATGGGAATTCACCATATGATCATGTGAGTCAATACCCTTTAATAAACTCCCTTTTATATATACATATATCCTATTAGTTCTGTCCCTCTGGAGAACTCTTAGTAGTACAACCATTGACACTATAAAGCAATTACACAAACGGTTCTGCAAAATAACCACCTAACAACACAAAGATAGGACCAAATCTGAACATATCAATATTAACCTAGAAAGTAGATGAGCTAAATGCCCCACTTAAAAGACACAGCATGGCAGAAAGATGTAGGCTGGGAGGCTAGGCCCGTCTCTCTTTTTCATGTTTTTCTGCCTGTTTTATATTTGCTGGCAGCTGATTAGACTGTGCCCACCAGATTAAGGGTGGATCTGCCTTCCCCTGCCCACTGACTCAAATGTTAGTCTCTTTTGGTCAACATCCACATAGAAACACTCAGGATTAACACTCTGTATCCTTCAATCCAATCAAATTGACAGTATTAACCATGAAAGTCCACCCCCGCATCTCCTGAGATCATACATAATCTTCAAATAAAGACAATATTGAGGTCATAATTATGCTTAACATAATACAACTATCCTTCATACCAGGGGAAATGCACTAATCCCCAACCCAAATACTGTTACATAAAGTTTACAATACTTAAATGCTGATATGAAGTCAATAAATCTTATGTCACATGATAAAGGAAAAGGAAATAATGAAGCTATTTCCTTAGTACAAGTGTACACATGCACAAACATGTTTTTAACAAAAGAAGGAGGAAATGCTCATGACAATTACAGTCCTTGTTTCTGCAGCTGGTCATATGATCATAGCTGGTACTGATGACTACCTTCTTCTACTACCCATTCTGTATCCCCTTTGCCTTCAGCAAGCACCTCAGCAGGTCGTGGTTTTCTTCCTGGTGGAGTGACCCAAACCTTCATTCCTGAAGGTTTGTATGTTTGTTATTTCAGCCATTTCAGCCTGGTCTGAAGGGTCTGGAATATTTGTAGTCCTGCCTGGATTTGGCTGTTGTACTTTCCCATTGACCTTAATATCCATTCCCATGCCTGTTCTCCAGATTGCTGTTTATATAAATTAGAGAACTCAAACAATTCTTTCTGAATGTAGTCACACTCTTAACCTTACCTCTGGGGGCCCACCGGGACTTTAGTCTAGTTACAGGTCAGAAGCAAACAGAGGGGTTGGGTGTGACTTCTGAGGAGAATCAACATTATCTTGCCTGGCAATTGCCTTTGGAGAGGCTGTCACTGTTGCCTGAGGCAGTGCAGGGTTTTTCTCCTCAGACAAAGATGGAAAGGCTGATGGCAGCATGAGTCAGGGAGGGGATGTTGCCACTACTGGGGATGGGGATGTTCCTCCTGGCAAAGAAGATTCATCAGAGTTTACAAACTCAGTATCCGCAGCTTCATCAGGGTCCTCCCACACATCCCCATTCCAAGTTTCAGGGTCCCATTCTTTTCCAATGAATGCCCTCGCTTTAACAGTAGACACCTGGTGAGGCTGTGCATGCATCTTTCGTTCAGGTCAGCCACTCTCATGATAAGAGTTTGTCTCTTTTTCCACAAATCCATCTCTTTCTCTACAGGAGATAAGACTCTCACTCAGGGCAATCTTAGCAGATTTGAGGTTCAGTATCTGCTTCTGAAGCCTTGAGACAGAATCCTTGGGTTCCTCATTTTCATTCATCACTTTGTCCATTGAAATTAGAAGCAACCAACCAGCTTCATTATGTCCCTTAGTTCTCCACAAATGGTCAAAGGTATTATGTACGGAGTCACTAAATTCTTTGCCCCTCAAGAGTAGTGAAACAGGAGTGTCAAATGCATTATTTTGCATAACTCTCTAAACAGTTCATGCCAAGGACTATCAATGTTCTCCATACTATTAGAAGTAGAGTAGTTAGTATTTTTGGGTCCAATCATATTAAACAGTCAACTCCAGAAACCCCAAAACCAATGAAAGAACTCCATCTAGAACCACCCCGGTACCAAAATCTGTATTAGTCAGGGTTCTCTTACAGGGACAGAACTAATAGGAGATATATATATATATCCATATATATATATGGAGTTTATTAAGTATTAACTTACATGATCATAAGGTCCCAAAATAGACATTCAGAATTCAGAATTCAGATTCAGAATAGTCATTGACTTAATGGTCAGAATATTATGCTTTGTTGTTTAGAGGTGTGAAATACAGGAATAACTGCTAGAATGAGAATGGAGGATACAAGGGCCAGTACGCCTCCTAATTTGTTAGGCATGGATCATAAGATTGTGTAGACAAACAAAAAGTACCACTCTGGCTTAATGTGGGGTGGGGTGTTGAGGGGGTTGGCTTAAGCGTAGCTATCTGGGTCACTCAGGAGGTCAGGCAAAAATAGTACTAGAGTTATTAGAAGGAGGAGGAGAAAGATTAAACCTATAATATCTTTGGTTGTGTGGTAGGGGTGGAAGGTAATTTTGTCAGGGTCAGATGAAATCCCTGAAGGGTTGTTAGACCCTGTTTCACGTAGGAATAAAAGGTGAACAGCTGCTAAAGCTGTAATGATGAAGGGTCAGATAAAATGGGAGGTGAAAAACTGTGTAAGGGTGGCTTTGTCAACTAAGAATCCACCTCAGATTCATTGTACAAGGTCAGTTTCAAAATATGGGATGGCTGATAGTAGATTTGTAATTACTGTAGTGCCTCAGAATGGTATCTGGCCTCATGGGAGCATGTAGCCTGTGAATGTTGTAGCTATAGTTGTGATTAGCTGCAAGCTGAGGAGCAAGGAGAGCCAGTCTGAGTTCCAAAACTGAAGAACTTGGAGTTCAAGGTTCACGGCAGGAAGCATCCAGCATGGGAGAAAGATGTATACTAAGATGTCTCTCTTTTTCATGTTTTACTGCTTGCTTTATATTAACTAGCAGCTGATTAGATTGTGCCCACCAGATTAAGGGTGGATCTGCCTTCCCCAGCCCACTGACTCAAATGTTAATCTCTTTTCAGCAGCACCCACATAGACACAACCAGGATTAATACTTTGTATCCCTCAATCCAATCAAGTTGACACTAGATGCTAACCATCACAGCAGGGGTTGCCTTTCTAATTTCAGATAAAACAGAATTTAAAGCAACAATGATGAAAACAGACAAAGAAGGTCATTACTTAATGGTAAAAGGCCGAATTCAACAAGGGGACTTAAGTATTCTAAATATATGTGTACCCAACACTGGAACATCCAGATTCATAAAGCAAGTTATTAGAGACCTAGGAATAAGCTTAGATAACCACACATTAATAGTGGGAGACTGATATGGTTTGGATTTTTGTCCCCACCCAAATCTCATGTCAAATTGAGGGAGGGGCCTGGTGGGAGGTGATTAGATCATGGGGGCAGCTTTTCCTCTTGCTTTTCTCGTGATAGTGAATTCTCATAAGATCTGATGGTTTGAAAGTGTGGCACTTCCCCCCTGCTTGCTCTCTCCTCTGTCACCATGTGAAGAAGGTTCTTGCTTTCCCTTCACCTTCCACCATGATTACAACTTTACTCAGGCCTCCCAGTCATGCTTCCTGTTAAGCCTTAAGAACTGTAAGTCAATTAAACCTCTTTTTCTGCATAAATTACCCAATCTTAGGTAGTTCTTGGACTAATACAGGAACCTCAACACCCCACTGACAGTACTAGACAGATCATTGAGACAGAAAGCTAAAAAGATATTCAGGACCTGAGCTCAACATTTGACCAAATGGACCTAACAGACATTTACAAAACAGTGCACCCAACAACAACAGAATAAACATTCTGAACAATGTCCTCAAGCATATTTTCCAAATTGCTTGCTCTTTTTCCCATGTTTCAAGAATGCCAATGATGTGTTGGTTTGGTCTCTTTTTACACTCAGAATATACATTGTTCTCATCTGCACATGGTACATACTCTTAAATCAACCACACAATTAGCCATAAAACAATTATCAAAAATTTTTAAAAATTAAATTATGCTAACCACAATCTCAGAAGACAGTGCAATAAAAATAGAAATCAGTACTTACAAGATCTCTCAAAATGATACAATTAAATGGAAATTAACTTTCTCCTGAATGACTTTTGGGTAAACAATGAAATTAAGGAATTATGAATAATGAAATCAAGAAATTCTTTAACAATAATGAGAACAAAGATACAATATATCAGAATTTCTGGGACACAACTAAAGCTGTATTATGAAGAAAATTTATAGCACTAAATGCTCACATCAAAAAGTTAGAAAGGTATCAAATTAAAAAAACTAATATCACACCTAAAGGAATTAGAAAAAGAAGAGCAAACCAGCAAACCAATTCCAAAGCTAGCAGAAGAAAATAACCAAATTGTAGCTGGATATAATGAAATTGATATGTGAAAAACCACATAAAAGAACAATGAAACTAAAAGTTGCTTCCCTGAAAGAATAAAATTGATGGACTATTGGCTAAACTAATAAAGAAAAAAAGAAAGAAAATTGAAATAAACACAATCAGAAATGACAAAGGGGACATTACCACCAACATTACAGAAATACAAAAGAAAACAACCCCTCAGAGACTATTATGAACACCTCTATGCACAGAAACTAGAAAACCTAGAGGAAATGGGTAAATTCCTGGAAACACACAACCTCCCAAGATTGAACCAGAAAGAAATTGAAACTCTAAACAGACCAATAATTGGCTCCAAAATTGACTAAGCAATAAAAAGCCAAAAAAAAAAAAAAAAAAAAAAAAAAGCCCTGCAGTAGACAGATTCAAACTGAATTCCACCAAACATATGAAGAAGAATTAGTATCAATAATATTGAAACTATTCCAAAAAATTGAGGAGTAGGGACTCTGCCTTAACTCAGTCTCTGAGGACAGCATTATTCAGATACCAAAATCGGGCAGAAAAACAACAAGAACAAAACTTCAGGCCAACATACCTCATGGAAATAGATGCAAAAATCCTCAACAAAATACTAGCAGCCCAAATCCAGGAGCACAGCAAAAAGCTAATCCTTCACAGTCAAGTAGGCTGTAATCCTGGGATGCAAGATTGATTCAACATAAACAGAACTAAAAACAAACACCACATAATTATCTCAACAGATGCAGATAAGACTTTCAACAAAATTCAATATATTAATGCTAAACACCCTCAATAAAGTAGGTATTGAAGGAACATACCACAAAATAATAAGAGCCATCTATGACAAACCCACAATCAATGTCATACCAAACATGCGAAAGGAGCAAGCACTCTTCTTGAGAACTGGAATATGAGAAGGATCCACACTGTTACCATTCCTATTCAACATAGTACTGGAAGTCCTTCTCAGAGCAATTAGGCAAGAGGAAGAAATAAAAGGCCTTCAAATAGAAAGAGAGAAAGTCAAAATATATCTCTTTGCAGATAATGTAATCTCTAGAATACCTAAAAACCACATAGTCTCTGCTCAAAAGCTTCTAAATCTGTTAAACTATTTCAGTAAAGATTCAGGATATAAAATCAATGTGTAAATATCAGTAGCATTTCTATACATTGACCACATCCAATCTGAGAACCAAATCAATAATGCAATCTCATTTATATTAGACCCCCAAAACATAAAATACCTAGAAACACATCTAAACATGGAATGAAAGAGCTCTACAACAAAATTTATAAAATACTGCAGAAAGAAATCAAAGACAACACAAACAAATGAAAAAAATTCCATGCTCACAGATAGGAAGAATCAACATCATTAAATGGCTGTGGTGTCCAAAGCAATTTATAGATTAAATGATATTTCCCTCAAACTACCAAGGACATTTTACAAAGAATAAGAAAAATCTGTCCTAAGTTTCACATGGAACCAAAAAAGAGCCCCAAGAGCCAAAGCAATCCTAAGTAAAAAGAACAAAGCCAAAGGCATCACATGACCCAACTTCAAACTCTACTCCAAGGCTACAGTAACTAAAACAGCATGGTACTGGTATAAAATATAAATAAAAATAGACACGTAGATAAATGGAACAGATTAGATAACCCAGTAATAAAGCCACACATCTGCAATTACCTGATCTTTGATGAAATCAACAAAAACAAGTAATGAGGAAAGGACTCCTTATTCGATAAATGATGGTGAGATAACTCACTAGCTATATGCAGAAGACTGAAACTGAAACTTTTATTTTCACTGTATACAAAAATCAACTCAAGATGGATTAAAGACAAATGTAAATCTGAAACTATAAACACTCTAGAAGATAACATAGGAAATACCATTCTGGACATAGGCCCTGATGAAAATTTTATGAAAAAGACACCAAAAGCAATTGCAACAAAAACAAAAATTGACAAATGGGATCTAATTAAACTAAAAAGCTTCTGCACAACAAAAGAAACTATCAACAAGTAAACAGACAACCTACAGAATGAGAGAAAATATTTGCAAACTATGCGTCTGGCAAAGGTCTAATATCCAGAATTTATATAAAACATAAATCAACAAGCAAATAGTAAACAACTCCATTAAAAAATGAACAAAAGACATGAACAGATATTTTTTGAAGGAAGATATACATACAGCCAACAAGCATATGAAAAGCTGTTCAATATCACTAATCACTAGAGAAATGCAAATCAAAACTACAATGAAATACCATCTCACACCACTCAGGGTAGTTACTATTAAAAAGTCAAAAAATAGAGGATACTGGTGAGGCTTTGAAGGAAAGGGAATATTTAAACATTGCTTCTGGAATGTAAACCAGTTTAACCACTGTGGAATGCAGTTTGAAGATTCCTCAAAGTACTTAAAACAGAGCTACTATTCAATCCAGCAATCCTATTACTAGGTATATAACCAAAGGAAAATAAATTGTTCTACCATAAAGACACATGCACACACTACTCCTAATAGCAAAGACATGGAATCAACAGTAAATGCCCATGAAAGGTGTACTGGATAAAGAAAATGTGGTACATATACACCACAGAATGCTACATAGGCATAAAAAAAGAATGAGAACATGTTCTTTGAAGCAGCATGGATGGACCTGGAGCCCATCATCCTAAGCAAATTAATGCAGGAATCAAAAACCAAATACCTATAATTGGGAGCTAAACATGAAATACTCATGAACACAAAGAGGGTAGCAATAGACACCAGGGCATCCTTGAGGGTGGAAGTTGGGAGGAGGGTAAGGATCAACAAGCTACCTATTGATTACTATGCTTATTACCTGAGTGACAAAATAATTTGTACACTAAACCTCCATGACACACAATTTATCCATGTAACAAAGCTGCACATGTACCCCTTGAATCCCAAATAAAAATTGGAAGAAAAAAATCAAAGATCCAGTATCTTCTAAAAAACATATCTCTCTACTCCATATTCTAAAAACCATATTTCTCGACTCCATATTGAGTAGAGTTAATTGAATAAGTTAACTGAGGAATTTACAATGTTGCATGTTTTTTATTAAGACTTTTTAATTTGAGACATACTATAACAAGACTAGTAATTCAATGTAAGACCTGTATATTTCTAACTATGTTTATCTCTTTTACAATGTTATGAGACTTTTAAAACTATCACGTGTCCTACATTAGCTACATTTTACTCTTACATTGCTAGTAAAAAAATGCTACTCAATGGTAATCTGAATTATTGAATTATATCTAAAGCTTTCCGGGGTTCTTCTCATTTCTTTTTTTTTTTTTTTTTGGTTGTTTGTTTAGACAGGGCCTTACTTTGTTGCCCAGTCTGGAGTGCAGTGGCATGATCTCGGTTCACTGAAGCTTTGACCTCTCAGGTTCAAGGGATCCTCCTGCTTCAGCCTAGAAACCAGCTAGGACTACAAGCAAGAACCAACATGCCTACCTAATTTTTTTGTATTTGTAGAAGAGATGAGGCCTTACTATGTTGCCTGGGCCAGTCTTGAACTGCTTAGTTCAAGTGATTCACCCACCTCAGCCTCCTAAAATGCTAGGGTTACAGGCATGAGCTGCTGTGCCCAGGCTCTATTATTTCTGTAACCACTGGTCTTCCTCTTCCTGAATTCCTTTGTGATTTGGAGGGATTAATCCCATTATTATATTCCCTTTTTAATAGATATAATCAGATTCACTAATTCTGTAAAGGCTAATATTTAAGTAATCATAAATATAAATGCCCTTTATATTATTAA
This sequence comes from Hylobates moloch, assembly GCF_009828535.3. NCBI lineage: Eukaryota > Metazoa > Chordata > Mammalia > Primates > Hylobatidae > Hylobates > Hylobates moloch. Next base: position 160,310,085 of record NW_026652278.1, read on the forward strand.
GATATTCCTAATCACCAACTAGAAAAAGTTGGAAAAACTACAGTGTCCAGATTGCAAATACTATAGACCTTAAAATGTAAAAATTCTGGTCACTGGATATCATCAGAACTTAAATAAATTTACAAGAAACAAATAGCCCCATAAAAAAGTAGGCAAAGGACATGAACAGACACTTTTCAAAAATAGACATACACATATGTAAACAATCATATCGAAAGAAGCTCAACATCACTGATCATTAGAGAAATGCAAATCAAAAGCACAATGTGATACCATCTCACACCAGTCAGAATGGTGATTATTAAAAAGGCAAAAAATAGCAGGTACTGGCAAGGTTGTGGGGAAAAAGGAATGCTTGTACACTGTTAGTGGAAGTATAAAGTAGTTCAGCCATTGAGAAAAACAAGCGGTCCACAAAGATCATTTTACTCAGCAGTCCCATTACTGGGTATATACCCAAAGAAATATAAATTATTCTATTATAAAGACGCAGGCACACATACATTCATTGTAGTACTATTCACAATAGCAAAGACATGGAATCCACCTAAATGCCCATCAATAATAAACTGGATAGAGAAAATGTGGTACATATACATCATGGAATACTATGCAGCCATGAAAAAGAATAAAATCATGTCATTTTCAGGGACATGGATGGAGCTGTAGGCCAATATCCTTAGCAAACTAACACAGGGACAGAAAACCAAATATCTCATGTTTTCACTTGTAAGTAGTACCTAAATGATGAGAATATGTGTACGCATAGAAGGGAACAATACACATTGGGGCCTCTAAAAGGTTGGAGGTTGGGAGAAGAGAGAGGATTAGGAAAATAACTAATGCATACTAGGCTTAATACCTTGGGGATGAAATAATATGTAAACAACCCCCTTGACACAAGCTAACCTATGTAACAAACATGTACTTGTACCCCTGAACTTAAAAGTTAAAAAAAAAAAAGAAGTTAGATAAAGGAAAGAAGGCAATTGGGAAGTTTTTCATATTTAAAAAAATGAGAAAAAGAAAGTCTACTTCTTAAATTTATGGAGTGGAAATAGTGGTTTACAACTGGAAATTAATGTTTAAAAGAAAACTGACAGAGACTTTAAAAATAACAAATCTTGAAAGAGAATAAAGGAACGTGAAGATATTGAGGTAATTTTTTTCTTTTATAGCAGGGGAAAAACAAATATTTATGTTGATAAATTTAAAAATATATGTATAAAAATATTAATTATAATTACAGACTCAACCATCTGTAAGAATGCAAATGTACAGGAGTAGATGTCTCTAAAATTGAGGTTTGTAGTTTGATATGGTTTGGCTCTGTGTCCCCACCCAAATCTCATTTTGTAGCTCCCATAATTCCCAAATGTTGTGGGAGGGACTCAGTGGAAAATAACTGAATCATGGGTTGGGTCTTTCCCTTGCTGTTCTCCTGAGAGTTAATAAGTCTCACAAGATCTGGTGGTTTTAAAAATGAGAATTTCTCTGCACAAGCTCTCTCTCTCTTTGGCCGCTCCATCCATGTAAGGCATGACTTGTTCCTCCTTGCCTTTGCTATGATTGTGATGTCTTCCCAGCCATGTGGAAATGTGAGTCCATTAAACCTCTTTCTTTTATAAATTGCCCAGTCTTGGATATGTCTTTATCAGCAATGTGAAAATGGACTAACAAAGTAAATTGGTACTAGTAAAGTGAGGCACTGCTCAAAAGATACCCAAAAATGTGGAAATGACTTTGGAATAGGGTAACAGAGGTTGGAACAGTTTGGAGGGCTCAGAAGATAGAAAAATGTGGGAAAGTTTGGAACCCCCTAGAGACTTGTTGAATGGCTTTGCCCAAAATCCTGATGGTAATATGGACAATAGAGTCCAGGCTGAGGTGGTCTCAGATGGAAATGAGGAACTTGTTGGGAACTGAAGCAAAGGTGACTCTTGTTATGTTTTAGCAAAAGATTGGTGGCATTTCACCCCTCCCCTAGGGATCTGTGGAATTTTGAACTTGAGAGAGATAATTTAGAAGAAATTTCTAAGCAGCAAAGCATTCAAGAAGTGACGTGGGTGTTGTTAAAGGCATTCAGTTCTATAAGGGAAACAGAGCATAAAAGTTCAGAAAATTTGAAGCCTGACAATGCAATAGAAAAGAAAATCCCATTTTCTGAGAAGAAATTCAAGCCTGCTGCAGGAATTTGCTGAGGTAATGAGGAGCCAATTGTTATGCCTGAAGGCAATGGGGTAAATATCTCCAGGGTATTATCAGAGGACTTCATGGCAGCCCCTCCCATCATAGTCCTGGAGGCCTAGGAGGAAAAAGTGGTTTTGTGGGCCGGGACGAAGGTCCCTGTGCTGTGTGCAGCCTAGGGACTGGTGTGCTGCGTGCAGCCTAGGGAATTGGTGCCCTATGTCCCAGCAGCTTCGCCATGGCTGAAAAGCGCTAATTTAGAGCTTGGTCCATGGTTTCAGAGGGTGCAAGCCCCAAGCCTTGGCAGCTTCCATGTGGTGTTGAGCCTATGAGTGCACAGAAGTTAAGAATTGAGGTTTGGGATGCTCCACCTAGATTTCAGAAGGTATATGGAAACGCCTGGATGCCCAAGCAGAAGTTTGCTGTAGGGGCAGGGTCCTCATAGAGAATTTCTGCTGCGGCAGCACAGAAAGGAAATGTAGGCTTGGAGTCCTCACACAGAGTCCCTATTGGGGCACTGCCTAGTGGAGCTGTGAGAAGAGGGCCACCATCCTCCAAACCCCAGAATGGTAGATCCACTGACAGCTTGCACCGTGTGTTTGGAAAAGCCACAGACCCTCAATGCTAGTCCATGAAAGCAGCTGGGAATGAGGCTGTACCCTGCAAAGCCACAGGAGTGGAGGTGCCCAAGACCATGGGAACCCATCTCTTGCATCAGCATCACCTTGATGTGAGACATGGAGTCAAAGGAGATCATTTTAGAACTTTAAGATTTGACTGGACTGCTGGATTTTGGACTTTCGTGGGGCCTCTAGCCCCTCTGTTTTGGCCAGTTTCTCCCATTTGGAATGGCTGTATTTACCCAATGCCTGTATCCCCATTGTATCTAAGAAATAACTAACTTGCTTTTGATTTTACAGGTTCATAGGTGAGTGGGATTTGTCTTGTCTCAGATGAGACTTTGGACTGTGGACTTTTGAGTTAATGCTGAAATGAGTTGAGACTTTGGGGGACTGTTGGAAAGGTTGATTTAAGAATATGATTTGTTGGAAAGACATGAGATTTGGGAGGGACCAGAGTCAGAATGATATGGTTTGGCTCTGTGACCCACCCAAATCTCATCTTGTAGCTCCCATAATTCCCAAGTGTTGTAAGAGGAACCTGGTGGGAGATAATTGAATCATAAGGGTGGGTCTTTCCCATGCTGTTCTCTTGATAGTGAATAAGTCCCACAAGATCTGATGGTTTTAAAAATGAGTTTCCGTGCGCAAGCTCTCTCTCTTTACCTGCTGCCATCCATGTAAGACGTGACTTTCTCCTCCTTCCTTCTGCCATGATTGTGAAGCCTCCCAGCCATGTGGAGCTGTGAGTCCATTAAACCTCTTTCTTTGGTAAATTGACTGGGCTCCAGTATGTATTTATCAGCAATGGGAAAATGGACAAATCATAGTTGCAACTGAGGTTTTCAAAAAATATATTTTACTTGAAAATTTGATAGTATTAAAATTTTCTTAAATGTTTTACTTTATTATAATAATATTAGACACTTCTTTAAAAATAAGGTTAGACATTTTACTAGATATCGTACAACTGAATTCCTTCCTTCTAATTTCTGGGAAAATAGATAAATATATTTCAAGAAAACTTATATTAGGTATTTTTCTAATGCATTTTGTTTGAGTGTGGGCTTAGCTTTAATCAGACATTATTTATTGTTGTGCCAAACTGATTATAGTATTTATAATACTGACCTTTGATGAAAGAAACTTTACACTGTATTCATTTTATGAAAAAAAGTCAGAGTGTTTTGGAAAGAAGGCTACAAAAATAGGTACTTATGTAGTTATACTTTGGAAACAGAAAAATTTCACTAGTCTCCTCTCTCCCAGCTTCAAACACACAAATTTTTAAAATATGTTTCCAGTTGATAGTAATAATGATATAAAATAATAATTCTCATTGATTTTCAAGGAGATCTGAATTTTTATGTAGATGATAATTGTAACTTTGATTTATCTATTTCTATAAATAAATGCATACATATTTTATGTATAATTCCATACATCATACAAAAGACATCCTGGTAATTTTGCTGGAATTTTTTTGAAAAAGAAATCACTGGAAATGTTTGTGCTGGTTTCATATAAATGTGTGTAGTTATATATATAGAATTCATACTTACATGTTTAAATTATAGATTAAAATAATTTTAATACTTTCATCTACTTAGTAATCTCTGAAGGTTTTATCAAGTATATTACAAGACAAAATCAATTCCAACTGATTCAATATTTGGTTAGATTTCTTAGGTATTACTGTATTTTCACTTAAAGACATTGTTAATAATGATGTATTTTATTAAATCTGATTTAATGTTCTATGTTGCAAAATCAGCAGGAATTCAAATGAAAAATAATGGTAAAAGATCATTTAAATTCACAATCAATTTAATTCATTAATTGATCTGATAAAGCTGCTCTCTCATTCTCTGTTATAACAAAAATATTAACATTTCTTTGACAAACAAAAATCAATTTTCATTTGCAGCAGGAGCTACATCTTATTTTACAGAACAAACACACAGTCAGTGTGAATAAGTAGTAGTAAAAATGAGTCTGGTATCTGGAAATTACTACTTACCTTATTGCTCTTTTATGTGCGTATTTTTTTCCTGACTGAGAACATAGTTTAATTGCTCTATAAAATTTAGAGTGTTCAAAAAATTGCAATAAAATTAAATGAGATAAAAAATGTATGCTAACTAAAGTGCCATTGCATTGCACTGTATTTTTGTTTTGCTTTATATTTAGAGAGGTGAAATAAAAGGGTCAGACCCATTAAAGTTTTATAGCAACTCAAATCCAAGTTGACACAGTGTTTTTTTATAAGTTTTAAAAATTCCCTAGACTCAGTAAAATGTGAATCAAATTTAAGAAAACAGAGAAATGGGAAAGCAGAAGTTTCAAAAAAAGGCTGGGTTGAATCCCGTCCTCACAGGAGGAGAGGTTGCTAAATTTCTTATCAGTTGTGGTTCTCAGCTTTTTTCCATTTTGTAATATAAGATAAAATCTGTGAAACTTTGAGATAATCTTTTCAAAAAGGCAACTAAATTTTTTATAAAAATAAAGATGGGCCAGGCGCGGTGGCTCATGCCTGTAATCCCAGCACTTTGGGAGGCCGAGGCGGGCGGATCACAAGATCAGGAGATTGAGACCATCCTGGCTAACATGGAGAAACCCCTTCTCTACTAAAAACATACAAAAAAATTAGCCTGGCATGGTGGCAGGCGCCTGTAGTCCCAGACACTCAGGAGGCTGAGGCAGGAGAATGGCGTGAACCCAGGAGGCAGAGCTTGCAGTGAGCAGAGATTGCGCCACTGCACTCCAGCCTGGGCAATAGAGCGAGACTCTGTCTCAAAAAAATAATAATAATAATAAAATAAAAGATGATGATAATGAATTAAAGTTGTTGACAAAAAAGAGTCAAACTCTGTAAAATATTTGAAAGGATTAATTCTAACACAAATGAGTTACCAGGGCTTGAGGAACAGACTCAAGAGGTTCTGAGAATATGTGCCCAAGGTTGGCATACAGCTTGATTTTTGTACATTTGAGAGGGACAGAAGTTACAGGCAGACATCAATCAATACATGTAAGGTGTACAATGGTCCTATCCAGAAAGGCAGGACAACTTGCAGTGGAAGCTCCCAGGTCATAGCTACATTCAAATATTTTCTGATTGCCAATTGGTTGAAAGAGTTAATTTATTATCTAAAGACCTGGAATTAATAAAAAGAAATAACGAGTTTAAGATAAGGGATTTTAGAGACCAAGGTTCTCATTATGTAGATAAATCCTTCAGGTAACAGACTTCAGAGAGAATAGGTGGTAAATGTCTTCTATCAGACTGAAAACAATGCCACATTCTCAAATATCTCCTGGATCAGGAAAAGATCTGGGAAGGGAAGAGTGTTCTCTACAAGATGTCGATTTTTCCCCACAAGAAACAGCTTCACAGGGCCATTTCAAAATATGTCAAGGAAATATATTTTGAAGTAAAATACTACAATTTCTTTCAGGGCCTGCTGTCATGTGATGCTATACTAGAGTCAGCTTGGAAGTTGATATATTATTCCTACAAAGAGTCTATTTTGTCAGTCCTAAGATCTTATTTTAATGTTAATGCTGGTCACTTGCTCACGAATTCCAAAGGGAAGAGGGTATAATGAGGCATTTCCAACCCTCCTTTCCCCTCATGGCCTGAAGTAGTTTTTCAGGTTTATTTTGGAGTGCCCACAGCTGAGAGAGGGGTCCATTCAGTAGGTTTTGGGACTTAGAATTTTATTTTTGGTGCACAAATAAATTGTTTAACAAACAATTGATACATGTTTGTGACAATTATTGATGCAATAGACATTCCATTCATTATAACTAAGACTTGTTGTGGGCTATGAACACAACCTAGTGATCTACTAACCATGCTTTCACTGTTAAGAAAAACTATTTTATTATATAAATTATTTTTAATCCACTTTTATTTATATGTTAAAACACATTTATAAATCACATATATATTTTCCAACTCATCCATATCATGACTGCATTTTCTAGTCAAGAGAATAAAAGCTCATCTCATTAGAAATGGTCAATTTCACCACTGGAAGACAATGTTGTAAAGAACTTGTACCTTACAAAGAACTATTTTGCAGAGGTGACAAATAGTGTAAAGCACACAAATCAGTGCCACCCAACACGTCCTTTCCGCTCTTCCTTATTTCACCCAACACTAATCCTGTGTAGTCACTCACTTTCTTTGTGTGGTCATACGTTTCACAGGAAGCAGATCCCATATTTAATCTTGGAAGAAACAATTGAGATGACCTAAACAAATCATGTTGGTCTTACATCCTTGCTGAAAATTGGTTTGGGCAAGGGCCAGTAATGTGTTTCAGGTACATCAATGACAGATAAATAGGGCATAATGTAGAAGGAGATGCCCAATCTATTATCTCTAAGTAGATTCCTCACCTGGTAATTCAGTACATTTGGCCTCATTGACCAGATTCAGATGTGTTTGCAAACAAATTGATATTTACAGCCACATATTTTTGGAGTATAAATAGCAAAACTTTACTGGAAAATGATTTAGCAAAAATAATGAAAACCTTTAAAAGTATATATTCCCTTTAACCCACAAATTCTTTTGTATTGAGAATTCACTGTAAGGAAATAATCAGAGATTGTTAGAGCATTTGCAAGTCTATTCATTGCCCACCAACTTGTAATAGTGCAAAAATGGAATGATATAAAGGTTCAACAATAGGTGTTTTGTTAAATAGAATTCTATGATAGCCATATGAGGGGTAAATATGTAGTTGTTTAAAGTCATGTTTTGGAAACAGAAGGTATATTATGAAATAAAAAGAAACAAGTTATAAAAGAATAACCTTGTGATTACCCTGATATGTAAAGAAAAGACAAACAGAAACTATGTACAAAAAGTAACTGTATTTTTATCAATGTAACATAATAATGAAAAATTCTTACTTTCATTGTTATATTTTTCTACATCTCAAAATTTTTATATTGAATAATTATTTTTACTAGGAAATAATTTTCTCAAAAGAATAGTTTCTGTATTGAAAATGTGGCTTAGTTTTCATTCCAACAAATGAAGAACCTGAAACTCATCACTCTCATCCCAAAAAGAAAAAAGTATCAACAAACAGAAAAACAACAGCTCTTCTTAGATTCTTTGTAAAGTTGAGGTCACAAATTGAATAAAACAGGCAAATATAGAAAAACTGTAGCTTCCTGGGAGCAGAAGCCAGCTGCTGGGTCCAGCATTAAGATGTAATATAAACTCTGACTGGCAAATTGCTGTTGGAAGCTTAGTGTGGAAGAGCTTGAGAGTTAAAAAATTCCCAGGGTAGCGATAGTGCATTAAGGGGGAAACCACAATTTTGTATCTTTTACTTCTGGGAGCCCATTTATATTTTCAAAGAAAAGTTCCCCAGTGTTTCTGGTAGGAAGAGGAATAAAAGTGGTCATTTTGAAAAAAGTACAAAGCCTTCTCTTCTCCTTAGCAAAACCTGCATTTATTGTAAGTTATGTTGCCAAAGTCTAACCCACATGGAAATTATCAGAGCTTAACTGACTTGAGGGAAGGAAAATACACAATGTCAGACCCTTCCAATCCTTCTGTCTCATCTCAGGGTGGTGGAGATGCCTAGAAGGAGTAGCAAAGGTCACATTCCAAGGGCCAATTGTCACTAACAGACTGAAAGCTAATCATAGGACTACAGAACACTGCCTTTCCTTCCACACCAATAAAGCTCTGGAATAATAACAGGGGATTACAATGCAAAGAACTGCAAGTCTCAGATACTACTAAATAGGGGTCTCTAGGGGAAACTAAAGCCAACAGAAGAGGTAAAAAGAAAAACATTAGAGGAAAGTTTTAGCCTCTGCTATTGACAGATAAAATAAACAGTAAACAAGCATAACTGCTAGCTAAATAAAAATAAAATTACACTCTAATTTCCTCTTTAATTCAGTTCCTTTCTCCTGATAAGTCATGTTCAGCTATCAACAAAAAATTACAAGGCTTACTAAAAGAAAAAACACAGTTTAAACAGACAAATCAAGAGTCAGAATCATACTTCAATATAGCAGAGACTTTGTAATTATAAAACCATAAGTTTAAAATAATTGTCTTTAATATACTAAAAGATATCATGGAAAAAGCAGACACCATGCAAGAACATATAGGTAATATAAATATTATTGGTGATTTTTGCCTCCAATAAACCTAAGAAAAAAGTAAAAGGAAATAATAGAATACAAAAGCAATGTACAGAAATGAAGGATGGCTTTGATGGACTCATCAGTAGAATTGTCACAGCTGAAGAAAGAATCAGTGAGCTTCAAAATATGTTAATAGAAATTTCCCAAACTGAAAAGCAAAGAGAGAAAAGATAAAAGAAAAATGAAATAGAAAATCCAAGACCTATGGGATAATTACAAAAGTTGTAATATATGCATAATGGGAATAGCAGAGAAAAGGAAACAGAAAAAGGAACAGAAAATATTTGCAGCAATAATGGCTGAGAATTTCCCAAAATTGTTGACAGATACAAAACAGCAGACACAAGAAGCTCAGAAAACATCAAACATGATAAACAATAAAAAATTACACCTAGGCATATTTTATTCAAACTGCAGAAAATCCAACACAAAGGAAAAGTTTGAAAGAAACCAGAAAGAAAATTACGTTGCTATAGAAGAATAAGGATAATAGTTACATTGAACTTGTCTTCAGAAAACTAGAAAAAGTGAAGCAAATTAAATCAAATGTAAGAATAAAAGAAATAATAAAAATTTGACCAGTAGCCAACTAAATGGAAAACAGGAAATCAGTGGAGAAAATTAATGAATCCCAAAGTTGATTCTCTAAAAAGATGAATACAATGATAAAACTCTAGCTAAGCTATTCCAAAAAACATAAAAGAAATAAAGTTAAAGCGAGAGCAAGGACAAAAATTGCTATTAGAAGAAAACCCCAACAATCACTATAAGTCCCATGGATCATAAACAAATAATAAACATGGAAAACTCTAAGCTGACAAATTTCATGAAAAAGAACAATTCCTGGTGACATGATTTGTCTCTGTGTCCCCACCCAAATCTCATGTTGGATTGTAATTCCCAATGTTATGAAAGGGGGCAGGTGGAAGGTGATTCAATCATGTGGGTGGATTTTCCCCTTGCTGTTCTCATGATAGTGAGTGAATTCTCATAAATCTTGTCGTTTAAAAGTGTGTGACACTTCCCCCTTCACTCTCTCTCTCTGTCCTGCTCCACCATGGTAAGATATGCTTGCTTTCCCTTCACCCTTCTGCCATGATTATAAGTTTCCCGAGGCCTCTGAGCTATGCTTCCTGTACAACCTGAGGAAATGTCAATTAAACTTCTTTTTATAAATTACCCAGTCTCAGGTAGTTCTTTATAGAAGAATGGACTAATATAAAAAAAAATGGCACCAGGATTGGGGCATTACTATAAAGATACCTGAAAATGTGGAAGTGACTTTGGAACTGGGTAATGGGCAGAGGCTGGAACAGTTTGGAGGGATCAGAAGAAGAAGGAAGATGAGGGAAAGTTTGAAACTTCCCAGTTTCAAACTGTTTCATTGTTGAATGATTGTGACAAAAATGCTCATAGTGATATATACAGTGAGTCCAGGCTGAGATGTTCTCCAATAGAGATGATACAACTTACTGGAAAGTGAAGAAAAGGTCACTCGTGTTATGCTTTAGCAAAGAGACTGGCAACATTGTCCTCCTGCTCTAGAGATCTGTGGGTCTTTGAACTTGGGACAGATGATTTAGGAAACCTGGCAGAAGAAATTTCTAAGCAGCAAAGCATTCAAGCTATGGTCTAGCATATCTTGAAATTTCTAAACAGCAAAGCATTTAATAGATGGCCTGGCATATCAAGATAAGCACATCTGAATAAACAAATAAATGACCTGAAACTAGAACTTATGTTTTAAAATGAAGCAGAACATAAAAGTTTGGAAAATTTGCAGCCCAACCATGTGGTAGGAAAAAGAAAATCTGAGGAGAAATTCAACCCAGCTGCAGAAATTTGCATAAGTGAGGAAGAACCAAATGTTAACAGCCCAGACAAGGGGGAAAAGATAAGTGCCTCCATGGCATTTCAGATACCTTCGTGGCCACCTCTCCTATCAAAGGCCTGGAGGCCTAGGAGGGAAAAATGGTTTCTGTGCTAGGCCCAGGGCCCTACTATTCTGTGCAGCCTTGGGACATGGTATCCTGTGTCCTAGCTACTCCAGCTCCAGCCATGGTTAAAAGAGGCCAAGGTACAGCTCAGACTATTGCTTCAGAAAGCTCAAACCCCAGGCCATGGTGGCTTCCATGTGGTGTTGGGCCTGCAGGTGCACAGAAGGCAAGAATTGAGGTTTGAGAACCTCTACAAAGATTTCAGCGGAGGTATGGAAATGCCTGAATGTACAGGCAGAAAATGCTGCACGGGTAGAGCCCTCATGGAGAAACTCTACTAGGACAGTGCAGAGGGGAAATATGGGGTTGGAGCCCCACATAAAGCCCCCACTGGGGTACTGCCTAGTGGAGTTGTGAGAAGAGGGCCATCATCCTCCAGACCCCAGAATGATAGATCCACTGACAAGTTGCACTATGTGCCTGAAAAAGCTGCAGGCACTCAATGCCAGCCTGTGAAACTAGAAGTGGGGGCTGTATCCTGTAGAGCCACAGGGGTGGAGCTGCCCAAGACCTTAGGAGCCCACTGCTTGTATCATTGTAACCTGGATGTGAGACATGGAGTCAAAGGAGATTATTTTGGAGCTTTAAGCTCTGTTGGGTTTCAGACTTCCATGGGGCCTGTAGACCTTTGGTTTTGGCTGATTTCTCCCTCTTCTAATGGGAGAATTTGCCCAAAGCCTTTTTTTGTTTGTTTAATAGGCTCATAGGCAGAAGGGACTTGCCTTTTCTCAGATGAGACATCGGACTTGGACATTTAAGTTAATGCTGGAATGAGTAAAGACTTTGAGGGACTCTTGAGAAGGCATGATTCTGTTTTGAAATGTGAGAAGGATATGAGATTTTGGAGGCACTAGTGGTGGAATGATATGGTTTGCCTTTGTGTCCCCATCCAAATCTCATGTCAGATTGCAATTCCCAATATTGGGAAAGAGACCTAGTGGGAAGCTGGATCATAGGGGTGGATTTCCACCTTGCTGTTCTCATCACAGTGAGTGAATTCAGACAAGATCTTATTGTTTAAAAGTGTGTAGCACTTCCCCTTCCCTGTCTCTTTTCTGCTCCACCATGGTAAAATGTGCTCGCTTCCCCTTTGCCCTCCTCCATGATTATAAGTTTCCTGAGGCCTCCCAGCCATGCTTCCTATACAGCCTGTGGAACTGTATAAATCTTTTTTCTTTCATAAATTACCCAGTCTTAGTTAGCTATTTATAGCATGTGAATGGACTAATAAACCTGGAAATACAATCTACAAATCTCACAGAAAGAGGAATAAATTATCTAAACAGGCTAATAGCTAATAAAGAATTTGAAACAATTATTATTAAATACCTCAGGTCCAGATGGGCTAACTGATGAATTCTACTTATCATTTAAGGAAGAAATTATATTAATTTTTTATAAGTCCTTCCAGAAAATAGAAGCAGAAGGAATAATTCCTAATTTTATAAGACTAACATTAATTTAATGTCAAAAACGGATAAAAATATTTCAAACAGGAAAACTACAGACCAATATTTTTCATGAACACAGAAGCAAAAATTCTTAACAAAATATTAGGATATTGACTATAACAATGTACACCTAAAAAGAATTATACACCGCAATTAAGTGGGATATATTTTAGATGTGCGAGGGTGGTTAAATATTCAAAAATCAATGTTATCTAGAACATCAATAGGCTAATAACTAAAAAGTCATACAATCATATCTATAGACGCAGACAGTGTATTAGACAAATTGAACACCCATTCCCGATAACAACTCTCAGGAATGTAACAATGAAGAAGAACTTTGTCAATTTCATATAAAATAACTACAAAGAAACTAAAGATAATGTTATAATTGATGGTATAAAAATGGAAGCATTTTCACTAACATCAGAAGCAAAGCAAGGTTGTTTCATTTACCATTTCTGTTCAGAATCATACTAGAAGTTTTAGCTAATGCAATAAGAAAAGAAAAGGAAAATGAGGCAAATAGTTTGGGAAGGGAAAAATAAAGTTTTTCTGCAGATACTGTGATTGTATATGTAGAAAATTCCAAAGAATCAACAAAAATACTTCTCAAACTAAGAATAGGCATACCTCAGAGATATTGAGGGTTTGATTTCAGACCACCATAATAAAGCAAATATCACAATAAAGTGAGTCACATAAATATTTTGTTTCATAGAGCATATAAATATTATGTGTACACTATACTGAGTCTATTAACTGTGTGAACGCATTATGTCTAAACTACTATATACCTTAATTAATAAAATATTATTGCTAAAAATGCAAATCATCATTTGAGCTTTTGGCAAGTCACAATATTTTTGCTGGCAGATGGTCATGCCTCAATGTTCATGGCTGCTGACTAATCAGAGAGTTGGTTGCTGAATATTCGGGTGGCTGTGGAAATGTCTTAAATAAAACAACAATGAAGTTTGCCGTATCAATTGATTTTTTCTTTCATGAAAGATTACTCTGCAGTATGTGACACTGTTTGATAGCATTTTGTCCACAATAGAACTTCTTCCTAATTCTTCTCTCAAACTCTGCTACTGTTTCATTAACTTTATGTAATATTCTAAGTACTTTCTTTGCCATTTCAACAAAATTCATAGCATCTTCACCAGCAGATTCCATCTCAGGAAACTGCTTTCTTTGCTCTTTCATATAAAGTAATTCCTTATCTGTTCAAGTTTTAGCATGAGATTGCAGTAATTCAGTCACATCTCAAGGCTACAATTCTAATTCTAGTTCTCTTACTATTTCCACCCCATCTGCAGTTACTTCCTTGCCTGAAGTCTTGAACCTATCAAAGGCATTCATGAGGGTTAGAATCAATTTATTTAAAACTGCTGTTAATGTTGATATTTTATCCTCTTTCTATGAATCATGAATGTTCTTAATGGCATCTAGAACAATAATTCCTTTTCAAAAGACTTTTAATTTACTTTGTCCAGATTCATCAGAGGAATCATGATACATGGATTAATCAAACAGGAAAATATCACAATCCTAAATATATATGCACCTAACACTGGAGTTCCCAAATTTATAAAACAATGACTACTAGACCTAAGAAATGAGAAGATGGCAACACAATAATGGGGTAGACTTCAGTGCTCCACTGACAGCACTAGACAGGTCATCAAGACAGAAAGTCAGCAAAGAAAAAATGGACTTAAAGCATACCCTAGAATAAACGGACTTAACATATTTACACAACATTCTACCCAACCATTATAGAATATACAATCTTAATCAGTGCATAAAACATTCTCCAAGATAGACTATATGATAGGTCACTAAACAGGTATCAATAAATTTAAGAAAATTTAAATTATATCAAGGGTCCTTTCAGACCACAATAGAACAAACCTGGAAATTAACTTTAAAAAGGACCCTCAAAACTATAGAAATACATGATGCTCTTAAATGATTTGGGGTCAACAACAAAGTCCAGAAGAAAATTTAAAAAAATTATTTGAATTGAACAATAATAGTGACACAACTTGTCAAAACCTCTGGGATACAACAAAAGCACTGCTAAGAGGAAAGCTTATAGCATTAAATGCCTACATCAAAAAGCCTTTCACTTCTGAAAGAAATAGACAATCTCAGGTCACACCTCAAGGAACTAGAGAAACAAGAACAAACCAAACCCAAACCCAGCAGAAGAAAAGAAATAGCAAAGATCAGAGCAGAGCTAAATGAAATTAAAACAAAAATAACAATACAAAAATAAATGAAATAAAAAGCTGTTTCTTTGAAAAGTTAAACATTAGCAAGATCCAGGAAAACAAGAAAGAAGATCCATATAAAGTCAAATAGAAACAAAATGAGAGACATTACAACCAAGACCATAGAAATACAAAAGATAATTTAAGGATACTATAAACATCTTTATGTGCACAAACTAGAAAATCTGATGGAGATGGATAAATTCCTGGAAATATACAATCCTCCTAGACTAAATCATGAAGAAGTAGAAACTCTGAACAGACAAATAACAAGTAGTAAGTTTGAAGCAGTAATAAAAAAAATTGCCAACAACAACAACAAAAAAATTCTAGGACCAGATGGATTCAGAGCTGAATTCTATCAGGCTTTCAAAAAAGAATTGATACCTATCTTAATAAAACTATTTCAAAAGAGAGAGAAAGAGGGAATTCTCCCTAAATTATTACATGAAGCCAGTATCACCCTAATACCAAAACCAAGAAAGGAGATAACAAAAGAAGAACACCATAGACCAATATCCCTTTGAACATAGATGCAAAATTCCTTAGCTAAACATGATCTAACCAAGTTCAACAGCATATCAAAAAGGTAATACAACATGATCAAGTGGGTGTCATACCAGGGATGCAGGGGTGTTTTAACCCACACAAGTCAATAAATGTGATACATCACATAAACAAACTTAAAAACAAACATCATATGATCATCTCAATAGATATAGAAAAAAGCACTTGACAAAATCCAGCATCCCTTCATGATTAAAACCCTCAGGACAACCGCCATAGAAGGGACATACCTCAAGGTAATAAATGCCATCTAGGACAAACCCACGGCTAACATTATACTGAATGGGGAAAAATTGAAAGTATTCCCCCTGAGAACTGGAACAACACAAGAATCCTCACTTTTGCCATTTCTTTTTTTTGTGTGTGTGTGGTTTATTACTTCTTATTTATTTATATTTTTATTATACTTTAAGTTCTAGGGTACATGTGCACAACGTGCAGGTTTGTTACATATGTATACATGTGCCATGTTGGTGTGCTGCACCCATTAACTCGTCATTTGCATTAGGTATATCTCCTAATGTTATCCCTCCCCCCTCCCCCCACCCCACCACAGGCCCCGGTGTGTGATGTTCCCCTTCCTGTGTCCAAGTGTTCTCATGGTTAAATTCTCACCTATGAGTGAGAACATGTGGTGTTTGGTTTTTTGTTCGCCACTTCTATTCAATATAGTACTAGAAGTCCTAGCCAGAGCAGTCAGGCAAAAGAAAGAAATAAAGTGCATTCAAATAGGTAAAAAGGAACTCAAACTTCTCCTGTTCGCAAATGATATGATCGTATATCTAGAAACCCTAAAGATTTATCCAAAAAGTTCTAGATCTGATAAATTAATTCAATAAAATTTCAGGATACAAAATCAATGTACACAAATCATTAGCACTGCCATACACCAATAAGGATCAAGTTGAGAATCAAATCAAGAACTCAATACCTTTACAAGAGCTGCAAAAACAAACAAAAACCTAAAACATACTTATGAATATACCTAACCAAGGACGTGAACGATCTCTACAAGGAAAACTACAAAATACTGCTGAAAGAAATCATCAATGACACAAACAAATGGAAATACACTCCATGCTCATTGAAGGGTAGAATCAATATTACGAAAATAACTGTGCTGCCCAAAGGAATTTACACATTCAATGCAATTTCCTTCAAAGTACCATCATCATTCTTCACAAAACTAGAAAAAAAAATTCTAAAATTTATGTGGAACCAAAGAAGAGCCCGTGTAATGAAAGCAATGCTAAGTAAAAAAAATCAAAACAAACCAAAAACAACAAAAAACAAATCTGGAGGCTTCACATTGCCTGACTCAAACTTTACATAAAGGCTACAGTTACCAAAACAGTATAGTATTGGTATGCAAATAGTCATGTAAACCAATGGAACAGAATAAAGAATCCAGAAATAAAGCCAAATACTTACAGCCAACTGATCTTCAACAAAGCAAACAGAAACAGTAAGTAGGGAAAGGTCACTCTATTCAACAAATGGTGTGGAGATAACTGTAAAGCCACATGTAGAAGAATAAAACTGGATCCTCATCCTTCACATTATAAAAAAATCAACTCAAGGTGTATCAAATACTCAAATATAAGGCATGACAACATAAAAATTCTAGAATATAACATCAGAAAAACTTTTCTACTCATTGGCTTAGGCAAAGAGTTCATGACCAAGAACCCAAAAGCAAATGCAACAAAAACAAAATTAAAGAGATGGGACCTACTTAAACTAAAAAGCTCTGTGCAGCAAAGGAAATAATCAGCAGAGTAAACAGACAACCCACAGAGTGGCAGAAAATATTTGCAAACTATGAATCTGACAAAGGGACTAATATCCCAAATCTACAAGGAATTCAAACAAATCAGCAAGAAAAAACTTATAATCCCATCAAAAACTTGGCAAAGTACACTAGTAGACAATTCTCAAAAGAAGACATACAAATGACCAGCAAACATGAAAAAATGCTCAACATAACTAATTAGCAAGGAAATCCAAATTAAAATCATAATGAGATACCACCTTACTCCTGCGAGAATGGTCATAATTAAAAAATCAAAAAATAATAGATGTTTGTGTGGATGTGGTGAAAAGGGGATACTTTTACACTGCTGCTGGGAATGTAAACTAGTACCACTATGGAGAACAGCATGGAGATTCCTTAAAGAACTAAATGTAGAACTGTCATTTTATCCAGAAATCCCACTACTAGTTATCTACCTGGAGGAAAAGAAGTCATTGTATGGAAAAGACACTTGTACATGCATATTTATAGCAGCATAATTGGCAATCACAAAAATATGGAAACAGCCTAAATGCCCATCAACCAACAAGTGGATAAAGAAAATGTGGAATACTACTCAGTTATAAAAAGAAATGAAATTATGGCATTCACAGCAACTTGGATAGAGCTAGAGGGCATTATTCTAAGTGAAGTAAGTCAGGAATGGAAAATCAAATATTGTATGTTCTCACTTAAAAGTGGAGGCTAAGCAATGAGGACACGAAGGCATAAGAACGACATAATAGACTTTGGAGACCTGGGGGAAGGGTGGGAGGTGGGTGAGGGATAAAAGAGTACACATTGGGTAACATGTACACAGCTCGAGTGAGGGTTGCACCAAAATCTCAGAAATCACCACTAAAGAACTTTTCCATGTAACCAAAAACCACCTGTTCCCAAAAAACTACTGAAATAAAATTTTTAAAAATCACACAGTGAGATGTTACAACACAGCTATTAGAATAGTGAAAATGCAAGACACCAGCAAAACCAAATGCTAGCAAAATGTGGAGCAACCGGAAGTCTCATTCATTGCTCATGAGAATGCAAAGTGGTATAGCCACTTTGGAAGAACATTTGGCAGTTTCTTACAAAGCTAAACATACAGCCTTACCATACAACCCAGTAATCACATTCTTTGGTATTTATCCAAAGGATAAATGTAGTTGAAAATGTATACCCACACAAAGCCTGCATAAGAATGTTTAAATCAGCTGCATTTATCATTGCCTAAATTTGGAAGTAACCAACTTGTCCTTTCAAGATGAATGACTAACAATCTTTGGTCTATCCATAAAATGGAATATTGTTCATCAATAAAAACAAATGAGCTATTAAGCCACAAAAAAACAAGGAGGAACTTTAAATGCATGTTCCCATGTGCAAGAAGTCAATCTGGAAAGGCCACATATTGTATGGTCCCATTGCCTATACGACATTTTGGAAAATGCCCAAATTACAGAGAGAGTAAAAAGATCACTGGCTATAAGGGATTTGGAGGGAGGGAGAGACATGAATTGGTGGAAACAGTGAATTTTGGGGCCAATGAAACTTAACTATACTGAAAAGTGCATATATGCATTATACATGTGTTAAAACTCATAAAAAAGGATAACACAAAGAGTCAACTCTAAAGCAAACAATGGACTTTAGTTAATAGTAATATACACATGTTCATTCACCAATTGAATAAATGAACCACCTTCATGCAAGATCCTAATTGTACTGTAAATTACGTGTGTGGTAAGAGGTGGCATATGGGAGCCCTCTGAACCTTTCTGCTCAGTTTTTCTGTAAGCCTAAAATTGTTCTAAAATAGTTTATTGATTTAAAAATTGCTTTAGAGAAGAACTAAATGATTTAAAAAAGTGTTAGTCTAAGAGAGATGTACCCTTTTTAATTGTCATCAAACAAAATTTATGAATATATAGAATTTCCAAAAATTACTGATTAATTAGCTATTTATTTTATAAATCACACATCAAAATATGTATCAAGTTTCTTTGCATGCATAACACTGGACTAAGTTCTGAGGAAACATAAAACGTTTAAAAATATGGTTCCCAATTTAAATGAATTTATAATCCATTAATGTAAAAAAAACCTGCAGTCAAGTAATTTAAAAGATACATACTATTAAAAGAAATATTAAAGGTAATGGTTGAGGCTAATAAAATTGAAAACAGTAAAAAAATCAATGAATACATAGCTGGTTCTTTTAAAATATCAATAAAATAAAAGAGCCTCCATCAAGACTGATGAAGTAAATAAAAATACTAATTATCAATACTAGGAATGAAACAGCAAATATCAGCACAGAACCTGCAGAAATAAAAAGAATAATAATGTTTCTACCGCAGGAATTTGCCAATTTAGACTTCCTCATAAACCACGAAGTAAAATACAGTGGTGTTGATTTCTTTAGTTTCAGTTGCCCAGGATCAGCCACAGTCCCAAAATATTAAGTGGGTAATTAATAAAATAAACAATTCATAAGTTCTAAATTGTACACCTTCCTGAGTTGCAAAACAAAATCTTGCACAGTCAGTCCCACATCATCCCGCCCAGGATGTGAATCATGCCTTTGTCTAGCATATCTATGCTATATAGGTTACTTACCCACTAGTCCCTTAGTAGCTGTCTAGGTTATTAGATAGAAAACATGCAGTATATATTCGGTCCAGTACTATCTGTGGTTTCAGGCATCAACTTGCAGCATGGAATGTTTTCCCCGTGAATAATGGGGGACTAATGAAACTCACACAATATGAAACAGATAATTTTTGTAGCCTTCTAAATCTTAAGGAAATTAAATCATAATTTTGAAATTACCTCCAAAAAATCTTCTGGTCAGATGATTTTACTGGACAACTCTACCAAGCATTTAAATAGAAATAACCCCAGTTCTACATAATCCCTTCCAAAAAACCAAAGAGGAGTGAAAACTTCTCAATTCACTTTATTAAATTGGTATTATGCTAATACAGAACCACACAAATGCATCACAAGAAGAGATAACTACAGATTAATATCTAACTTGAATACAGACATACAAATCTTTAACAAAATATGAAATAAAATTTAGCAACAAGTAAAAGGAATTATATACAACCAAGTGGGATGTATTCCCTAAATGCAAAGCTGTCTCAATATTTAAATTTCAATTAATGTAATTCACCATAAAGCAAGCAAAAGAAAAATAACATGATTATATTAAGGCAGAAAAATAATTTGACAAAATTTAATCCCCATTGATGACTTTTAAACTCTCATTAAAAAAACAATAGAGCACCAAAAACACCCTGCAGCTAACATTATACATAATAGGGGAAGATTGAAGATTAGGAAAGAGGCATGGGTGTCTACTTTCACTGCTCTTATTCCACGTAGTGCTAGAAATTCAAGCCAATGCAATGAGAAAAGAAAAAGAAAAGGCATATAAATCAAATAAGCAAAAGTAAAACTGCCCCTATTTGCAGATGACATTGCAGTTTGCTATGTTGGAAATCCCAAGGATTCTACCAAAAGAAACCTAGAGTGAATGTTTGAGTTCAGGAAGGTCACTGAATACAAGATAAACATAAAAAATGTTATCTACTAGCGATAAAGACATATGCACAACAATTAAAAATAAAAATCAATTTATTAGCACTCATTAAAATACGTTTGGTATAAATCTAACAAAGCATGCACATGACCTGTATGCTGAAAATCATACAACACTGATGAAAGAAATCAAAGACCCAAACAAATGGAGAGACATATTATGCTCACAGATTGGAAAATTCAACACAGTAAAGGTGTCAATTCTTCCCAAATTGATATGTAGGTTAAACACCATTCTTATCAAAATCCTAGCAAGATTTTTTTTTTGTAACTATCTCTGATATTATTCTAAAATTTACATGGAAAGGCAAGGGAATTAGAATAGTTAAAACAATGTTGAAAACAAAGAGAATAAATTGGAGGGAACTGATAACTGGACTTTAACATTTATCACCTAGCTACAGTTATCAAGTCTGATTGTACTGGCAGAGGGATAGACAAGAAATCAGTGGAATGGAACACAGAACTGAGATACAGAATCACAAATATGCTCAACTGACTTGCGGAAAAGTTGCAAAATCAATTCAATGGAGAAAAGGCAATCTTTTCAAGAATTGTCTTCATTGATAAGGTTCTATTGAGTGGAAAATACACAGTTAATTATGACATTGGGTCTTACGCATTCCTATGGAACTGACTCTACAAGAAAGTGGGAGTGGTGCTGGCAGCACAACATGTGATAAGTAGTTTCACTGAGTAGATTTTCCTATCTGCCACAAACACTTGGTAGGTGTTGGAAGAACTGAGTTATATGTGTTAGGATATGGCTTGAGTGGGTTTTACAGAATGCACATTGAATGGCATTCTGAAAAGCTGGGAGGTCATGTAACCCATGTAAGACCCAAATGTCAGTACATGGAATCCTGTAGGAATAATATTGAATGAAGTGAATGGACATTTTAAGCAGGTGATAATGCTAGTTCTCAGTATTTAGGAAGTCTACAAATTACTCTTCAATATACTTAGTACATTTTTTTAGAATAAAATATAATATGTTGAAAGAATATTTCTCAACATTCCACATAATCCCAGGAATTCTGGTAAAAGAAAATTCAAGCCTACTTGAAAATACTCCATAAAAATAATTTCCTGGGAATTATTTATATAATAGACATATAAATATTTTACATAATTTTATAGGGAATGAAAATTGTAAAGGTCTTCATTATTTTATCCTCAGTTTTACATTCCAAATTCCTGGAATGATCAAAGATACTGGGTCAGAACCTATAAATTTTATGTAGTTTAAACACAAGACATATTACGTACAACATGGTTAAAAATATCTTTATAGATCAGCCCATGGATTTTGTCTGTGGCCCTAAGCAGTATGCCTAATGAATTTTCCTGTAACAAAGTAAACTGTGTAGTACTTTTGAAATTCTACTGAAATAAATGCACTGAAGGAGTATTTCTTGAATTCCCTTGGCATTAAATTCCTGAAAAATTATATTTTTGCATTTTCAATTGTGACTTATGCTATGATTTAAATTATAATATTCATCTACTTGGTTTTATTTTCTTGGAACTATAAACTAGAATATGCTACAAAAGTAAATTGAATTAAGTTGGAAAATACGGTTAGATTCTCATTAGTTTAAAACTTTTAGTTTTCACTTTGTGCCGGCTGTTTGTTCTTGGTGACATACCACATACAATACAATCATGTTGACAGCTAAATATATTTAAATTCAAATGATATCCCCATTAAGAATTAGGAATGTTGTCATTTCAATGTTTCAAATTGTTCTAAAATGTGATGTTAAAAAATGAAAAATCATGTTCTGAATTAAAAATGTAATGATCTGAATCGCAATGGATATGTTGTATTTGGTCTATATGGAATTTTTCAGTTTTTTTTTTTTTTTTTTTTTTGAGACGGAGTCTTTCTCTGTCCCCCAGGCTGGAGTGCAGTGGCGCGATCTCGGCTCACTGCAAGCTCCGCCTCCCGGGTTCACGCCATTCTCCTGCCTCAGCCTCCGGAGTAGCTGGGACTACAGGCGCCCGCCAACACGCCCGGCTAATTTTTTGTATTTTTTTTTTTTTTTTTTAGTAGAGACGGGGTTTCACCGTGTTAGCCAGGATGGTCTCGATCTCCTGACCTTGTGATCCGCCCGCCTCGGCCTCCCAAAGTGCTGGGATTACAGGCTTGAGCCACCGCGCCCGGCCGGAATTTTTCAGTTTTATGTGAAGAATTTTAATTGTTCTAAATTATCTTCCAGGTTTATACTAGATTTCCGTAAATAATCGTAAATATTTTTAGAAAGTTGTTTTCATTTAAAGTACAAAAGAGCATGCAAAATTATTTGGAAAATAATACAATTATTTAAACTTTCATTACAAAAATTGTGGAAATCATGGGAATAAGGAGTAGAAAGAAAGGAGGATCTAGCTGAGGCAGTAACAGCAATAAAGGTGACACAGACTTTGTTCTTATGAAGTTTATATGCTACAGGCAGTAAATAAGCAAAAAATGTAACTTTGTATAGCAATAAACCTCATGAAGTAGACAAGAGAGGATAATAGATGGAGGTGACATATAAGCTGAGACCTAAATGACAATAAACAAATGCCAGGTAATTTGGGGAAAGAGTTTTCTAGGTAGATGGGATAGCAAATTCGAAGGCCATGAGGTGGGCACAAGCAAATGTGGTTTAAACAGTGAACCTGAAGTACACTTTGGAAGATAAATTCCAAAATGCAGGCAGAGGCCAGATCATTGGCTCTAAAATGATGAGTTTGTATTGTGTTTCAATTACTCTGCAAAGCGAGTATAATCAAAATTTTATCATGGCCTGATTTACATGCTAAAAGGATTTCTCCTGCTGCTGCCTGGAAAATGCATTGTAAGGAGGGGCAAATTTGAAATCTGGAAAACCAATTAGGAAGTAATTGCAGTAGTCTAAACAAGAAGGGAAGGGATTTCTATATAGAAGTGTAAATAGGGTGGGGGTAGACTATATAAGGCATAATTTGACATCATTTCTCAGAAAAATACAATAATTACTATCTTTAGGTACAATTTCAGATATTAAAGTTCTAAAATACCATACATTGAGTTGACTGAATCCAGTTGTCTAATCCAGTTATTTGGATTTTATGAATTTTAGATGTTTATAATATAAAAAACTTATGAACCTTCTATCTTGACACATAGGATAAGATTAAAATTGTGTGTCTGTTTGTTTTTGCCCTAGTCTCTTCTTTCAAAACCCAATGAATCAAAGTTCCTAGCTTATTGTAACCTGCATGACAACAAAATTGTGCCCATTAAATGCACACAATTTTAGTACATAGAGCAAAGTGTTTTCAGGGTGCTTTATGTCATAAAGGATAACTGAGAATTGTTCTAGATGAGGACAAAGCACACTATGAGAGTATATCATCATTGGAAATATAGTTTAAGGGACAAAAAGGAAATTATGATGAATACTAAACTTCTCTTTGAAGTGCCTCATGCTAATCTACACTTTCATTGTATGCTCTGGTTCCCTACATCCACATGGGGAAAAGTATTTTATTGACTCTGCTTGCCAAATATGTTTGGGGTGCCATAGAAGATAAGCTGACATTACAGTACATATTGTGACTTCAATTACTAAAGGAGGCCAGGCGCGGTGGCTCACGCTTGTAATCCCAGCACTTTGGGAGGCCGAGGCGGGCGGATCACGAGGTCAGGAGATCGAGACCACGGTGAAACCCCGTCTCTACCAAAAATACAAAAAAATTAGCCGGGCATGGTGGCGGGCGCCTGTAGTCCCAGCTACTCGGAGAGGCTGAGGCAGGAGAATGCGTGAACCCGGGAGGCGGAGCTTGCAGTGAGCCGAGATCGCGCCACTGCACTCCAGAAAAAAAAAAAAAAAAAAAAAATTACTAAAGGAATCATGAGTCTGTTTTTAAGACTAGAAATTTTCTCTTATTGAAAGGAAGAAATTAGAAACAAAGCAGTTAAGCGATTTCGTACAGGTCACATCCCAAGCTAATTGGATATTTGGTAATAGAATCACAACAACTGAAACTTGAAATTCATCACCAGAAGATCATGTTCTCTTTTAAAATAAACTAAAAAATCTTCAAATGATATATATTATTAGCTCTCTTACTACATCTTTCCTTTGTTTTTAATCAACGTTATTGAGGTGTAATTTACATACAAGAAAATCAGCCAGTTTAGTTGTGCAGATCAATGAATTTCTAGAAATATTATCACCACAATCAATTATAGAACAATTCCATCACCACCAAAAAGTTTCCTACTGACCCCTTGTAGTAAATTCTCCCTCACCACCAGTCTTAGACAATTACTTATTTACTTTCTATAAATATAGATTGGTTTTATCTTTTTTAGAATTTCATATAAAAGGAAAACTATAGATTATATAGTTTTCCTCATCTGTTTTCCTTCACTCAGCATATTGCTTTTAACATTTATTCATATTATCGTGTGTATCAGCCAGTATTACACGTTTTTATATTGCCGAGCAGTTCTCTCATACATGATTATACCAACATTTTTATCCATTCAGTTGTTGCGCATTTGAGTTATTGCCACTTTTGCCAGCTTTATACATAAAGTTGCAAAGAACAATCGTTTATAAGTATTTGTGTGGACATGTGCCATCATGGATCTTGAGCAAATACCTAGGTGTGGAGTCCTTGGATTATATGCTGAATTTATGTTTAACTTTATAAGAACTGTTAAAATATTATACATCAATGTGCTCCTGCTAAAAATATGTTGAAGTTCCAGTTGCTCTACATTTTTATCAATATTTGGTATTGCTAGTGTTTTTTAGTTTTAGCCAGTGTACTGGGTGTGAACTTGTACCATATTTTTGGTTGCAGTTCCCTGATGATATAGAATATCTTTGCATATGCTTATTGGCTGATTTGTACATCTGTTTTTAAAGCATATGTTTAAATATTTTTCCTCTTGAAATGGAATTCTTAGTATTGAATTGTAAGGATTCTCTGTATATACTTGATACAAGTTATTTGTCAGATATATAAATTATGAATTTTTTTCTAATTCGTAATTTGCCTTCTGCCTTTCATATTAAAAGGTAACATTTAAAGATGTTTATAATTGTGATAAAATCCAATTAGTTTTTATTTTACAGTTCATTCTATGACATTTTTGCTAGCCATATCTAAAATTTTTTTGCTAGCTTACAGTTGTAAAGATTTTCTCCTATGTTTTTTTCTAGAAATGTGAAAAGTTTATCTCTTACATTTACATCTATGATTCATTTCATGAGAAACTTGTATGATTTCAGAGAAGGGTAGAGGTTTACTTTTAAATTATGATGATGTTCTAGTACTATTTCCTTAAATATTATTTTTCAGCCATGACATTTTCTTGCTGCCTTTGTTAAAAATCAATCAACTTTATATGTGTTGGTTTATTTCTGGACTTTATTCTGTTACAGTGATCTATATGTCTATTCTTATGTCAATGCCAAACTGCATTTATTACATTAACTTTGTACCTAATCTCGAAAACCATGCAATTTAAGTCATTCAACTTTGTTCTTCTTTGAAATCATTTGTGCTCTTCTAGTTTCCATTGTGTGATCATATATTTTTAAATAAGTTTGCTTGTTTCTATGAAAACTTTTTACTGGATTTTAATTGGCATTGCATTGAATCTGTAAGTCAATTTGGGAAGAATTGATACCTTAACAATATTGAGTAGTCAAATCCATGACCATTGCATATTTTCAGATTTCTAGGTCTTCATAAATTTCTGTCAGCAAAGCTTTGTAGTTTTATATGCACAGGTGTGGTGGATATTTTGTTAAATTTATCTTTAAGAATTTTATGTTCTTGATGCCATTGTAAGCCTTTTTAATAATTTCATCTTCCAGGTTATTATTGCTAGCATATATACAAATTAAAAATAAACTTGTGTATCGAGTTTGTATTTTGTGCCCTTCTTGAATTTGCTTCGTTGTTCTAGTTTCTTTTGTGTACATTTATTAGAATTTCTATGCATAGGATTATAGATATACTTATCTATTTTTTCTAATTTTTACAAATTTTATTTCTTTTTATGACCTATTGCACTGTACCTCCAAGATTCTGTTGGAAAGAAATAGGGAAAGTGTATATCCTTTCTTTTTTTCAATTTTATGATGAAAGTATTCCTTCATTCCCCCATTAAGTATATTGGCAGGAGTGAGATTGTTGTGGATATCCTTTTTCAGGCTGACTCTGTTCTTTATTTTCTGAGTTTATTGTTATTGATGGTTTTAAATGAATAACATTATATTCTGCATTTATTCAAACTAGCATATATTTTTACCTCTTTTTTATATTAACATAGTCAATTGATTTCTTGAAGGTTAAATCAAGCTTACATTCTTATGATAAACCACAAGTATCATTTTTTCGAAATAATTGTAATTAATTTCAATTGATTTCTTGGTATATTTTAAGCAAATATGCATTTTAAATCATGAGAAATATTGTTACGCAATTTAATTTCCTTTGAACACATTCCTCGGTTTCAGTAGTAGGTAAACACTGACTGCAAACAGAAAATGACTTTTGCTAGGTTTTTTTCCTCTATTCTTGGAAGTTTGTCTAAGATTGATACCTTTTATCACTTAAAGCTTTGATAGAATTAGAATCTACCAGATAAATCATCTGTAGAGATTACTTGTGGTAAGTTTTTAATTACATATTTAATTTTTAAATTAATATATCTATTCTTAAATCTATTTCTGTAATATGTTTCACTGAAGTAGTTGCCTAGTTTATCTAAATTGTAAAATTATTAGAAAAAAATTGATATACATAATATTCTCTTACAATCTCTTTAAGGTCTGCAGTAACTTTAGCAATGCCTTCTTTTCCGTTCTTGATATTTATAAGTAGTGACTTCTCTCTTAGTTTGTATGACTATTTTAGCTAAAGATTTATAAATGTCACTTATCCTTCAAAAATAAGCCTTTAGTTTCATTGATTTTTTTCTTTCATTTATCTGTTTTCTGTTTTATTGGCATGGGCCTTTGTGTTGTTTCCTTCTTTCCACTTACTTTGGAGTACTTTGCCCTGATTTTTCCATATTATTGAGGTAGAAGTTTGAATAATTAATTTTAGACCTTTGGTTATTTCTAACACAAGCATTTAAAACTACAATTGACCCTTGAAAAATGTGGAGATTAAGGTCACTAAGCTCCCATGCAGTAAAAAACACATGTATATCTTTTGACTCCCCCAAAACTTTACCAATAGCCTACTGTTGATCAGAGGCTTTACCCATAACATAAACAGTCAATTAACACATATTTTGTACATTATGTGTATTATAAAGTGACCCTTGAACAACACAGGTTTGAACTGCCTGGGTCTATTAGAATTATATGCAAATTTTCTTTTACATCTGCCGCCCTTAAGACAACAAGAGTAATTCTTCCTCCTCTTCCTTCTCCTCCTCAGCCTACTCAGTATGATTATGATGAAAGCCTTTATGATGATCCCTCCCACTTAGTAAATACTAGTAATATTTTCTTTCCAACTGCGTGGATTGACTTTCCTTGGCCCCAAATTGTTTAAGAGTTAACTGTGCATTGTATTCCTGCAATGAAGTAAGCTAGAGAAAACAAAATGTTAGTAAGAAAATCATAAGGAAGAGAAAATATATTTACTATTCATTGAATGGAAGTCAATTATGTGTTGTTAATTCTCATTATGTTCATGGTAATCAGGCTACGAAGGAACAAGAGGACGGGTTAGTCTTGCTGTCTTAGGGGTATGTTATGGTAGTAAATGATAAAATAGACTAGTACCAACATATATTTTATGAATTTATGACATAGCTTTTTCTAATTTTTAAAAACATTTCTAAGCTTGAATAATGTGGAGGTTAGAGGAAGTGCACCTTCGTGCTCAGTTTGTCTACAAGATTTTTCAAGTTGTCACTTATCTCCAAAAATGTTTCAAAGATCTGTGTATTATAAACTCATATTTTTCAAGGGTCAGATGTATAGTATTTCTTGTAAGCACTGATTCAAGTATATCTCATACTTTTTACTATCTTTATATATTTTCAACTTTGCTCCAATTATTTTCTAATTTACTTTGTGATTTTTGAGCCCTTGTTGACTTGAAATCTGGGTGAAGATTACCTTTTTTTTTGTTTTTGTTTTCCAGATTACTTTATTGATTTCAAATTTGATTACCCTGTGGTCAGTGAACATACTATATGTGATTGTTGAAGATTTTCCCTCTCCATCAGGAAAATGGTCTGTCTTGGGAAGCTGCCCATATGTACTAGAACAGAATATATGCTCTGCTGTTTTGGGATGACAGTATATCATTTTGTTTTTTGTTTTCCACTTGTTTCATAGATTAGTCTGCCTGCTCCAGAACTTCATATAGCTAGAATAAAATTCAAATTTCTGGTTAACTCTAAAATATAATAAACTCTGATATTAGTACTCCCAGAAATCTGTAAAAAGAGGGTTCAACTGTTTTGGCAATATTTTAAATATTTTATTTTAAAATCCACTTGATGAATACACGACTGTTTAATTATTACTTGTACCTTTGATGTTTTAAATGCTCTGTTTAAGTTAAAATATCAAAAAAGTAGCACATATATTTCAAGGTAACCACCCATTGCTTGTCTGCAAACCTAAGTAGTCTATTTATGAAATATCTAGGGCCTTGCCTGTGTAAGTGCCTTAATCTGCATAAGTGCCACAACATTTTGAGGAAATTAAAGCATTCACAGAAAAATGGATAGTTTTTTCCATACTTGAAAACTGCTAGAAGTAAAGGGGTGATACCGTAAATGAATTTAGAAGTTTATGTGAAAGCAGAATATTGGAGCATGAATGGGAAGGTCATAAGATAACTAATAATGTAATGTCATATGATGTGTGGTTACAGTGATTTCCTTTGCTGATGTAGTCCTTGAAAGAGCTCTCCTTGAGAGCTCACTAGGGTTAATCTATAGAGATTTCATCTTACAATGAAAGAGGGACAATTACTAAATTAATGACCTAAGAACTTTTGTAGTACCAAGAAATATGGGAATAATTAAGGAAAGTTGAAAAGTAATTATTGGGGAAATCATTGAAAGCTGCAGTAACCAAGAGCGGAAGTTGCCACCAAGAAGTGATTTAGTACAAACTGTTAGGCAAAGAACTAGCAATAGTGAAGCATATATATTTTTTGGTTAATTACAAACAGCTAATAGTATATTTTTTGAAAGCATATTACCGTTACTTAAGCATATTATTGCTAAAGCTCAAACTTAGAAAATGTATCCTATATCTATATAAATAGTAAGCTGTGAATCCATACCTATGTGCCTCATTTTTCGAAGAGTGTTGTCAGCAACATGGCAGACTAGGACATATCAACCTTCTTTCTCTCTGCAAAAAAACAACAATTTGGAAGCTATTCACAAACAAAAATAACTCTGGAAGAGCTCGAGAGTCCACGTAAAAAGCTACAACAATAAAGTGGAAGAAAAAGCTTGGGAATAACCACACAAAATGGGTGGAAATAACAGTTTCATTTTGCGTGAATTTCCTCATTCTCCAGGGAGGTACTGCTTATCAGAGAGAGAAAGTTTTCTGGCTCACAAATCTCCTTCCCAGAGAAAAGGAGAGCAGAGTTGATAACCAGCTTTCTGTGACTTTTGGGATACTGACCAGACAAATAGCTTCAGTTTCACCTCACCCAGATCATGCAAGAGAACAGCATAGCTGAGGCATATAGAGATGACTGGAAACAAAAAGGACAGACAGAGATTAGCAGTATCCACCACGCAGCAGGTATCACCTCAGTCCTCAGTGACCTGTTCTGCACAGATTACAATTGTCCTCTCCACTGAGGATCACAATAGCTCTCACAGCTGCTGTGCACCTTGCACAGCTCTCACCATCATGGGCTCTGCAGCACGTTCCATGGTGGACGCCATTGGCGTGCTCCACAAGAGAACCTGAGCAACTTCCACAATTGAGGAACCCAACAACCAGCAGAGTCACAAGGGACTCTATGCAGGTTTTGTCACTCAAGGCCCTACAGTTTTTGCCATCAGTTTCCAGGTGCTTAAGCCACTACCCTTTTCTCTGTCTCCTTTCCAGAGTGATTGAAGCTGTTGTTATGAATGCCTTAGTCCAGGTGCCCAGCACAACCATTGCACACGTGCCTGAAAATGGCCCTAGGCCCTCTCTCACAGGCAGTGATCTTTACAACTGTATATATGTCTGCTTGTGTGCAGCTAACCCCTGCTTCCAGGTTTGTGCACACTGCCAGCCTTGGCCCTCA
Source organism: Hylobates moloch (assembly GCF_009828535.3). Lineage (NCBI taxonomy): Eukaryota > Metazoa > Chordata > Mammalia > Primates > Hylobatidae > Hylobates > Hylobates moloch. The sequence continues at coordinate 160,341,057 of NW_026652278.1, forward strand.
CAGCTATGTATGTGCAAGCTGCTGGCCCTTCACCCAAGTATCTGCCCCAACCTCTGTGCTTTCATCTTCAGCTGGAACTTTCAGTTGAGCACATGGGCACAATTCCAGCTTGGGTCTGTAGCTGCCCAGGAACACATAACCAGCTTGACTCCTGTCTTTAGTATAGAACTGGTCCCTGCAATTTTGTATGAGTACACTGCCAACCCTCAACACCATGTGTGTATGTGCAGTTGGCTGAAGCCCCTCTTTACTTCTGGCCTCAGTCTTTGCCACTATGCGCAAGCCCACATCTGGCCTCTGCTACCATGCACAGTACTGCAGTCAAACCCTATGTCTTAGTGTGTTCAGGGCACAAGGTCTAGCCTCCACTACTGCCTGCCTAAATCGCTTGTCACTAGACCCAGAGGTGTTGCTCAGGACACCAGTATCCCTCACAGCCAGCTCAGGCCTTCCACAGCTCTTGCGACCAAGGACAACAAATTTGGTAATGTCAAAGGCCCACTTGTCTCAGTCAATGAGGCATCATGTGTTCCATACACCCACACTTGTTGCCCTGTACCATTACCCTAGTACTACAGTGTCCTCCTCCTTCACCCACCCCACTCCCAAACCCCCACCCCCCCAACGTACACACATGCACTGGAGGTCTTTCCTTTCTGAAGTGAGTCTATAAAGTCTGAAAAAGGTGATTTCTCATTTACAAGGCTACGAGGATTACGCAGAACCAGGGACACATGACACCACCAAAGGAACACATAAACATTCAGTAACTGACCCCAAAGAATTGGAGATTTACAAATACCCTAACAAATAATTAAAAATAGTTGTTCTCAATGAAGCTAAAAAAGCTAAAAAACCACCCACAAATAATTCAATAAGATCAGTAAAGCAATAAGAACAAAACAAAATCAACAAAAGAAAACATAAAAAAAGAACCAAACAAATTTTAGACCTGGAAAATACAATGACTGGGCTAAAAAGTATAAGAGAGAGCTTCAACAACATACTAGACCAAGTAGAAGAAAGACTAAGTGAACTCAAAGACAGGTCATTTGAGATCATTCAGTCAGAGGAGAAAAAAAAAGACAAAGAATAAAGAAGAATGAAGAAAGCTTGTAGAATCTGTGAAACATCATAGAAAGAACTGAGTTTCACATAATAGCTCTTCCAAAAGAAAAAAAAAGCAGAGACAGAAAACTTATTTGAAAAAATAATGGCTGAAGACTTTCCAAATCTAGGAAGAGCTATGAACATTCAGGTACACGAAACTGAAAATTCTCAACTCAAATTCAAGCCAAGGAATATTTTACCAATATATGTTATAATCAAATGTTCAAAAACTGAAGTCGAAGAATTTTCAAAGCAACAAGAGAAAAGGATATCATATATAAGGGAACATAATAAAACTATCAGCAGATTTCTTAGCAGAAATCTTGGAGGCCAGGAGAGAGTGGAATGATATATGAAAGGTTCTGAAAGAGAAAGAAAATTATTTATAAAAACAAAAGAAAAATTTTCACAAAAACAAAAGCTGAGTGAGTACATCAACAATAGGTCTGCCTTATAAGAATGCCAAAGGGAATTCTTCAAGCCAAAATCAAAGAGCTAACTGGTAACATGAAAAGCTGTGAAGGTATAAAACTCACTGGTAAAGGTAAACATATAGTCAAATTCAGAATACTCTAACACTGCAATAGTGGTGTATATCACTTATAACTAGTATGTAGTTATAAGACAAAATTATTAACAATAACTTTAGCTACATTAACTTATTAGTGGATACACAATATAAAGATCTATAAACTGTGACATCAAAAACATAAAAGGGGGAAGAGGGTAGTAAAAGTGCAGAGCTCTGGTATGCAATCAAAGTTTCGTCATTACCAGCTTAAAGTAGACTGCTATAACTATAAGATGGTTTATATAAGCTTCATGCTAACACACATCAAAAGCCCTTAGTATATAGGCAAAAGATAAAGGGTAAAGAATTAAGATATATGATTGCAGAAAATTAAGAACTCACCAAAAAAGACAAAAACAAAGGAAGAATAGGGAGAAAAGATTAGCAAAACCAGAAAACAATGAAAAAATGGTAATAGGAAATTATTATCTATCAATAGTTACTGTGAATAGGATTAAAACCACTATTTAAAAGACATAAAGTTAATGAATGGATAAAAAAGTAACACCAACTATATACTGACTACAAAAGACTCACTTTATTTTTAAGGACACACATAGACTGAAAGTGTAGGGACAGAAAAAGATATTCCATGCAAATGGTAATAAAAAGAAGCAGGGGTACATATATCAACTAAAATAGAATGTAAGTCAAAAACTCTCACAAGAGATAAAGAACGTCAGTATATAATGATAACGGGATCAATACATCAAGAAGATATAATAATTATAAATATATATGTCTCAACATCAGGGCACCCAAATATATAAAACAAATATTAACAGAACTGAAGGGATAAACAGACAGTAATACAATATTAGAGGATTTTAGTACTCCACTTTTAGAATATATAGATCATCCAAACAAAAAGTTAATTAGGAAATCTTGAATTTGAATAACACTATAGACCAAATGGGTCTAATGGACATATACAGAATATTTCATCTGACAGAAACAGAATATAATTTATCTCAAGGACACATTGAGCACCTTCTAAAATAGGTCACATGTTTGGCCACAAATAAGTCTTAACATTTCAAGAAGATTGGAATCATATCAAGTACCTTTTTTGACCACTGTGGTGTAAAACTGGAGAACGATATCAGGAAACAAGTAGAAAATTCACAAATGTGAAAATTAAACAACATGCTCCTGAACTACCAATACGTCAAAGAAAATATCAAAAAGGAATTAAAAAATATATTGAGACAAGTGAAAATAGAAACATAACCCAGTGAAGACTGTGAGATATCGCAAAACAGTTCTAGAAGGGAAGTGTGTAGTGATAAACACTAACAGAAAGGAAAAAAGGTCAAAAAAAAAAAAAAAAGAAAGAAAAAAAGATCAAAACAAGCAACTTAATGTTAAACTGCAAAGAACTAGACAAAGAACACATTAAACCCAAAGTTAGCTGAAGGAAGAAAATAATAAACACCAGAGCAGAAGTAAACCAAATAGGGGATAAAGAAACTATGGGAAAAAATCAACAAAGTAAGCGTTGGGTTTTTTAAAAAACAAAACAAAATAAAACAAAATTGACAAGCCCTTAACTAAACTGTCTGAGAACAAAAAAAAGAGAGAAATGCCCATTTAAAAAATTATAAATTAAAATGGAGACTATAATCAATGGATGCTTCAGAAATATAAAGAATCATAAAAGACTATTATGAATAATTATATGCCAATAAATTGGGTAACCTGGAGAAAATGGATAAATTCCTAGAAACATAAAACCTGCCAACATTGAATTAACAAGAAATAGAAAGCCTCAACAAAACAATAACAAATAAAGTGATTCCAGAAGTAATTAAAAACCTCCCAACAAAGACAAGCCCAGGACTAGATAGCTTCACAGCTGAATTCTTCCAAATATTAAAGGAAAAAATAAGATTAATCCTTCCTGAGCTCTTCCAAAAAATAGAAGTAGAGGGAATACTTTCAAATTCATTTTATGAGACCAGTATCACCTTGATACTATTGCTAGACAAAGACACTCAGATAAATAAAATTACAGGAAAATATCTTTGATTAATACAGATGTGAAAATTAATAAAATACTAGCAAACTGACTCAACAATACATCAAAAAGATTATACATCATGACCAGGTAGGATTTATTCCTGGGGTTGCAAGTTTGGTTTCACATATGAAAACCAATGTGATACAACATATTTATAAAATGAAAGACAAAACAATACAATCTCAATAGAAGCAGAAAAAGCATTTGACAAAATTTAACATGCTTTCATGATTTTTTTAAAAAACCCCTTTCAAAATAGGTATAAAAGTAAATTTATCCAATATAATAAAGAGTATTTATGAAAAGCCTATAGCTAATATCATAATCAATGGGGAATCACTGAAACCTTTTCTTCTAAAATCTGGTACAAGGCAAAGAGGCCCACTCTTACTAATTCCATTCAACATAGTAGTGGAAATATTAGCAAGAGCAATGATACAAAAAAAAGAGATAAAAACATCCAAATCAGAAAGAAAAAAGTAAAATTATATCTATTTGTGGATGACATGATTCTATATGTAGAAATGCATAAAGGCTCTATACATATAAAAAAAGTTGCAACTAATAAGTGAATTTGGTAAAGTTACAGGATGCAGAATCAACATACGAAGATTAGTTGCATCTTTTACATCAATAATAACCTATCCAAAAAGGAAATCAAATAAACACTTTCATTTCCTAGAGCATAAAAAATAATAAAATACTTAGGAATACATTTAACCAAGGAAGTGAAAGATCTGTACATTAAAATTATAAAACACTGATGAAACAAATTGAAGAAGATACAAATAAATGAAAAGATATAATGCTCATAAACTAGAATAATTAATGTTATTAAAAGGCTTATACTAGTCAAAGATATATACAGATTCAGTGTAATTCCTGTCACTTTTCAATGGCATTTTTTGCAGAAATAGAGAAAACAATTCTAAAAATTGTATGGAACCACAAAAGATTTTGATAGCCAAACCAATCTTTGATAGAATAGATAAAATTGAAGACTTTACACTTTCCCATTTTAAATTATATTACAAAGCTATAATAGTCAGAATAGTATGACACTGACAGATAGGGTTTGGCTAGGCCGTGTCCCCACCCAAATCTCATCTTGAATTGTAATTACCACAATTCCCACATGTCGTGAGAGGTGATTGAGTTATGGAGGCAGGTCTTTTCTGCCCTGTTCTCGTGATAGTAAATGAGTCTCAAGAGATCTGATGGTTTTAAAAATGGGAGTTTCCATGCACAAGCTTTTTTATTTTATTTTATATTTATTTATTTATTTATTTATTTATTTATTTATTTATTTATTTATTTTTTGCCTGATGCCATCCACATAAGATGTGACTTGCTCCTCCTTGCCTTCTGCCATGATTGTGAGGCCTCCCCAGCCACGTGGAACTCTAAGTCTACAAAACCTCTTTCTTTTGTAAATTGTCCAGTCTCAGGTATGTCTTTATTTGCAGTGTGAAAGCAAACTAACACACTAACCTAGAAATAGATAAATCAAACAATGGAACAGAGTGGCCTAGAAATAAACTCAAGCATATATGGTCAACCAATTTTTGACAAAGGCATGAAGATAACACAATGGAGATAGGATTGTCTCTCAATAAATGATGTAGGTGAAACTTGAAATGGGACCCTTATCTTACACTATATACAAAAGTCAACTCAAAATTGACAAAAGACTTAAACATAATACTTGAAACTTTGAAACTAGAATAAAACATAGGGGGAAATCTTGGCATTCACTTTGGCCATGATTGTTTGAATACCACACCAAAAGCTCAGGCAAAAGAAACGCAAAAATAAACAAGTAGGATTACATCAAACTATAAGTCTTCTTCACTGAAAAGGAAACAATCAACAAAATGTAAAGATAGTACCTGCAAACCCTGCAAGTGATTAATATCAAAAATATATAAATAACTCACACAAATCAAAATTAAAAAAAAATTCAAAACTCAATTAAAACATGGGCAAAGGACCTGAAGAGACATTTTTTTCACAAAAAAAATACATAAAAATGGTCAACAGGTATATGAAAAGGTGCTCAGTGTCACTAATCATCAGGTAAATGCAAATCAAAACCATAATGAACTATTACCTCATGTCCATCAGAATGATTCTTAATTATCAAAAAGACAAGAGATAAGTATTGTTGAGGGTTTGGAAAAAAGAAAACTTTTGTACACTGTTGGTGGGAATATAAATTGGCACAGCCATTATCAGAACAGTATGGAGATTCCCCCAAAAAATTAAAAATAGAATTACCATGTGACTCAGCAATGCCTCTTCCGGGAATATACCCAAAGGAAAATAAATCAAAACCTCATAAACAGATTTGTGCTCCCATGATTGTATTGCAACATTATTCACAATAACCAAGATATGAAACAAACTGTCTGTTGATGGATGAATGGATAAAGAAATTGTAGTGTATATATAATGAAATATTATTCAACCTTAAAAATTAAGGAGATCCTGCCATTTGCGACAACATGGATGTAACCGGAGGACACTATACTAAGTGAAATAAGCCAAGCACGGTAAGAAAATACTGCATGATCTCACTTATAAGTAGAATTTTTTTTAAAAGTTGAATAAATAGAAATATAGTAGAATGATAGTTATCAGGGCAGTGGGAAAGGCAGGGAAATGGGGAGATATAAGACAAAGGATACAGCTTACAGTTATGTAGATAAGTCTAGTGATTTAATGTAAAGCATAAAGAATGTAATTAAAAATACTGTATCATGGTATTTCTAGTTCTAGATCCCTGAGGAATCGCCACACTGACTTCCACAATGGTTGAACTAGTTTACAGTCCCACCAACAGTGTAAAAGTGTTCCTATTTCTCCACATCCTCTCCAGCACCTGTTGTTTCCTGATTTTTTAATGATGGCCATTCTAACTGGTGTGAGATGGTATCTCACTGTGGTTTTGATTTGCATTTCTCTGATGGCCAGTGATGATGAGCATTTCTTCATGTGTTTTCTGGCTGCATAAATGTCTTCTTTTGAGAAGTGTCTGTTCATGTCCTTTGCCCACTTTTTGATGGGGTTGTTTGTTTTTTTCTTGTAAATTTGTTTGAGTTCATTGTAGATTCTGGATATTAGCCCTTTGTCAGATGAGTAGGTTGCAAAAATTTTCTCCCATTCTGTAGGTTGCCTGTTCACTCTGATGGTAGTTTCTTTTGCTGTGCAGAAGCTCTTTAGTTTAATGAGATCCCATTTGTCAATTTTGGCTTTTGTTGCCATTGCTTTTGGTGTTTTAGACATGAAGTCCTTGCCCATGCCTATGTCCTGAATGGTATTGCCTAGGTTTTCTTCTAGGGTTTTTATGGTTTTAGGTCTAACATTTAAGTCTTTAATCCATCTTGAATTAATTTTTGTATAAGGTGTAAGGAAGGGATCCAGTTTCAGCTTTCTACATATGGCTAGCCAGTTTTCCCAGCACCATTTATTAAATAGGGAATCCTTTCCCCATTTCTTGTTTTTGTAAGGTTTGTCAAACATCAAATAGTTGTAGATATGCGGCATCATTTCTGAGGGCTCTGTTCTGTTCCATTGATCTATATCTCTGTTGTGGTACCAGTACCATGCTGTTTTGGTTACTGTAGCCTTGTAGTATAGTTTGAAGTCAGGTAGCGTGATGCCTCCAGCTTTGTTCTTTTGGCTTAGGATTGACTTGGC